>NC_056750.1:432346850-432679350 GCF_019279795.1 Protopterus annectens | reverse complement strand
CAGGAAGAGCCCTACAAAGATAATCTTTGTAGTGCTCTTCCTGGCTGAATCCAATCTCCTCACTAAAGAAATAAACACAATAAAAGATAAATCCCAGTTTTTTTTATTAGTGGCTGTATAAGTGCTAATAAAAAAACGCTGTACAGCCATAATTTTTGAAAGTTTTTTTCATCCTAACATAATATTGCAAGTTCTTTCTGATGTGCTATCTTTAATGTACCTTGCATGTGAACTGTCAGTGGCATTCCAATGAAGTGGGTGCTTATGAGTGACATACCTAACCAGCTTAATGCAACAAAATGATTTAAAATGTGTTGTTAATGGCATTATTGTATTGTAGTACCCCTCACTGCTGCTAACTTAGTCGTTTGATTTCAAGGTCTTTGTTTATAATTTGTAATGTGTGATAAGCTTCTCTTTTGCAGCATTCTTTGCGGCCTGATTTGCTTTGGAATCAGATTCTTGAAGAGAAAATGGGAAAGATGGCTTGTGGACCCTAAATAGTTAACCCCATTTTTTTTTTATAACCATGACCAGGACCAGCAAGTAAGCCAGTCCATACCTCTGAACTCTCCAGATTTTCACAGAATGTCGAGATTTTTATTTTTTTTTGCCTCATATCTTTTGGTCTATTTATCATAAAATTTGTGTTTTTCTGGCAAGTCATTGGGAAGATCTGAGGACTAAAGTCATTAAATAACATATTTATGTTTCAGACTTCAGATCCTTCAGAAAATGTATGTTTCCACAAACCTTGTGTAGAACAGTGTGTGTGTGTGTGTGTGTGTGTGTGTGTGTGTGTGTGTGTGTGTGTGTGTGTGTTGTACCTTTAATAAGCATTTCAAGGACAGTATGTGCATATAAATAGCAAGCACGTGCCACCTTCAGTGCCATTTTGAGAGTGCAACCAGACAGTGAGCATGTACGAATGTGATAGCTAGTTTGTTTATAAGTTTATCTAAGTTAAAGTTATTAAGCCTCAATCCTGATCTGTTTGTACATAATAAAGCTGCTTGAACAGAACCCATGTATGTTTGTTGTCTGCTTTATCCTGACCAAACAAGAGACATGGTACCAGATCTGGGATTCCAGAGACTGCTTTTCAGAGCTACAAGGTGCAGAGTTAACAGTGAAGGTAGACTAAGTGAACCAAGTACAAATAAGGGCCAGAAAAAAAACCAAAAGTAATGAAAACTTGCATGAACGATTTATTTATTAAAAAAGATAAAACTGAGCATTACAAGGGCACAAAGCACATTATTAAGCAAGCAAGAGGTACAAAAAGTTTATTCATTTAAACAAAATATTTGACATTAAGATACTTGATAAAACGATTATCAGAAAAGCACATAAGGGGTTTGGAATTACCTCGGAATTGCCAAATGAGCATGTTTAAAGTAAAATGTGCATGTTTAGAGTAAAAATGAGCACATGAAAAGTATAATGTGCATGAAAAAAGACTAAACGAGCAAAATGAATATAATAAAGGGCAAAAAGGGCACATTAAGCATAAATAAAGCAAGGTGACTGCATGTTTTTTGGCAAAGTACTGTGTTTTGGCATAACTGCTATTTCGCATTATATTCCGGGCATAACTAGAGTTATTCAAAGTATCTCAAAGTGCTTACAGTGTGTGCTTATTACTGTGCATTTATTCCAAAGAGTTTATTGTGTGTAAAGTGCAACTATTTTGTGAAGTACAGTCAAAATACAGCCATTTTAAAAAGTTTTGTGTGCTGGGTGTGTCTATTCGCAGAGTGCTGCCATTACAGAGTGTTTCTTGCACTGTAAAGAGTTACTATAGGTTCATAGGTGTGTACTAGCCTAATGGCCATGGGGCCTTTACAAGCCTAGCCCATAGAAATGCCCTGGTATTGTGCCACCCATCGTTAGTTCCCAGTGTCTCTATCAAGTAAAGCCACTGGAGTGATCCCCGGGGTGAAGTTTCTATTTCCCATTCACTCATCAAGATTTCTCTTCAAGAGGGCTAGTGAGGTGCTCTGCTTGACATATATGGGAAGTCTATTCCAGAGCATGGGCAGTCTCTGGGTTATGAACCTGTCCCTCCAGCTCTTCTGTTGATTGTGGTAATGAGGACGAAGTCTCTGGAGTGTGTGGTGCGGAGGGATTGGGACTTCTTTAGATGTAGCATTTCTAACAGAGCTAGGTCAGACACAGCTTTGTAAGTCAAGCAGAGATCGCCTCTTAGTAGACGATATGAGACAGAGAATCTCTGAAGTTTTTCAAGTCTGTCCATGTAGGACATGTGTTTAAGGCCTACGATCCTCTTTATGAGTACTTTTGTGGCCTCTCCAGCTGTTGCGGGTGTTTAGTGAGGTACATGCCAAATGGGGCATTATACTCTATGACTGGTCTAATGAGGGAAGAGTAGAGAGAAATGATGACCTCTTTCTTCCTGGATGCAAAACCCTTGGTAATGAGATGTGCCACGTAGAAGGACTTTCTGACCAGAGTGGCAATGTGGTGGTCGAAGGAGAGGTTTCTGTCAACCTGTGTCCCCAGATCTCTTATAACACCTTCAGTGTTCAGTGGGCTCCCATTGATGTGGTAATTAATGGGAACTGAGTTTTTCCCAAAGGGGATGATGAAGCATTTTTTGGCATTAAGCTTAAAGCCATGGTTTCGACACCAGTCATTGGTCTCAATGAGGCCTTTCTGTAGTATGTCTGCATCACTTGGGGAGTTAATAATGGCTCCCAGCTTGCAACTGTCTGCGAATTTGGTCAGCCAGAGTCCTTCCGTGTTGGCCGGGACTTCTGAGAAGTAGATGCCAAACAGGAGAGAACCCAGGATCGATCCCTGTAGGACTCCACTCATGACTGGTTAGCAGTCTGACTTGGAGTCCTCTACTTTCACACTGTGGGTTCTATCTGTAAGCCAATCTGCAACCAACCTAACAATACAGGGGTTGATGCCTAGTTTGCTGAGTTTATCAATAATTCCTGAGTGAGAAATGGTATCAAAGACCTTGGCCAGATCAAGGTAGGCTGCATGAACTGCCTTACCTTTATCCATCGCTCTGGTGACTGACTCAAAGAAGTCAACCAGGTTGAGCAAGCATGATCTACTTTTCACAAAACCAGATTTTGTGGGATCTAGAGTTTGGAGAGTCCCTTCTCCTTGTTAATTAGGTCCATAATGATTCTCCATAGCCTTACATATCAGACTCGTCAGGCTAATGAGGTGATAATTTCCAGGGTCTGTAGTCACTCCTCCTTTATGGAGAGAGATGGCTGTAGCAGTGCGCCATTTGGTAGGGACAAAGCCTGAGGTGATGCTGTGAGTGAACAGAGCACACAGATGTGGTGCCAGTCCATTTTGTAATTCATGTAGAACACAGCCAGGGATATTGTTGGGTCCCATGGAAGCTGTATTCTTGGCCTCAGACAATACAGCTTTAACCTGTGCTGCAGTAATGCTGGGTGCCTCGCATTTTTCAGTATTGAGATTAGTCCTTTGGGGGGGGGGGGGTAAAGTTGGCACTAAATCTTACGGCCAGTATGCTGGCAGTATATGTTGGCTCAGTACAGGAGGTACTATTGTGCAGTAACTCAGAGCAAATCTGGATATTGCCATGGAGATTCCTGATATAACTATAGAATGCTTTGTGGTTGTTTTTAGTGTCTGCTGCAATTCTGCCTTTACAGCTAGCTTTGGAGGTTTTGATGAGGGATCTCAACTTTTTGTTGAGACTAATAAGGGAATTTTTCCAGTCTTGGGACTTCACCTTTTTCTGCAACAGTTTCTTCCTTCTGTTGCAGAGTTTATTAATGGCAGGGGACCTCCAGACTGGCTTCTTTTTTTTGGAGGAGAGCATTTTGGTTCTGTTGGGTATGGCCTGTTCCATGCATTTATGTACATGTTTGTACAGTGCACTGGTGTATGATTTGGGAGTCATGCATCTATTTTCCATTGGCATGAGTGTCATGAAGTTAGCCACCTCTGTTTTTAGGAATTCAAAGTCAGCTTTGGAGAAGTTTTTCATGGTGGATACCTATGTGGGGGCTGTGGGTGAGGTGTGGATTTCCGTGGTGATTAGTCTGTGGTCGGATCTAACCAGGGAGGAATTGATTATTGGTGGAGAGCAACGGTTGCCTATGTTAGTAATAACCAGGTCAAGGATGTTGCTTCCTCTAATGGGGGTAAGAATGAGCTGGTCCAGGGCATTGGAACTGATGAATTCCAGGAAGCGTTGGGCCAGTGCATTGGTGCATGGGTAGTTTTTCCAGCTGATGGAGGGGTAGTTGAAGTCACCTAGTATGAGAGTGTTAAGCTGGATCTTAATAGTTTCCAGGGTGCTTAGGAATGTGGTGTGAGAGTCTTGGGACATGGTTGGGGACCTAGAGCAAGCTACAATCTAAATCGCTGTCTTACCCAATGTTAGTTGTACCTGGAATATCTCAGATGCATTATGCTGGGCTACTAGTCTGGAGGTGTGCATATCCTTTATGAATATGGAGACACCACTGCCTTTGGAGCTTCGGTCCATGTTCTGGGGCCGAAAGGTGTGGAATGAGTTATAGCCTGGTAGCGCAGGGGTGCTTTCTGCTGCTTTATTTAAACCAGGTCTCCGTTATAGCACAAATGTTGATGTTCTCCATTTTGTGCAGTGCTTCCAGCGAGTGCATCTTGAGATTTAGACATCTAGCATTGAGCAGCATGACCCGCAGATTGCATTTATTTATAGCTATTATGGTGGCAATTTGGTATTTGGAACACCACCTAAAAAAGGGACTATAGGGGTGGCAAGAGCCTTAGCCAGTACCCGGAAACCCAGGGGTGACAGATGCAGGCCATCTCTGGCAAAGCATCAAGATCTGTCAATCATGTCATCCCAAGCAGACAAATACTGGATCCCCTTATAATGACACCACAAACTTAGCCAATTGTTGAAGTCAATCATTTTCTGTTTGTACTGTGCATCATTCTGGGCGATGGTAGGAAGCTGCTCAGGGCTAGGGTCATACCTGCCTGGGCCACATAATCCGAGAGCTCCACCATGTCTCTCTAATTGTAGTCCAGGGAGGCGCATCACAGGTCATTCACACCCACATAGACTATGACAGAGTCATATTTAACGAAGTACAGCCATTTTGGGGAAAGTTTCTGTGTGCTATGTACTGTGTATTCGCAAACTGCAATTACTTAGAAATGTTTTTTTACTCTGAGCTTCTGCCCAGTTTATTTGCACAGTGCAGTTACTCTGAAATGTTTCTTACACTAAGAGGTGATTTCTTACAGCACAGTAATTTCAAGAGTATTCTTGTCCCTAAGAGACTTATTTCTCAAAGTTTAGTTATTCAGAGGCTTGTTGTGCTATTGGACATAATTACAAGTACTGGCCTAAAATTTTGGTGTGTGTGTGTGTGTGTGTGTGTGTGTGTGTGTGTGTGTGTGTGTGTGTGTGTGTGCGTGCTTGTATATACTTGCGAAAGACTTCACTAGTATGTGTTAATATGGGAGATACATTTTGCAGACAAGGTCCACTTGTATTTGAATAGAATATTGCAGAGAACTGGAGAATATGTAAGCAAAAGTATATTTTTATACAAGCAGCTTACTGTGACAAAGATACATGCACCAGGGCATTCATTTTGCTAAACCTAGCTGGGTCAGAGGTCATTGAAAGACAGCATTCATTTGTGTGTGCACCAGCAGTGGATCTTATAAGAACGAAGTTTCACAACTTCGAACACCATAAGGGCAACACCATATGAGCGAAGTTGTGACACATCGAAACGAAAATAAAAAAATGTAAAAATAAAAGAAAAACCTACCTGATCGCTCTGAGCAGGGGGACAAGCCCCCTGCACACCCCGCTACTTAAATATACCAACTCCGAGATCGCACTACGTTGAAGTAAAGGGAAGAATTAGTTATGGTGATCTCCGTTCACACTTGCGAGGTTTTAAATATTTGACCATTTGGTGTCGCTCAAACAGTGTTCAAATATTTAAATCCTTGCTCTTATAATATAGACCCCCGTACATAAAGAAGAAGGGGAAACCATTGTTATACAGGCTGAATCAAGGGAAGATCCCAAGTGTTTGAAATGCAAATTCAGGGAAATGTGCAACCCCCACACATATATTACATTAGACAGGCATTTGTTTTACACAAGAGATCAAAAGCAAGGGGAAACTTTTGCAACTTAACCCAGAGGCTCCCTTCACTCTGGAATAAAATCCCAGTCAAGGTTAGGCAGAGACCCTCATTGACTCTCTTCAAGAGGAATCTTGATGCGTGGATGGGAGATCGTAGGTTTACCCTGGGTATCACTTCTGTGTCACTGTTAGACAGAGGCACAGTATACTAACCTCAAAAAAGGGCATAGCAAAATTCATTTAAAATGGGTGGCAAAAGCCAAACACACTCTGACTAGGCTTATAAATGCCCTAGGGCAGATAGCCTAGTATGAACCTATGAACCTATTACTGACCTGAGAAAGAGAGCTAAATGTACAGTTTGGTGACTTAAAAGATGAGTTAATAAAGAACAGGCTTGTGTGTGGTAATAATAGTGCAGCATTGAGAAAGAATTTGCTTCGTGACAGTGATTTAACGCTGAGCAAAGCTATTGAGATTTGTCAGATCCATGAAGTTACAGAAAGGCACACAATTATACTTGCAAGTGATAAAAGCATGGTTTCAGCAGGCTCCACAACAAATGTAGACAGTATGCAACACGTGGCTAGTAGAAGCAGGCCTAAGCACATGGCAGCTGTAACCCTTGCCAGTATGGCAGGTAAAACCCCAAGTTTTCCAGCAAGTTCTAAGACTAGTACAGTAAGAAGGACATGCTCAGTGCAGTACAAGGGTGAGTCAGCAAAACCCAAATCAAGTTTTATTGTTAACTGTCGCAACTGTAGTGCCAATCATGAGTTTAAAAGAGAAAGGTGCTTAGCATTTGGTCAGCAATGCCACAAGTATAAAGAATGGAACCATTTTCAAAAGTTTTGAAAATCAAGTAAACCTCACACAGTTATAAAGAAGGGTCGCTTAAAAAATCAAGTTGATCACACAGAGAGCTGCAACCCTACTTTCTACATAGATGGTCTATCAGTAATTGGTGAAAAGGTTCATGTGGTAAATTTGCTGGCAAAGAATGAAGTGTTTTCTACTGTCCAGAACAAGGGTAAACCCACTGAGCTGGTTCAAAGTTTAATTATGTCAGCAGACACATTTGCTAAGGTGAGAGCTGGTGAGCAACTTAATACGGCCAGTTGTGCAAAACTTGTTGCATATGGAGGTGAAGAAATTCAAACCGAAGGCTCAGTAGTACTTCCATGTTATTTGGCTAGGAACTGTTACAGCTTATTATTCTATGTAGTGCAAAGACGCGTGCAGTCATTATTGGGTCTCAGAGCCAGTTTGAGAATGAATCTGCTTTCTTTCACCAAAGAAGTTCATCATATAAGCACATGTCCTACTTCCAACTTTACTGAAGCTATTTTTTCAGTGCATGCTGATGTTTTCGATGACAAGTTAGGCAAACTTCCAGTCGTGTATTCTATGAAGTTAGACCCAGAGGTCAGGCCAGTGGTCAGACAGCCAAGAAAAATTCTGATAGCTATACAGGATAAAGTCAAAGCTCAGTTGAATAAAATAGTGCAGCAAGGTGTAATTTGTCCAGTTACAGAACCAAGTGAATGGGTGTTGTCTATGGTAGGAGCCCACAAAAAAGGCTCAGACGAAATCAGAATATGCATTGACCCAAGAGACCTGAACAAAGCATTAAAGAGACCTCATCACCCTATGCATACAGTTGAGGAAGTCGCAGCCCTAATACCGAATGCCACTGCTTTTTCTGTCTTGGATGCAAAAAGCTCATTTTGGCAAGTGATGCTTGATCGCAAATCTTCACCACTGACTACTTTCAGTACCCCATTTGGAAGACATAGTTTCCTCAGGATGCTATTTGGAATAAATTCTGTGAGTGAAGATTTTCAGCGTGCAATGGAGCAAATTTTTTCAGGTTATCCTTGTGCCATAACAGTCGATGACTTATTAGTTGGAGGCAATGTTGAAGCAGAGGATGACAAAAACCTTAAGAAAGTTCTAGATAGAGCACACGAAGTGAACTTGAAGCTCAATCCTCTAAAGTGCAAATTCAGAATGCAGAAGTTACATATGTAGGTCATTTGTTTACTAGCAGTGGCTTGCGACCAGATCTGTCCAAGCAAGTAGCCATTCTTGAGATTCCAGCACCAGATAATGTTCAAGCTCTACAACATTTTCTTGGTATGGTCGACTACTTAGGTAAGTTTATACTAAACTTCAGTGAGTTGACAGTGCCTTTGAGAAAGCTGACACGCAAAAATGTTACATGGTCTTGGTTGGAACAGCACCAGAGAGCATTTGAAGACCTTAAGCAGAAAATTGTCACCCCACCTACATTAAGATACTATGATGTCAATAAACCAGTAACTTTTTCCTGTGATGCTTCAAAATTTGGTCTTGGCGCAGTTATTCTTCAAGAAGGCAGACCACTAGCCTACGCATCTAGAATTCTTACCCAAACTGAAATGCAACATGCTCAAATTGAGAAAGAACTTTTGGCAATAGTATTTGCATGTTTAAAGTTTCATGATTATATTTATGGTCGAGCTTCTCAGATTGAAAGTGATCACCAACCCCTAGTTACTATTTTAAAGAAGTATATGCATTCAGCTCCAGTGAGATTACAAAATGAAATGCTCAAACTGCAAAAGTACAACTTCAAAATGGTCTATACAAAAGGAAACTTCTTTAGCTGGCTGACACCTTATCCAGATCACCCAGAAATACAACGGAACAGCTTGATGCAGAGAAGTTTGACTTTGATGTCATGGAAGTGTGTAATTTTTCTACCACAAGACTTCATGAGCTGAGAGATCATACAATGACTGATCCAGTTTTGCAAAAGCTCAACCACTACATTAATGCTGGATGGCCGTCAAAGGAATCTAGTGTATCGCCTGAAGTGGAAACTTATTTTCCTTACAGAGAAGAGATGTTGCTGGAAGAGGACATTATTTTCAAAGGTACTAAAATTGTTGTTCCTACTTCTGTGAATATATCCAGATTTTGCATCGTGGTAACCCAGGTTCTGAATCTGCCAAAAGAAGTGTGACAGGACTAGTATTTTGGTCTTCTCTAGCAAAAGACATTGATAAAGTACTTTCTTCTTGTTCAGTTTGCAATTGTGCTAAACCGCATTTGCAAAAAAAACCACTTTGGCTAAGCCAAGTTCCTGAACTACCTTGGTCAACAGTAGCCACTGACATATTCGAGTGGAACAATCAGCATTACTTAGTGTTGGTAGACTCTTATTCAAACTGGTTTGACATCGATCTACTACCTAACCTAACGTCCACTGCTGTTATCACCAAGTTGAAACGTCATTTCTCAGTCTATGGTAGTCCACACAAAGTTATTTCTGACAATGGTACCCAATTTACCATTCAATTGTTTCAGACATTTGGAAAAGAATGGGACTTCATACATGTTACTAGTATTCCAGAATATCCACATACAAATGGACTAGCTGGACGTGCAGTACAGAGTGCAAAGCAATTACTAGACAAGTCAAAGTGTGATAATACCAATGTCTTTTTGAACTTACTTAATCTCAGAAACATACCCCGTGACGATATACTTGGCTCGCTTGCTCAGAGACTTCCATCTAGGCAAACCAGAACAACACTGCCTATCAGTTCCAGCATGTTTAGGCCTAGAGCTAAGAACAACAGAACAATTAAAGCCCAACTATTCAGAAAACGTTCTTTTCAGAAGTCCAGCTATGATAAATTGAGCAGATTTCTTCCTCCACTGAAAGGAGAGACAGTGAAGATACAAACAGCGAAAGGTTTTGACCGGATTGGTCAAGTAACAGGTTTATGTGCCGAGCCGAGATCCTACTTTGTAGAATCTGAGGGTGTGGAGTACAGGAGAAATCTCAGACATCTTCTTCCTCCTGTATCAGAATCGATATTGCAGCATTGTTCCTGTGATACAGACTCTATATCTTAGAGCAATCCATACGATGTTCCTCTGGCAGAATGTGTCTTAACTTCTATTTCCTTTCCTGATAACGTTCCTGTTGTCCACAAAGTTGAAGAATCAGCAGAGACAGTCCTAGTTGCTAGACCTAGTTTTAATTTCTATGTCACATGATTTGGTCGTACTTCCAGACCCAGTGTGAAATACACAGCAACCTGGATATAATTGTCTATATGTATTTAGTTCTGTATAATTGCATACCAAAGAATTATTTTGTATTGACTGCATGTCAACTGATGTCATCAATAATGCATGACCATTTCTCAAAGAGGGAGGATGCTGAATAGTGTGTGTGTGTGTGTGTGTGTGTGTGTGTGTGTGTGTGTGTGTGTGTGTGTGTGTGTGTCTGCATTAAGAAGCGTTTCAAGGACAGCACATGCATATAAATAGCAAGCACATGCTAGCTTCAGTGCCACTTTGAAAATGCAGCCAGACAGTGAGCATGCATGAATCTGATAGCTAGTTTGTTTATAAGTTTATCTAAGTTAAAGTTATTAAGCCTCAATCCTGATGTGTCTGTACATAATAAAAATGCCTGAATAGAACCCACGTATGTTTACTTGCTTTATTCTGACCAGACGAGCGACACGTAGTTACTCAAGCAACTTTCTAAGTTTATAAGAGCAATATTTAAAATATGTCCCTATTTTTGAGGGATGGAGAGCATGTTTAGTGGTACCCTTAACTGCATCTCCTTCACCACTGCTGTGGTGATGTCATGGTAGGGGATGTGGCAAGTGTCATATTGGCCATACCACCATGTCCCACTTTGGCCTGCTTAAAAGGTGACAACCCTATACATGGATTATCACAGAATGGATGAAAATGCACAAACGATAATGATATTATGGCAATATGACCTGATGATGTTTATACAACATATTTAACACAAAGGTTAAGAGCAATGACAACCTTTGTTATGGACCTCAGTATTTACAAATACCAGATGCATATAAAAAAGGTACCACAAAACCACAGTAGTTACTGTTGCTATCACACTGTGCTTAGTTCTGTAGTCTGACTCTTGGTTGGGATGCCTCCTCTGAAGAGTCTACAAGTCTCAGTTTTGGCTCCATGAGTTTCCTCCTACATTACAGATGTATGCTACAGATGAAATGGTGATCTACCACACTGACAGTAGCTCTATGTGTGTGCACTTTTTTTTCTTCTTCACTATTTGTCTCAGTGCCTGCAGACCACCAGAACTCCTCTTGGTCTATCAGCTCATTTGTTGCCATCACATGGCAAGAGCAGTCCAGGAGAAGTCATCAATAAGGCAACCATTAAGGGTGGTGTTTTTTTCCCACTTTTCCCCAGGTCCTAACCACAAGCAACTGGCAAGGTGCTAGTGAGGCACATGCAATGGCCTGTCCATAGAGGGTGTTCCTCTTACTTCTGCAAGGGGGGAGGTTGCTCCAAATAGCCCTAAACCCCCACTCCACAGCAAGAATGGTTGTCCTACCAGATTGATCTCACCACACTTTCTGCCTCCAAGTGCATGCAAACCCGTCTCTCCTCCTGAGAGAAGTGATCATGTCATGCTCCTTCCCTCTTCCCCCTCACTGCTTGGCCCATCCCATGCCAGGGCCACTAATCAGACCTGGTCAATGGCGTAGCAGTCAGGACTCCATTACTCTGCAATACAGAGCCAAGATGTGTGTGTGTGTGTGTGTGTGTGTGTGTGTGTGTGTGTGTGTGTGTGTGTGTGTGTGTGTGTGAAAGACAGTGTGAGTGAGTCAGCATGAGTGTGAGTGTTTGTTCTTCAACATACTGGCATCTTCACCATAAAAATCAGGCTGTGCAGTGTGTGTGTATTCTTCAACAGAATGTTTTTCTATAGGCTCCAACTCCCATAAACACCTAGGAGGATTAAGTGGACTGTTGGAGAATGAATGAAGGTCATATATACACACATTAACTGACTTAGTTAAAAGACTTACAGCTGCTCCAGAAGAACAGACCACTCTGGGGAAATGGGTAAGTGAGGACACAGAACATATACTGGTACTGGACTATACCCTTTATTGTACCATATAGTTTGTTATGTTATTGGGACTATTTACTCATTTTCCCTGAAGACATGACCATCATCAACTACAGGGATTGGAAAAGTTCAGTTTAAAACATGGAATTCTGATCCTTCTTTATTTCTTGAAAAGGAAGATTCCAGTAAGTCGGGGAGATTTTGCTGAAGTCCATTGTATCTACTCCTAGCACAGAGTTGGCTTTCTTGGAATTAGGGAGGTAAGCCATGCCATTCTAACCTCAGGTTCTTTTTCTTAATCCCTTTAAGTCCTTGCATGTATTTATATCATGGAACAGAAATCTTCGGCAAATGCTAAAACTTGTTCATATCAATGCTAGAAACTATCTGCAGCAAAACCTTTGCTGGACTTCAACACTTTGGATATGTTCTCTCAATCATATCTCTAGAAATGCTTGTATATGTTGTTCATTCACAGCATCATGGTGTCTCTTGTGTCTGATGCTGTTATTTTACAATATTCACATTTATACCCTGATACATGGTTTCTCTTGCAAACAGATAATTGAGCACATTTAATGTTGTATTTCCTATTTCCTGGGTAACCTGTCAGTAACAGTTTTATAAATCACAGTGTAACAACAAGTCCTCAAACTGCCTTCACCGAACCTGATTATGTGTTAAGACTTCATATTTTCTGGAACTAACACAATTTGCATGCTGGCTCCTAGGCTTTTGTTACAGCTACATTTTAGTATATCCGTTAGCAGTTTCCCATTTTATAATGCTTGGACACTAATACTTAACGTATGTGTCAGTGTTCAGGCTTCATTATTTTTCTGGTTACTAACTAGTGTTTTTCACCTATACACGACATGTATACTCATCTCAGCATTTGCTTCTCAGCACCTTAATGACAATGAATTTTCAGCCTGTTATGGTAAACTAAAACAACTGGACTTCTCTAAAGCACAATCACGGATTACCACATAGTACAGTAAATCACACTTCATTATGCTTTTCCAAGCTTTTGGGCATCCTTTTACTTTTTTTGAACTTCTGAAATACTTTATTACACAAAGTCTGATCACACTTTGTGAACTATTTACACATATCTTATCAATTTCTCATCTGGCGGGTGGTCTTTACAGATTTAAATCAAAGTTAATTTTTATTCTCATCTTTCACTAGTATACAGGACATAACCTATTTCTTGGATTCACAACATTTTCTTTTTCAACTACATGGCATATTATACCAAATAGTTACAAATCACTTTATGTTTGCAACCAGTTATGGAATTATGTTCCTCTTCGTGTTTCTCTTACCGCAACATAAATATCTGATCTGTGTTGTGCTTCTGTCTTCATTTATTTTTAACATGTCTGACAATGCCTTGTTTGCATATCAGGTTGTGTTTCACTGTCCTTCTGCATTTCTGAGATGTCACGCAATGTCCGATTTACATATCAGGATGTGATGCATAATTTATGGCATAACCCAATACTTAACACCATTTCTTATCTTTATTAATTCTGATCTTTGAGTACATTTTCTTAAGTACATCAGACAACAAAAACGGAAAAAATTATCTTGGTCAGACACATGGTCAGCCCTTTTTGGACTAATAACAATCTTTTGTTTTAATTTACAGATATCTTAAAGCATAAAGGTATCACAAATATGAGGAAATAAATAACACTGGCAAAATAACCTGCATTTTCATTGCCAAAACTTGAAAAATCATAATTGGCACTTCTAAATACACTAACAACTAAAACAAATACATATAATATCATATTACCAGCTTTGTAAGTATAGAGATAATGACGTCTGAAGATAGCAATAAGACAAATTTCTGAAACAATACTATCTGACTCTCATGTCTTCTTACAGTCATGTCCTAACTCGCAAAGCTACAGAAAAGTGCCTACATAAAGTCCACAGTTGCATGCGTAGATGACTTACTGAGGCGCTGATTTTGAAGTCGAACGGGCTCTTAAATTTACAGGAAGTGGAACTGAAGTGGGCTGTGTCACATTGACTTGCAATTGCCATCTTGAACTGGGGAGCTTCATAAACTAAGGCCAAGCTCTTTAGAACAAGACAGGAACTCTGCAAAGCCCTAAGCTCTTGGTAGACAGTTGATCTAAACAATGGAACAACTTCAGGTTATCTCTTTCAAATACCTAGGCATCTGGCTGGATCAGTCACTGCATTTTTAACTATACATCTCAAAAACAGGAACAAAATTAACTTATTTACTTTTCTGGGTCAGAAAAATCTCTATATTTCTTTACTCGGCAACAGTAGCAGCAGCAAGTGGGAAAGGAATCCTACTTTCTCAAATGGAATAAGGACTGTTCCTAATTGCATTTGCCACATGAAAAACACTAAAACATTACAAGCACTAATGTTATAACCCTAACTCCACAATGTGGCTGTCAAATCCTAACACTCAAGATGGATAAATTGCATCCAGTTAAACAAAGGTCAGATCTTCTAGTTGGTTTGCAACTACTTAAGCTTTTATAATTTAGCAATAATCCAAGACTTGGTACACATAATGCAGGATTTACCCAAGGTTGGCATGGTTTGATCACAAAGGTGAAGCCAGAGTGATTAAACAAAGCCATCAGTGGGTAAATCCTGCATACCCGCACCTGGTAGCAGATTATTGCTATTATACAATGACATTATTTAAGAGAAAAAAGTCTTACCTTTTATAAATAATGTCACTGTATAAAAAAGAATTTAGTGGTTTTCCGCCAGTTTTTGATAGTCTAGGGCATCCAAAATATGTACTAAACATGCTCTATTTGCACTCCCTGCTTGGAAATGCATGATTTTTTTCTTTTTTACTGCTGTGCTCCATGGTGCAGTTTACTATATTATTAAAGTTTTTTTTTCTGTCTGAATCCTCGATTTAGCAGTGAGGAGAAAGGATTTTAATGTGCTTCTTTCTTTGAGAAACATACTGTACATTGTGTCAGCAACAGAAATCTCCACTGAATATGATAAAAATTGGGGACATTCTGCAAAAATTTTGACATTTATAACAAATAGTAACTGGCAGTATAATTAATCGTACTCTCAACAACCATACTGTCGTCCACAGTTTTGCAGAACATCCCTGATTTGTCTTTTGAAAAATATGGCACTCGTGCTATAATGGACAATATTTCAATAAAAAGTAGTGGCCACTGATCCAGTCTACTTCCTACTGGTATACATGTGATTTAGAATAGGCACACTGGACTGTCCAATCAGCGTGCACATTTCTGAATACAAATAAAAAGTTACCATGGAATTAGAAACTTCCTCTTCCCAGCTGTCAAACTTGCACTGAAATCCCCAGTGTACAACCTTAGACATTACACACATTAAGGTCCAATAACACAAACACCCGGAACAAATCTCAGCTGTACTGAAAACACCTTTTCCTACCTGGGAACTAAACTATGAGAATCACTACAGCAATCCTAAAACAGCTAAACTCTGACTCCAACTACAAAAATTCAGCAGGAGGCACATCTTCTCAGAGAAGCAGACTGCAAATGCTCCACTTCTGGTCATACTACTTAAAGTCTGGATACACAAGGCCCCCTTTGCAGAAACATTACTTCAGTTATTCTCATTGATAAAACATTCTGGTAAATACTACTCTCAAGAAATTATACTTGCACTCTCCATTGCCCACTTTCTTATCTTCTTTTATATCTGTTTTTACGTTTCAGTTATCTTACTATCATTTTCAATGTAAATTCAGAAGTGTGTACTTGTAAATAATATGTAAACATTGAACTAGTTGTATTTCATATCAAAATAAATATCTTCCTATTCTTTATGCGACTTCGGGGCTGAGTCTGCAACTACCCACATGCAATCAGAGCTCTGACCTGGTAAATAAATATTTTACACACACACACACACACACACACACACACACACACACACACACACACATCTATGTTCATATATGGGTTTGGATGGGTTAATTGCAAATTCATCTCAAACATTTTGCAAAGTGCATTTTTTCATCAAAAAGCACTTTACTCAAGAAAGAAGATATTTCAGCTTGACAGTGGGGAGTGGTGTTTGCCCTTTCTGTTGGGGGTGCAGCATAACACATTTTCCTATTTTTTTTTTTTTATTTATGCATTTTAGCTATTTGTGGTTGATTTTGTGAATGCCATAGTACTGAGTTGGCAATGTAGTTAACTAGAATCGTGCACGCATACACACACACACACACACACATATATATATATATATATATATATATATGTTTGTGTGTAAAACATCAAAAAGAGCCAATGATTACAAGCTTCTCTTGTAGCTAAAAACGTAAAACAAACAACAAAGCAAGCCCTTAAAATTGAGCGTTTTCGTCAGTGGTATCTCTAAGTTCATCAGAATAGCAACTATCAGTTCACACAAAACTTAAATAATTCAAACAGATTGCATGTCCAGAAAACTCAACAATTAAATTAATTTAATTAAATCAAGTACAGCCTTGAAACCTGTAAATATATATACACATAACTCCATACCCTACATCTTGTCATAAATAATGATGATACCAAATAATATTAGATGTAAAAAACATAAAAAATGTAAAAAAAATCATTCAGCTTACAGAACCAATTCTGTCTTTAATTTCAAGACACTATTTATGGAGATGGTTTCATTTAGACCCAGGGAGACTGCTGCATTACACTTTAGTTGCCAGCTCGGTTCTTTGCATTCTAAATACAAGTCAGCAGGTCCCCCCCTTGGTCCTAAATCCACTTTATCAATGACTGTAAATTTAAATTTGTGGGTAGGAAAGTTTTTTATATGCCTTGCTAAGGCATTTCTCTCGTCTCCCCTAGAAATATTGTATTGGTGTTGATAAATTCTTTTTCTAAACTTACCCTTTGTCATTCCTATATAAATCCCTTTACAGTCTTGGCAAACAGCCATGTACACAATGCCTGCACTATGGCAGTAAAACTTGAGAAAGTTTAATATAGCCACCATTAAAAGTCTTAACTTCTCCACCTTCTAATATATATCTACACTGGTGGCATCTTCTACATTTGGACAGTCCATCCTCCTTCAAGGCTACAGTTCCCCTTTCAAGCAGGGTTTTAATGCACCTGTACTGTATGTGAAAATGTTTTGCTGACCAAACTAAACTCTGCTATAGCTTTTGACATTTAATTTGAGACCACTGTCCTTGCACCAATTATTAAAATGGTCAAACTCGTGTTGAAGCAATTGTGAGTCAGAGGAAGACTGAATAACACCCAGTTTATAGTTGTCTACAGACTTTCATAACCAGAGGCCACGAGTGTTGGTCTGAAGGTCTGTGAAAAGATGCCACACATAAAAGGCCCCACATGTGCCTGTGGTACACCACTGATAACTTTTTTAGCTTTCATTAGTGGCGCCTCTGACCCTAACCACGTGGTTTCTGTCAATCAGTTAACTATCTACCACATAACATAATGATTTATATTCAGATTTACAAGTCTGCCAATAATGTCTACAAAAGGAAACCTGTCAAAGGCCTTGGTCAGGTACAGATGTGCTGTATGCACTGCATAACCACTATCCACTGCTTTGGTTTATTTTCAAAAAAAATTAATGAGGTTAAAGAGGCTGGACCTTCCTTTGACAAAGTTAAATTAATGAGGGTCCAGGTTTAATATCAAAAGCAATGAGGTCTTAGATAACATTTTCAATTGCTTTACATATGAGGCTAATACGTTAGTAGTTACCAGGGTCTATGGTTGGGTCACCCTTTTGCAACAGCATTACAATAAGAGTTTTACAAGCTTCAAGAATGTAACCAGTGGAGAAGCTTAAATTAAATAAGTTAAATAAAAGTTCATATAGGTTATATCTGGCACTGATAATCAGGCAAGCTGGTACATTATCAGGGCCCATGGATGAGATGTTGTTAACTTTTGAGAGGGCTGAGAAACCTTGTTTCACAGTTGTTAAAGAAGGAAGCTGAGATTGTTGAATCTGTAGAATAGTTTCAGCTGTGGGTGGAGTAAAATCTGAACTAAATTTGTTAGCTAGGACAGTGGTTCCCAAACCTTTTCGATTCTTGGCTCCCTTGCTGAATCCAGATTTTCCCAAGGTGCCCCCCCCCCCCCCCTGTGGCGCACATAAAGTGCATATTATAAAGCTTTGTCAAACCATAAAAAAAATCTACCTTTGACTAAACTCTTACATCCAACCCAAATAAAATTGCATGTATTTGCACCCTTTCAAATGCTGTTAGAGATCACCTTCCAAAACTTGTAGGAAGAAAGTCATACCACAAAAAACATCACTACAACTTTTACACAATTTAAGTAAGTTTAACAGTGACACCTTCATATCTAACCTAAAATATTATAATTGGCAAATACTAGAATCTCTGCCCCAGGGTGAAACTCTCACTCATTTCAATGAAACGTTTCTCAGTGTGCTAAACCAGATATAATCATAAGGTACTAGTACAAACTTTCAAAATGTGACTGACTGACCAATCTAATCAAAGCTACTGGTTCAACCTCTGACTTAGTTTTGTTAGTTTTGTTACCATTCTTTACTAGTCAGAAGGGCTTGGAACATCTGGTTATCACTATTATTTTATCACAGCAGTGAGTAAAAGAGTAAGCAGATGCATATCTTTCCTCAGGGTAATGTCCATCCAAACATAGCAATTCCTTTAACAAACTTGACACTTTAGACTCACATAAAAAATACACATATAACTGTGAATACCATTAATAAGCCTGGGAACACAGTTATAAAAAGATAAAAATAGCACTGCATGTTAACAGAACTAATCAGCAATCACATAAAAACTCATATAAACTTGTACATACACACACACACACACACACACACACACACACACACACACACACTTCCCCGACCATAATCAAAAAAGTTTCCTTACTGCAGCAGGTCTGTTCTCACACTCCCATTCCCCAAACATGGTCTGTTCTCACACTCCTGTTCCACAAACATAATTCATTTCCATCGTAGCTCACACACTCCCTCCTGTTTAGGTCCTCTGTTCCCCGAACATAATTTCCAGTCAGAACCAGACGTTCCCAACAGTCATCCGTTCCTCCTCACAACAGCCAGGCCAGCCAGAAATGAGTGTACGACGTTGACGTGAGCTCCTTGAGCTCAATACTGACAGGCTGGTAGCCCTGAAGGAGCTGATGTCACCATGCGCATGATGATGTTGTCAGCTCAAACACCACAAAAATTAAAAAACAAAACAAAAAAAAAAAAAAGAAAAAGAAAAAAATCATAAATTAAGGGTATTAGTTTGCGGCGCCCCTGTGAGGAAGCCGTGGCTCCCCAGGGCGCTGCAGCACACAATTTGGGAACCTCTGAGCTAGGATATTAGCTATATATTTTGGGTCTAAGTATTTAGTATTATTATGGACTAACTCTGAACATTGTTGGGTGTTAGTTCTTAACCTCTTCACACAGTCAAAGAAAGATTTGTAGATATGTTTGGTTTTACTGGATACTTTAAGTTAAAACTCAGCTGCAAGTTTTGTAATTGTTCCCTTTAGCTCTTTATTAGTTTGCTAAAGTGGGCTGTTAAAGCAAGTGGAATGAAAGGTCATAAATATTAAGCACATTCTTTCTCTTGTTATGTAATTTATGTATACAGATATTCCACAGGAGTTTGTTTTTAAATTTCTAATTTTATTTGGTGCAGATAGGGAGTGCCTTATCAACAAGTGGAAGTAGAAGTCCAAGGCAATAGGTAGCAGCTTTAGCAATGGGATCCACTCGAAGTGGATTACAACATAATTTATGTATGTTATATAACTGAAGGTTTACTTTTATGAAGTCCATATCTGATGTAAACCAGATTAGCAGCTTTAAGACAAGTTGACCACAAGTTTTCTTCAACAGGTCAAATAACAGCACCTATTGTAAATAATTTTGTAAAAAATACAACAGAAACCTTTTCTACTCCAACACATGTTAAGGTCTCTTTCATTTTTTTATACAAACTTCCACCAGCCAAGATTTTATACACCCATGTTTTACTGTACAGCAATCTGCACATGTTGTAAAACTGCCTCTTAGTATCAGTATTACAAAGAACTTGTCACTCATTTTACTCTTAGAACCTGTCTATTCTTTACTGGCAAGGCAATTTCAAACTGCCCAATAATAACTTTGGTTTTAGGGTGCTTGCTGTAGAAAATGTATATAATCCTATTCTTGGACAAATATTTATATCTTATTAAGGGTATCAGAAGTTCCTGTTTTTCACTCTTTGTTGGGAGAACTAAGGTATGGGGGTGTACATTTAGTTCAGTTGAGTGTGCATTCTCTTCTGTTTTATTTGTTATGTGTTACTGAGAGGCTTCCCTTTCTTTAATGAAAATCTGTACAACTCATTCAGTCCCAGAAAACAGAAGCCCAATTAATTACAAAAAGTAGATGGTGCATATCCTTAAATATGCTAATACCAACAACAAGATATTGCAGGTCATGTGGTACACATCTTTCTAGAGGACAATCTGGGTAAACATCACAATGACAGCAACACTTCTACAATCTGTGTGTTACTTAATGATCACTGTAACAAATATTCAAATATTACATGCTGTCAGAAGTGAAGGCATACATTTGTATAAGAAAAGAAATATGCTAGTTTCGAAGAGTTCATGAGGCATTCATGTGCTAATGTGATATTGTAACATCAAAAATAAAATTCTGAGTACTAGAAATGGTACAACTTTAATCCCCATGAATTCTCTCACTGCAGTATAGCAGAAAACAAAAGCTTTGGGTCCAGAAACTTGTTTTGTTTTTCAGTGTAAGTGGAACAGCTGAGCCTGAAAAAAATACAGAATGCCGTATTTCTGCACGTAACTGGGGAAGACGATTTGAAGGCATTTAATACATTAACCTTTCTTGAAGAGGAGAAAGAAAACAATAGCAAATAGAATAACTCCCAAACTTATTTCTAAGACTGGAAAGTTCTTGCTGCAACTTACCACGTTTTGCACACAGGCAAGAGGCTCAATATAACTGAGCTGAAGAATCAAGATAAAGATTGAATTTGGTGAGCTGAATGGCTCATTCATAACAGACAGAACAGTTCTGTTGGAAGAAATGATCAGATACAGGGAATACTATTAAGAGAAGACTCCCTGACCACAGAAAGAGTTGTTGATGTATGCAATACAATGGTAATCATAACTACTTGGGTTAAGGAATAAGTGATGAAGTGAAAAAGTGAAGATCGAATATGAGACAAATAAAAAGGCAAAACTGACAAAGAACAAGAATGCATTGTAACTAAATTGTTGATGAGGTGTACAGTAAATGTGGTGCAGTTGCAATCCAAGACTTGTGTACTAAGTGCAGTTTTAAGCAGCTATGAAAGCAATGTCTTGCACTTCCTCAGCTTTGTAAAAGCTGTGTTAAAAAAAAAAATTTTCAAAGAAGCATGAGAAGAAAGAAAAAATATGTTCAAAAGAATATTTATGTTGTTTAATGGAAATATGAACATTAGCTGTCTGTTGGCACTACCAAAGGTAAATTATACGCAAAAGTCTGAAAATGTATCAAAAACAGTGAGATGGGAGTACAAGTCAAACCTTTGGCAAGAAATGCTGAGAGTAATTAAATGAAATATTAAATGGGTGCAGAGTGTAACATGTCTGAATATACTTTTGAACTGCTTGGCTACAAGGGATAGAAAATACATTCACATTAGTAGCATTTGAACCATTGGCATTAAAGTATGAAGTACACCACCCTGTTTCAAATTATAGCACCCCAATATGCTAATCTCTTAATATTCTTGGTTGTTTTGCTTATGATGACCTAGGACTGGTAAAGTAAAGAAAAAATGCCATTGTATATAGTCAGGAACAGTCTCACAGTCACTGACCTCTTGAATGCAAAAGGTCCACAGCAATGATATTCTTCATAACTATCATGACTTTTACAGGCTTAGGAAGTTTGCCCAAAGAATATCATACACTAACAAATCCTGCTGCCAAACCAATGACACTCACTGAAGGAAAGTAGCAGCATCTCTCCAGAGTACAAAAAAGCTGAAACTGAAATGAATAGAAAGCTTATGTCTTTACTTCATTTATCTGTTATCTTCTGTTGACCATTTAGCCCTCCCAGGTTGGTGGTCTCTTTTCAAGGGAGACCCAAAGTGATATTTATACTACTGAGGGAAATTAGGAGTCAGCAGGACAGTTAACAGTATGAGCATTGTTATAAAGCAAGATGACTACCATCTGTATTAATCTACAAGTTCTGAAAAATGTGATTAAAAGAGAACATTATCCACTGCTTACAGATGAAGGTGAAATAAGCCATTTCAGCAATGCCACATGCCAAGCTCTTTTCAGTACTAAATGCAAACCAGGAATTCTGAAAGACACTGCTAGATGAAGAAAGATCAAAACTTTGTACATTTAATACACTAGAATTCCTTAAAGTTCATTATCAATCCCTTTTTTCCCATTTTTCTACATGAAGTCAGGATGTCATGTCCACTGTTGTCATCTCTCTCAATTCAATGCCACTCTCCTACCTTCTTCTACAGTCATGCCTGACTGTCGCAAATCTTCTCTCACACAATCCATCCACCTCTTTGCTGGATGCCCTTGTTTCCTCTTGCCTTCTACCTGTCTGTCCTAAATCTTCTTCACCAGATTATCTTCTGCTTTTCTGTATGTGCCCAAATCACCGTACTCTGTTTTCTTCGACCATCTCTGTAATTGGATTTAATTTGGCTTCTGCTCTGATGTCTTAGTTTCTTTGTATGTCCCACACTGTACATCCTACCACCCATCTCAGGCACTTCATCTGCATTATCTCTAGCTTCTTCAGCTGCTCTACAGTAGTGCCAATCACACCACTGTTTTGTACACCTTACTTTTCAGCTTCTTTGTCATTCTTCTCTCATAAACCACTCCTGACACTCTGCCAGCTGGCTGGAGTCCCACTGATTCAAGCTTTGCCCTCCTCATTTAGACTTCCCTTCTCTTCAACCACCCCTCACAGATGCCTGAAGCTGTTAACCTGTTCCACTACTTTCCCTTGTATCTCAGAGGTTCTCACCTTCTTTTGATTTCTCCCATTTGCTGCCACTACAGCTGTTTTACCTGTACTCAGTTTCATCCCATATGCCTTCAGTTTTGCATTCCATTCCCTTATCCTTTGCTGAAATTCTTGCTCAGTGTATGCCTGTAATGCCACATCATCTGCAAACAGCAACTGTGCTAATCTGTTCCCTCTGATCTGCTTGCTAATGTAGTCCTTCACCAGTATGAACAGCAGCTGGCTCAGGGCTAAATCCTGATGCACATCCACTCCAAACACTACTCGTACTTGAGTGATTAGGTCCTTGTACATAGTCTGCACTAATTCTACCAATGTTTCTGGGACTCTGAACCATAGAAGAACTGCCCAAATCAGCTTTCTTGGGACCTTTTCATATGCTCTCTCCAAGTCCAGAAATGGCCAGTTGGACTCTTTCCTCATATCTAACTTCTTCTCATCTCTCTGTTTTACTGCAAACACTGGGCCGGTTGTGTTGTATCCTGATCTGAATTCAAACTGCCCATTGTTTATCTAACTTTCTACTACTGTGCATATTCTTTTATTAATCACCCTTTGCAAAACCTTCATACAGTGTGACAGAAGCCTGATACCTCTGTACGGCCTACAGTTGTGGATGTCCCCTTTATTCTTGTACAATGGCATTAGTATGTTTACTCTCCAGTCATCTGGGATATACCTTTCTCTCCATACTGCTATCAGTACCCTTAGTAGCCATTCTTTCCTATCTCATCCAGCATCTTGATCATATTTGCTGTGATCTCATCTGAGCCTGTTGTTTTCCTTGACTTTATTTGTCCTTAGTGCTGTTCTTATTTCCATTAGGGGGGCTCCTTCTCTTCTTTCATTGGAGGTTGTGTCTGCGTCATTACAGCTTCTGTGGGGTTTTCTTCATTCACATTTGCTGGAGGTACTTCTTCCATCTGAATTTGATGTCCTGTGGACTGGGGAGCATGTTGTTGCTGGCATCCCTTATAAAGGGTATCTGCTGAATACCCTCTTTATATTTTTGTCTTTGCCTTGCAACCTGATAGGGGTTTCTTTGTGACATCTACTGAGTCACTTTATGCCTTGTTCTTTGCTACTACAACTTCGCTCTTAGACTCTTTGTTAGCCAACGAGTATTCCTTCTCAGCCCAGCCTGCCTTTTCTATCTCCACTTTTTCTTGCATTCCTCCTTTCTTTTGATGACTTCCCTGACTTCTGAATTCTACAAGCAGCTTTTCTTACGTACCTTATTTCCATACCTTGCTCGGCTACATATCTGTTCTGTAGTCCTCACACGTATTGTTTTGAGGCACTGACATTCTTTTTTAACTCCAACTATTTCCACCTATTTCCTCTTCTTCCTGAGGTGGTACAGCCAAGAGTAATTCCCTGAACTCCTGTGTTTTCTCTCCAGCCATCTTCCAGGTTTTCAGCCTAGTCCCTGCTGACCTTAAAACCTTCTCCGACAACTGCTTGCAGATGATTGTATCAACTGGTGGTTTACGCTATGGATTGATTGTTTTACTGGGGGTGACTGTGAAATCATTGATTCTATCCCAATGCCTTTTCCATACCAGGAGGAAGTCCACCCGAGTTGTACACTGGCCAGTCTTGTATGTGATCTTGAGACGCTCTCTCTTGCTGAACCATGTGTTGGTCACTAACAGGCCAGACAGAAATCTAGAATGGCCACTCCTTTTCTACTCTTGTTGCCCCAACCATGTGGACCCAGGCAGTCCACATATCTTGTTCTGTCTGTCCTAATATGTGCATTCAGATCACTCATTATCATCATAAATTCAAATTGCCCTGCTTTATCTAGTAGGTCCTGCAGATGCTGCCTGAATGCACTCTTTTATTCACAATCACAACACTGTTGTGGGGCATATGACTACTGCCCTATCTTTACACTGTGGTCTGATCGTCATTAGTCTGTCACCAGTTCTGATGACATTGTTCACTGTCTTAGAAGCCTCTCCCTTACCACAGTTTCCTCACCATTTCTAGTCTGTCCTCCTCCTCCTCATGAGTAGTACATTCTTGATTCCAAGCCATGTGGCTTTGCTGCACTGCACTTCCATCCTGCCTTCTGGATACAAAGAATGTCCAGCCTCCTCCTTACCAACATGTCATCCAGAGGGCTGCTGGGCTTTATGTCAGCCACACACTGGCCAATAGGGGCACATACACCCCTCCTATTGTTAGCATGGGCCCCTGACAGAGGTCAGAGTACGCTGGGTCCTCAACCTACTTATAACCAGCAAAATACCCATGCCCATTTTAGCGACATTAGTAAACATGACTGACTCACCTAGGGCCAGTAACAAGCCCTAACATGGCATACAATCTGTGATCCATGTTCCCCTATCTAGAGGACACTGCTCACCACACATGATGCCCAAAGTGGTTGGTCTATATAACTCTTTCCCTAGAGGCACTATCTAGGGTCTGTGCTGGTGCTCACAACTCCATTCTTGGATGAGTTTAAGGTGGAAACACTCAGCATGTATTTGGGAGGTGGGAGCAACCCCACAGAGAGAACATGCAAACTCCATAAAGGCATTGGCCAGTGATCACGATCGAACCTTGTACCTTGTGCATAGGAGGCATAGACCTTAACCATTACGGTAACTGGTTTCTTTAAAACACCTTAAATTTATGTTTGGCATTTTACTAGTACCAGTGGTATGCAAAGAGCCCGCGTACAGATAACTGAAAGACTGTAAAGTGTTACAAATACAACTGATGATCTGTTACTGTGGAGTTGCACATAACAAGAGGACTGCAAGCAACTGATACAGATCCTGGATTAGTCAAGCATAATTTCAAGCTACATAAAATAAGAGTGAAGTAAGTGGGTCATAGTCGAATGTCAGAGGAATCGCAGAAAAGTCAGAAGAAATATTACATATATGTCTAGGAACTGAAATGTTACAGTATCTTCCAACGTTTATATATGAGAAAACTGTGCTTCTAAAAAAGGTGTTACAGCTATACATAATAGCCTAAAAATGGAAATGAGAGCAAGAAAACAGATTTAGAAATACTTAAGGAACTAGTTACCAATACACTGATATTAAAATACTGTGATGCAAATAACAAGATGTCTTCCAAGCAGAATCAAAATGGTGTAAGAGTTATAATCCTACAAGAGAACAGATCGGCTACCTGCGAGTCAAGAACATCTATAGATACATAAAACATATATCCTTATATACAAAAATGCCTAGCCATAGTATACCGATGTGAGAAACATATGAAAATCATCACATCGGATCATGTGGCCCAGGCAGGTATGACCCTAGCCCTGAGTAGCATCCTGCCTTCGCCCAGAATGATACCACAATATAAGGATAAAATGATTGACTTCAACAATTGGCTAAGCTTATGGTGTCATTCAAAGGGGATCCAGTATCTGTCTGCCTGGGATGACATGATTGACAGACCACGATGCTTTGCCAGAGATGGTCTGCACCTGTCACCCCTGGGATTCAGGTTACTGGCTAAGGCTCTTGCCACCCCTATAGTGCCTTTTTTAGGCAAACTTCAAAGGACAAAACCACCACCGTAACAGGTACAAGCATGCAAAATCTGAAGGTAATGCTACTCAATGCTAGAAGTCTAAACCTCAAAATGCACTCTCTCGAGGCACTCCTAAAAATGGAGGACATTGATATCTGTGCAGTAACTGAGACCTGGTTCAAGGCTCCAAAGAGCACCCCTGCAATACCAGGCTACAACTCTTACCACACTTTTCGGCCACCAAACCAGGACCGAAACACTAAAGGTGGAGGAGTGTCAATATTCACCAAGGATATTCACACCACCAGGCTAGTTGGCCAACACAATGTGTCTGAAATTCTCCAAGTGCAACTAACACCAGGTAAGACTGCAATCCAAACTGTAGCTTGCTACAGATCCCCCACCATACCCCAAGATTCTCACTACACCTTTCTAAACATACTGGAAAATATTAAGATAGAACCAAACACCCTAATACTGGGTGATTTTAACTACCCTGCCATTAACTGGGAAAACTACTCATGTCCCAACACCTTTAAGCGGTTCTTGGAATTCATAAATTCCAACGCCCTGGATCAACTAATCCATAGTCCCACCAGGGGCTCCAATATCCTAGACCTGGTCATTACCAACATGGGAAATCAATGCTCCATACCTATGGTCACCCCCTCGTTAGTCAAGTCAGACCATAAGCTAATCACCCTTAACATCCACATCCCACCCCCATCCCCCAGTACAGAAATCACCATAAAAAACTTCTCCAAAGCCAACTTCATGCTACTCAAGTCAGAAGTGACAAACTTCATGACACCCATGCAGACGGGAACTGAAAGTTCAACTGCTGAATCCTACACTAAGGCACTGTACGAGCACATCCACTCATGCATGAATCGTGCCATCCCAAATAGAATCAAAATGCTCTCATCCAAAAAAAGGAAGCCAATCTGGTGGTCCCCTGCCATAAACAAACTTTACAACAAAAGGAAGAAACTTTTGCAGAAAAGAGGAAGATCCCAGGATGCAAAAAACTCCCTTACTAGCCTCAGTAAGAAACTGAGATGCCTCATAAAATCCTCCAAAGCTAGTTACGAAAATAAAATTGCCAAAGATTCCAAAGACAACCACAAAGCATTCTATAACTATGTCAAGAATCTAAATGGCAATGCTCAGATCTGCTCTGAGCTAAAACAGAATGGCATTAAATATACTGATCCAAAGGATATCGCCAATATCCTGGCAGATCGATTCAGTGCCAACTTCACCCCCCCTCTCACCCCCTAAATGGCCCATCTCAATACCGGAACATTGCCAAATTCCAGTAATAACGGCCACACAAGTACAAAATGCACTCTCTAAAGCCAAGAATACAGCATCCATGGGACCAGATGACACATCCCGGGCTGTGTACTACATGAACTACAATATGAACTGGCACCTCACCTAAGTGTCATGTTTAATCATAGCCTCACCTCAGGTTTCGTGCCCACTGAGTGGCGCAGAGCTACAGTTATCCCAATCCACAAGGGGGGATCCACCTTGGATCCCGGAAACTACGGTCCCATCAGTCTGACAAGCCTTATCTGCAAGGCCATGGAGCGTATTATCATGGAACTTATAAACAAAGACATTGGCAAACTTCAAACACTGGACCCCACCCAGTTTGGGTTTGTGAAGGGCCGATCTTGTCTCCTGAACCTGACTGACTTCTTTGAATCAGTCTCCAGAGCCATGGACAAGGGTAAGGTGGTCCACACAGCCTATCTAGACCTTCAAAGAATAATCCACGACCTTGAAGAAAGGAACCGGAACTCTGCTAAAGTCCACAAGGCTGTATTTTTATTTCTGAAGTATTCCAAAAGTCACAGATAAAATCACACAAGCGCTTTCGCTCAGGCAATCCTGAGCTTTATCAAGTGAAAACAAATTGCAGTGTGCAGTAACCTCCATTAAATAGCCTGGCAATTATACAATTAATTAACTAGTACTAAGGTGTGGTGCTTTAGAGTTGGGTGTAAAAAAAAGTTAGTCATTATATCAACTCAAAAAATGAAATGTTTGCAATAACATATGCACTTAAATAAAAATGACTAACCATAAAAAACATTGGATGATCCTATAACTGACCAAGCCCCAAATCTGGGTTTACACAATCAAAACCCTACTAATATTGATGGTAACTGCACTATTTTAAGGAGAAACAACTTTGCCATATACAATTACACGGACATGAACCTTCCTACAAATGCTTTTGATATTTTCACCCGAGGGCTACATTTTGTCCCAACTAAACCCATGAATTTAACAAAAGCTTTGATAGATTTAAAAATGTTTACCAGAGCTTTAAACTTAAATTTGATTTTTAAAGGGCAAACACTTAATGCAGCAGGCCCAACGCGTACAAGTCTCTTTAACCCCCCACTACACCCAATAATCCTCTTTTTGAAAAGTTAGTGGAGAATGACTTCAGGAAAGTATATAATAATCAAGAAATTCTACTTCATCCAAACTTTTCTGAACAAGAAATGAATTTTATTGAACACTTGCATGAAGAAAAAATCAGGGTCATGAAACCTGATAAAGGAGGGGGAATTGTCCTTATGTTCTCAGAGGACTACGAAGCCCACATGCACACTATGTTGCAGAATGACGAACAATACGAGACGGTTTCACGAAACGAGATCAATATAGCCTTTGCTGAGATTAAGTACTATCTTAGTGACCTTCTATTACAACAGGCCATCAATGAAAAGGTCTACAACTACTTACATGTGGAAAAGCCCAGAATACCAGTCATCTTTGGGATACCTAAAACCCACAAAGGAATAAATCCACTACAATTCCGGCCGATTGTATCAGGAGCAGGTGGAGTGACTGAGCCCCTGGGAAAATTTATTGATTACATGACCAAAGAATACACGTCTTTATTGTCCCACGTCTGCAAGGATTCTTGGCACTTCCTCCGGGACATTCCCACCTCTTGCTACTCCCCAGACACCTTAATGGTCACAGTGGACATCAAAGATCTGTTTTCCAGCATCCCTCATCAAAAGGTTTGGAATGGTTTGCCCAATTTCTAGGCCAGAAGACAACCCTTAGTAACAAAATGTCCAACTTGCTTACCGAAATGATGGAGATGGTTTTGTCCAACAACTTCATCTTTTTTAATGGTGAATTATACCGGCAACGCAAGGGGGTTGCCATGGGGGCATCTTGTGCATCCTTCTACGCAAATGTAGTATTGCACATGTGGGAGCATACATTCGTTTTAATACCCCCATGGAAAGATCACATTCTGTTCTACAGACGTTATTTGGATGACATCTGTATTTTATGGTCTGGCTCTGAAGGGAACCTATCTGAATTCCTTACATACATCAATTCAACAACGAATTTCCTACAATTCACACACACAGTGGATCAACACGAACTTCATTATCTGGACATTACTCTTTACAAGGACTACAATCAGAAAACTTTCCATTCCAAACTACATCGCAAGGCAACATTTTCTAACTCCTTGCTACACTTCGAAAGTGCCCACCCACCATATCAAAAGAGGGGGATCATCAAGGGGCAGCTCATCAGAGCAAGTAGAATATGCAGTACGGAGAAAGATTTTGATTCTGAGGTGGAATTTTTGAAAAACCTTTTCTTGGAGAGAGGTTACCCTCTGGAACTATTTCTAACTCTAACAGCAGAGGTAAAATCTGCATGACATTCCCTCTACAAACCAATACTAGGGGGGGGTTTTGTACCAGTGACCAACAATACACAAAATAAGGATACTGTTCACACTAACAGTTTTGCACACACATACTCATCAAATTCCTATGAATTGGAAGAAACAATCTTACATCACTGGCCGGTTTTAACCCTCTTTGAAGAACTAAAGGACTACATACCACCTAAACCCAGTTTTGTTCGTAAAAGAGGGGCTAATTTAAAGGAATTATTTGAAAGAAATCAAAGAAAAAAGATGAAGGTAAAACAACCAAGGCTGGGCACATTCAAATGTGGTGCCTGTGCCCAATGTCATGCCATATCCAAAGAAACAGCACCATACCTCCCGTCTAGGAACTACAAGATACACACCACTGGATTTTACACCTGTGCCTCTAGAGGGGTCGTATACTTGGGGATGTGCACCAACTGTCAAAGTTTCTATGTGGGCAAAACTGAGAGGGAATTAAGAAAACGTATCTATGAGCATCTTTATGACATGACCAGGAAGAAGGAAACCAACGCCTTCTACAAACACTCACTCTCCTGCCCAGAACCCAAAATCCAGTTTCTAGTTCTGGAACAGGTTGAGCCAGATGCAAGAGGTGGTGACTGGGAATCCACCTTAGGCTACCGTGAACTATTATGGCAGTTGAGACTGAATGCAGGGAAGCCACCAGGTCTGAATGGGATGATCAGCATTAAACCGGTCCTCAAGCTTAGGAGGGCTAGGTTATAACTCTCACACTTGACCCCCTTCATACCACAGCATCCCCACACAGCATATTAAATTATTGAACATCCACGGTTATAGGATTCCGACTAATAAATCAAATTCTATATGAAATGTTATATGGATGGGCATTAAAAATATCTCATGCATATTTTATTGCATGTTTTTATCAGTGTAAAGTAATAATGAAAAAAAAAAAAAAAAAAAAAAATTTTTAACAATTCACTGACAATCTAAACACATCTTTAAGCATATTCTTTAACAATCTACAACCCCAATCAGACTTCAGACTTTTATGTTCTGAAACCTAGGAAACTGGCATTTTAAAATGTTTTTTATGGTTAGTCATTTTTATTTAAGTGCATATGTTATTGCAAACATTTAATTTTTTGAGTTGATATAATGACTAACTTTTTTTACACCCAACTCTAAAGCACCACACCTTAGTACTAGTTAATTAATTGTATAATTGCCAGGCTATTTAATGGAGGTTACTGTACACTGCAATTTGTTTTCACTTGATAAAGCTCAGGATTGCCTGAGCGAAAGCGCTTGTGTGATTTTATCTGTGACTTTTGGAATACTTCAGAAATAAAAATACAGCCTTGTGGACTTTAGCAGAGTTCCGGTTCCTTTCTTCAAGGTCGTGGATTATTCTTTGCTTGTCTTTGGTTTTTTGTGCATTACTTCACCCTATCTAGACCTTGCCAAGGCCTTTGACACCATCCCCCACTCTGAAATCATAGATAAACTTACTAAGTTGGGCATTAATCCCTATGTCACCCAATGGGTTGCTAAATGGCTTACTGATAGAACCCACACTGTAAAAGTAGCCAACTCCAAATTCAGCTCCAGACAAGTGACAAGTGGAGTACCTCAGGGTTCAGTCCTGGGGCCGCTCTTGTTTGGCATCTACTTCTCTGAAGTACAGGTCAACACTAAGGGACTCTGGCTAACAAAGTTTGCAGATGACTGCAAACTGGGAGCCATTATTGAATTCCCAAATGATGTGGATACTCTACAAAAGGGCCTTACAGAAACAGATGCTTGGTGCCAGAGCCATGGGCTCAAGCTCAATGCCAAGAAATGTATTGTTATCCCCTTTGGGAAAAAACATGTATCCATGAATTACCATATAGGTGGCAGTACACTAAACACAGAAAGTGTGATAAGAGACTTAGGGACACAGGTGGGCAGTGGTCTCACCTTTGATAACCACATCTCCACAACAGTCAGGAAATCCTTCTATGTGGCACACCTCATCACGAAGGGCTTTTCATCCAGAAAAAAGGAGGTCATTGTCCCACTGTACTCATCCCTCATTAGACCCATTATAGAATACAACGCCCCATTTGGTATGTACCTCTCAAGACATCTGCAACAACTGGAAAGGCCTCAGAAATACCTCACTAAAAGAATCACAGGCCTAAAGCAGATGCCCTACGCTGACCGCCTTAAAAAACTCCAGCTATACTCTGTCGCATATTGTCTACTCAGAGGCGATCTCTGCTTAACATACAAGGCCATGTCAAATCCAGAGCTGTTGGACATGCTACAGTTAAAGAAATCCCAATCCCTCAGAGTTACACGCTCCAGGGATCTAAACCTTGTCATCACAATAAACAAAACATGCTGGAGGGATAGGTTCCTGACCCAGAGACTCCCCAGACTCTGGAATAGATTGCCCATACATGTCAAGCAGAGTGCCTCTTTGGACCTCTTCAAGAGGAACCTTGATGATTGGATGGGAGAAAGGAAATTCACCCCAAGGATCACGTCAGTCGCCCTGCTAGACAGGGGTCCAGGAAAGTAAATAATGTGGGAAGAAATAGCCAGGGAATTGTTATGGCTAGGCTTGTATAGGCCCTAGGGCTGATAGCCTAGTACCAACCTATGAACCTATGAAAATGTCTATGGTAAAAAAAAAAAAAAAAGTTCAGGTTGAAATAGGTTACAAACCTTCACAAAGCTATTCAGAAAACCTTTGTACTGAGCTCCTCTGAGACCGCAGAAACTGCTACTTAATCTACAGAACTATAACCTGAATGTGAAATGCAGACCTGGCATGGAACTACACAAAGAGGTCATGTTGAATAGAACACAAAACAGATATGTTGAGTAGAGCTTACTTACCAGAGAAACATAAGGAAGAAAATCAATTGTCTTTGCTACAATGATCCTGACGAAGCATAGCATTACAGCCTATAAACATAACCTGCAAGAAACCAAAGCTCTGTATCTGCACTGTGATACACAGCAGTACCACCCAAACCAGCTGATTTGTCTGTAAATAATAAAAAATATTGTTAATATTTCATATTTTATTTCACAGGTTCAGAGTTCATATGCCTAATAAAGTCTGTTTTATAGTCATCAGCTTGTACTGTTTTCATATAAATTCTGTTGACTTAGCAACTACATTCATCTTCTTTAAATGTGTGTGTCTGTGACTGTGTTCTAACTAGACACACACCTGCAGTCTTAACTAATTTTTATATGATTATACCCTGTTAACTGTTTTTATGCATGCTCAACAGTTCTGTATTTATTGTACTTTATTTGTATATATCAGATAGCTACAATTTGTAAACTGTCTTTGCCTGTCTGGTTTGGGTCATGGCTAAAAACTGTGCATGCGTGGGTTTACTTACCCATGTAACAAAGCAGTAGTGAATAAATGAACAGACTGTTAAAATAAGAACTATCTGGGGGACAGTACCACAGTTATCTATGAGAAAAAAAAAAGAATTTCAGAGATGTACAGCAACTCACTTCAAAATGCAGTTAATGAAAGAAGCTTTGGTCAGAAGGTGGCCTGAGCAAAAATCTTTTTTAAGGAAAGAACTTCAGTCTCATTTTTTTTCTCTTATAGAAATCAAGCAAGCCATATCCATATTTTAATGCTAAATGTTGACAAAAACATAGCTCCAAATCAGCTGACTTAAAGACATGTTTCAGATGACACACAAATCATATATTGGAATACTTAAGTGCAAATTGAAACTGCAAGAGATGCAATGTACTGTCTGGTAATATTGACTCAAACTAAACAACTAGGCAAAACTGTGAGATATCCAATTAACATCATAACAGCCTACTTGAAATGACAACATACACAGATTTGACTCAGCTCAAGGAAGCCATGTATCTTATGTGTATAAACTATTACTTTGTTACTGTTAAGTGTAATTAGTACAACATATAATGTTCAGTCTACATAATTTGCAATCTAATGGATTAGTGAACTATTTTATGTGAAAGATCAGTATTAACAGCTATAAGGACAGTCATCTCAAATTCTGTAATATATGAATACTCCACTGCAGGTAGTCGGTCTCTCAGCAGCTTAACTGTGAATGGAGCAAAGTTTGAAAAACAAATTACCCAACTACAGATGCTTAAACATCAATACAAAGTGAAGGACATGACAGAAGGAAATCAGCACAGAGAGAAGTCTTGCTAAGAAACAACATAAAAGAGACTATTGAATCTACAAGGAGGTAAAGTGAGAAAACAATAGCCATATGAAAGTTTGCAATTTGAAGCTGAAGTTGGTAAAGCAACTGAATAATAGTTCTGTTATTTTGTAAGTAGAATGGAAGGCTGTGTAGCAGGAATCATAGACTTTTGTATAAGACAAATTTATTGAAGTTCAAGGAAGAACAGCAATTAGGACTGTCACAAGAAAAGAGAGACTGTAAAAACTGTTGATACTCAAAATCTGAATAAAGAGGGTCCTCAAGGCATATCTGAAAAATTGTCTCACAGGAAAGATCAAATGTCCAAAGAGAACAGCCTTGTTAAACAGTGTATATCTGGAAGACAGATGAAGAAACATGAGATAAGTGAACACACTGAGAGCTGATCAGATATAAAATAATGAAAAAGCTGCATTCATTAATATGAATAAACATAATATTTCAGGTAAAGAACACATGCTTAATGCAAAATAAAAGGTAGTGTTAAGCATGACCTCTGCAAAGTGCAGTATAACACCTCACAGAATGACATACTATACCGGTTTATACATCTTTAGTCTAATGTCTACCATGGAAACTGTATGCCATGCAGTACATTTCTTTCTATAGGAAAGTATGACCAGGCAGCTAGTAACACATTTACAGTGCTTGTGTTGTTTTCTGAGCATCATCTATAGTGAAACATCTCATCTCCCTTATGTAAAACATAACTGAATATTTTAAATGCAAACACAGCATGTATTCAAAAAATTTCAATGCGGATCCCTGCAAAATAATTATTTTGATTTTTTTTTTTTTTTACGGATCAGCGATTTTTTTCCCCCTGGGGAAAAAAATCACTAATCTGTGTGTTCGACATTTTGGGTTTTCGGGGATTGTGGGTCGATTATATAGCGTTCGTAATTCAGTGCATTTGCTTATATAATATAGACCCTTTTATATTTTTTAAACAAATCAATTATAATATTCCATCTAACTATTCTGAAGTTTCCTGTTCATTACAGAGACCAGGTTGCCTAAAAGCACATTTCTTTTCCATAATGTCACTTCAAAGCTCGAAAACAGCATCATCACTAAGTACTCAGACTTCACTGTAACCACGTAAGTTAAAGCATATGCTCATACTGTAAAATATTAAACCACAAAATTTGATTCATTATTTGAATAAGAAGTGACAGTTACATAGCATATGCCTATCTGGGTGACAAATTAATATTATTTTGTCAAATTAACATACAAATGACAGTCTGAAGAAAGCAATGCCTATGAAAATGGCCACTGAATTAATTCACAAAGTCGTTTTAATTTAAAACTTTGTAAAAGCTGCATATGAGCTGAAAGAAGACTGCTGACTGTGCACATAAACTCGACAAAGAAATAATGAGGGGTGTCTCATCTGCTGTTGATTTTTCCAGCAAAACCAATACTGTAACTGAAACAACGGACTATACATCACAGACCTCTGAGCTGAAACCAAATAGCTATGTTTTTACAGCATCTCATCATATCACATGATAAGACAAACAACAATAATAATGTGACATAACACCTGCCCAATCTTATGTTGCAATTTTTCTTATTCCAACATTGCAAAACTTCAGTGTCTCTCAACACGTACTTCTTGTTTCAGAGAACATAAGGACAAAAAAAGGAAAACAGACATGTAGACCTAGTTTCGCAATGTTATATATTATGGTTTGTCTTATTTGAATCTTGTGGACTTGCACTTTCAAGGTCATGAAGTCACCACAGAGTCTTGCATAACCCTTTTAGCTGACACTTTGTAAGTGCAAAAGTAAAGAAGATTTGGTAAGAAAGAACAACACCATGAAACACATTAAGCTTCAACAGAGTATGACTTGCACAACTATGACAAGTAACAGAACCTCTGAATACTGGGATTAAACATTTCCATATTATCATTATTTTAACAGGTAAACTCACTAAGCCCCACTCACTCCTTTAAGGAATGGTGTGGGAATATTTTCTAGTTAAGTGGAGTGCCTGTTAAATGTTCAAGCACCATACTTGCACCTGGAGGACAAAAAGCATGAATAGGGGAATATACCCTAACTTTGATACTGTATTGTCTTAGAGCATTTTCCTTACTCTAAAGAACTGCAATCTCAAAGTTAGTATATACAGCTAACAGGGGGTGTGAGGGTGCAGCTCTTCACACTAGGGGTACAGGGGCACAGCCAGCCTGCAAAAGCACTTGAAAAGTGTAACTGTGAGCTTCAGGATTTGCTTTTGTTCTGACTGAACTGCAGTTTAATTTAAAGTGTCAGAAATCACATTTTTAGTTTCTCACTTGAAAAGGAGCAGTTAGACTTGTTCAGAGTTGCACACTCAACACATGGCTTAAGAAATCAAATCAAGTGTTACAGAATGATGGCCATTACTAGCTCACAGCCTTACTCCCCAGTACTAAACTATGGGTAATTAAGCTTAAATTAATTATAAGGAAATAAAAAAATGGACACAGTAAATGTTACCTGGGAGTAGTGCATTCTGATTTAGGCGTATTCATAGTTGCAGGTGGCAGAAGTTTCAGTGTTATATGCAAAGAAGTAGTAGCTACAATCAGTCAACAATTCTTTCATTCACTATACATGCTACTCAACAAGACTTTAATTTACAGTACTTTAATTTACTTATAATTTGTTAATATTATCGTGGGTATGTCTGCCCTGGATATGTTTGCCTACAACAGACTTTCTGCTGCATCACATATATAATCACTCTGCTGAACGATACTTCCAGATCCCTATTTAGGGATTACTAGCTCATTGCTAAACTAGTGGTAATTAAGCTTAAATTAAGTATAAGTACATAAAAAATGGACACAAAGTAACTGCTATCAGCTAGGAGTAGTGCATTCTTATTTAGGTGTATTCATATTTGCAGATGGCAGAATACTGATGTGAGGGGTATTAACCATGGTTCAGTGTTGTACACAAAGAAGTAGCTACAATCAGTTAACAACACTTTCATTTCTTATACATGCTACTCAACATGAAGCTGTATAGACAGCACTTTAATTTTCTTGTAATCTGTTAATATTATTGTGCTTATATCTGCCCTGGATTTGTTTGCTCACAACAGACATTCTGCTGCCTTCACATACATTATCACTCTCTTGAAGGATACATCCAGATCCCTTGTTACGCAGTGTGGGCAAGATGATTTACCATACTTTAAGCATCCTGATGACTTTGGTAAGAACAATTTATCTATTTCCATCTGTTAACCAGGTAAATGCAGTGATCCACATGGACCTCACAGCCAACCTGGTAGCATTACATGACTAAGCAGACACATCAGATTCAGCAGGCAACAGGAGAATGAAAAAATCAAACCCTGGACTACAAGAAGGAGCCCATTAATGGTTCAAACTTAATTGTCTGCTCTCACTGCCAGGAGACTACTGGTGCATAAACCAGACATATTTATCATGCTTACACCCACTACATGGGTTACAATAGTGCTTGGTTCCTTGGAAGGGGAGCAATAAAAAATGTTTTCTTATGATATTTTTAATTTACGTATACTACTTTTGGATCAGAGGACTTCTTGATGAAAGACATATTTTGAGGTATTTGTTTGGCTAGTCTTTTACAGGTTTCTAAGGTATGGAATCTACTTGTATTTTAGCAGGACTTGCCATGTCAAAGAGGGTAGACAAAGAAGCTACATTATTAAGGTGTGCACCTAAATATTTACGTTTTAACTGATTTACCTAAAGCAGATTCTAGACAGATAGGGTGGCAGATAAAGGGTACCTCTGTTTGTTTATTTAAGATACCAAAATCAAAGCTGCATTTTTTTTCAAAGTTTTTGCAAGATTTGGTGACGTCAGTCAGGTGTCAAGAATAATTACTTTCTCTCGTTTTAATTTCTCCAGGTATTTTGGATTTCTAATACCATCACAGGAATGGAACCCATTCCTAAGTCAAAGTATGATTAAAGTTCATGAGATTAGTATTGCTTCAATCTTTGATGTTAGCCAGAAGTGCACTTCACAGTACCCGCAATGTGCCCAGTATCGATTCCTTCTAAAATTTATACAGTTACATGTATCGGTAACATATCTAAGTACGATTGTAAATTCCTTTTTATAAGACCCGGGTGCTCCAACCACTACTGGAACTGTCTGGATATCTTTCTTCCATACTACCCTTGTTTCTGCTTGCAAATCCGAGTACTTTATGACTTTGTGTCTCTCTGTACGTCAGACACTGTAGTCACTGGGTATAGCAATTTCAGTGATCAATGCTGCTTTCGCTTTCTTTTTATGGACTACTATATCTGGTTTCTTGGCATCCGTTTTTTGAACTGTTAGTAATGGGTGATCCCATGTGATATAAACTTCATTTTCCATAATGCTTTGTGGATTATGTTTCCAATATTTTTCAGCAACTTCAATGTTGTAATGTTTGCACAATCTAAAATGCAACAGTCATGCCCCATTATTACGCCTTTCAGTATACAGCCCTTCTGCCATTAGTGTATCACAACCAGCAACAAGATGTGCAACTGTTTCCAATTCTGTTTTACAAAACCCACATTTGTCTCCTTCTACCACATTTTCAATGGCTTTTGTAAACCAGTGTGTACACAGTCCACTATCTTGGGCTGCCAATATTTATCTTTCGTCTTTTGGTTTAAATTCACCTCTCCTTAACCATTCCTGCATTCAGTCCTGATCAACATGAGGTTGTTTCAAGTATACCTCTCAACCAGAAATCCAAAGAAAAAAACAGCAGTCCAATAAACACAAATGCACGACCAGCAAAGCAAGGGCAGCAGAAAATGATGTGAAAAACGAAATCCTTTATTTAAGTTAGACCACAAACAGACGTACCACAAGCACTTTCGCTCAGGTAATCCTGAGCTTTTTCAAGTGAATGCCATAGCATTTGCTAAACCACACCTTTATATTGTCATGAGCATCTCATTAATTAAAAATACCTGGTGCTAATCAAATATTTAAACATTTAAAGGAACTTTACATTACCTTGAACGTATAATAAAATATAAAAAGCTGGATTATGTCAAAAAAATACTTCATGGACTTGAAGTAAAACCATAGTAGATGCTGTAGTTTAAAATAAATCATAAATAAACCACCATTTTTTCTATATGATAAAATCAATGTTAAAATTGTTAAAACTTCCACAATTAAAGATTCAAGAGGTCTGTGTATCCAAGTAACCTGGAAATACATGACTGTAAATATATTATAGACCCCTCGTTCAGTCTTCATTTGTAGAATAAAATTTTTTTCTCTGGTACTATTCATAAAACATCCATAATCAATTTCCTAATCTAAAAAATCGCTGAATAAGAGGTGGGAACTATGATTAAACAAACTTGATGATGCGGGAGTCCCCATCCAAATATTGTTAATGAGTAAATAAATACCAAATAGTGATGAATAAAGGACGTATGTGCGTAGAGGAAAAACAAAAGAACACTGTAGTAGTGTGTGTTGACTACAGCCTTGCCCTTCTTAACTTCAGCACGGATTTAATGCTAATAATCCCATTGAGTCCGGGTGGTCTCCCTGCGTCCAACCTTAACTGCCATACTAACTCACGATACTCAAGGGTGGATTCCCAATCACCACCCCTGATGTCTGGCTCCACTTGTTCTAATACAACAAATTTGATGTTGGAACCTGGGCAAAGAAGGGAGTGCTTATAGAAGGCATTGGTTTCTTTCTTCTTGGCCATGTCATAGAAGTGTTCGTAGATCCGTTTCCTAAACTCCCTTTTGGTTTTCCCCACGTAAAAACTTAAACACGTGGTGCAAATACCAAGGTATACCACTCCTTTGGTTGCACAAGTGAGAAAACCGGTTGGTTGTACCCTAAACCTCCTAGATGGAATAAATACGGATTCAACGTTCATTATGGCATGGCACTGGCTGCAAGAACCACATTTATAGGTGCCTATCCTTCGTTGTTTCACCTTCCTTTTGTTATCTAGTTTTCTTTCAAAAATTTCTTTAAAATTGACACCTCTTTTCCTGACAAAACTAGGTCTAGAAGGTAGGAGATCCTTAAATTCTTCATAAAGGGCTAAGACCGGTCAATAATTTCTGATGACTTCTTCCATTTCCTCTCAACCATACCTCTCAACCAATCAGGGATAAATTTCAACAGAATGAGGGACAAAGCCAGAAAAAATCAGGGACACTTTTAAAATATTTCTGCTATTAACCTGAGACATTCACAGAATCACAGCATACGAATTAATGTACATTTTGTGAGGTAAAAGAAATCTACAACTCTTAATTATTGCCATTATTCATTAAGTTTAATTCACCAACTTTCCTCCAAAAGTCACCAATTTTAGGATTCTATACCTGCAACTATATTTATGCATTTTCCACATTTCTTGCCTTCTCATCTGATCCTTCATCTTATATTTTTTCTTATGTTTTTTAACACATTCAGTTGCTGCCTGATTTTTATCTACTTCTGGTTTGATTTCCATTCCTGCTTGACACCGATATGATTCTGCTAAACTAAGCACGGGAATCATCTTATTCTCCACATGTTTTAAAACTTTCACTACATTTCAGCCTTGTGAGGTCAGCAAATATATAGATATATATATATATATATATATATATATATATATATGCATAATCAATTTTCGAGGAGGCCTATACCTCCTTCAGAATGGTAAATATATAATCTTGGTACACACTTAATTTTTATTAATTACTGATAAGCATGAAGTATACATATTTCCCTCTCCAACCAATCTAGCACCTTTTGGGGCAAGTCAATCACTCCAAAACTGTAAGTTAGGACAGGTAAAGCAAATTGGTTTACAGCTTAGACTTTTGTTCCTCAATTTCAGCACTGTTTTCAGTATTAATTTTAGTCTTCTAAAATATTTCTTTTATTCGCATTTGTTCATTATTATTGTTGATCCTTCATCAGTTCCCAAATATTTATACACTCCCTCTTGCTCAAGTTCTTTCATATCACATTCCTGTCCCAGGCTGATGTTTTCTTAGCGCTGCAGCTTTCATGCTTCAAAGGTTGCCTTTGCACATTTATCAAGACCAAATGACATTCTTATATCAACTGAAAAAGTTTTGTCCACTTGCAGTTGTGCTTTCAGTTCGTCATCTGATGAACTATACAGTTTTAAATCATCCATAAAAAGAAGATGAGAAATCTTTACACTTTGTTGTTTTCTTAGAGCCAAATTGCAGCCATAACCTAACCTGTTAAGTAGACAGCTTTATCATGGCTTAATTGAGAGATGGTTTGCTACTGTTTCATGGTCGCTGTAATGTAATCAGTCAGTGTAGAGTTTATCTTATACATTTTAAGCACTCTTTTATACATTATTGTGGAATACTGTTAAATGCTTTTTTTTTGTAGTCTATCCATGCCATACTTAGATTCTTTCCCTTTTTACAGTTCTCCACTGTGGCTTTATTTAACAAATGATCCCTTGTTCCATATGACTTTCTTTTGTTCCCTTTTTGTTCTATTGCCATGACTGAGTTTTCTTCTATATGACTATAAACACTGTCGGCATCAATTCCAGTGTATAGTGTATATGTTGAAGGAAAACAAGCTACTATTCTATAGTTTTTAGGATAGCTTGGAGGTTTGTTCTTGTTGTTAACCAGGTTGGTGTCTGTTCAGGGTGTGCATATAAACAGTTCTTACTCAAGGGTAAATCTTCATGTTAAGACGTTAATACTTTTATCCAGAAGTTAGGTACTGCATCTGGGCCTAGGTTTTCTAATTAGGAGCTTTTCTTAAGTTTATTTCAATTTCTCTGGCTGTTACTTCATCCTATTTCATATCCTGTACATTTGAATTTCTTATTCTTTCTTTTACTTCTTCTATCCATTCAGCATCTTTGTTATGTTTCACATGATAATCATAGATATTTCTCCAAAATGTAGCTATTTTTTCTTTTTTTTTTTCACTTCCTTTTGCCTTGTTTTCCAATTCTCTAAAATATCTTTGGGTCATCAATAAATTGCTTATTTTGTACTTTTCCTTTATAGTCATCTGCATATCTTCTAAGTTTTTCTGCCTGTGCTGATATTTTTAGTTTATTATTTGCAACACTGCACGACAGATCCTGATCTGTTCTAATACTTTGCATTACTTTTATCATGTCTATCTCTCTGAGTCTTTTTGTTGATCTGTTTCCTCTTCTATAATCTTCTAATAGTGACACCTCATATCTTAATTGATTTACAGTTTGATACTTCCATGATGGCATTTGATTTTTCCCCTTCCCTTCCCTTACGGCCCTGTGTTTTTGTTGTAAGACTTTATCTGTTATTAATTTAGTTGCACAGTAATATATCCTATTTACTTCTGTTATACTGCATGAATCTCTATGAACAGTCCTAATCACAGTGTGCATTTGTTTTATCAAATGTCTAACTTTTTGGGTTTATTGCCTTTCTGTAGTCTACTTTTTTCATTGATCTTAACATGTCTGTCCATTTCTATTAAATCAAGCAACTCTTCTCTTAGATCATTTTCTTCTAAACTTGGGGCACATTCTTTGTTCTCCCATTTCCTGTGGGCATTCTACAGAAAGTTCTACAGCATCTTCCTGTGCCACATTCTCTTCAGTTTCATTCTGTGTCATCAGTTGCTCTTTCATATGAGAACTCACAGGACTATCACTCCACAATACTGACTGTGTCAGACTTGTCACAGCTTCCTGTTCCTTCCCTTGCTGTGCAACTCCAGCTGAACTGAACTTTTGTACTAGTTTCCTATGGAAAGCTCTAAAGTATTTTCATATGGCAACACAACACTGATTGCATCAGAGCTGCCACAGTTTCCTTTTTATTCCCTTGCTGTGTAACTCCATCTGAACTTTTGTACTTGTTTCCTATGGAAGGGTCCAAACTATCTTCATATGGCAACTGATCAGATGTTTCCCATGCCACTGGTTTCTCCTTAATTTGGGGATCCATTGCTCTACCTTGCTAAGATGTTATCAGAGTTAGAGTTTCTACACTAAATCCCTCACTTCGCAGATAATCCATAACCTCAGTTTCTATTTCTTTAACTTCTCCATTACTTATCCTCTTTTCTACTTTTCTTCTTTGTTTTCTTGTTGTTTGTGTTGTAAAATTTTCCACATCCAGATGCCTTTGCCTATATTTCTCTTCAAATATCTTTGGTGTGGCTCTTTTTTATATTGATTAAATCGTTTTGCTTTTTCCTTTGCATAAATATTGCACCATAGTAAATCTCTTGTACTTTCGTCCATATTTCTTCTTCAGATGTCTCCTGCTCCTCCTGTTTCTCCTTACTTGGGGGACTTGTTCCATCATACTGTGATATAACTTGTGTTAGACTTTCTACACTAAATCCTTCACTTCACAGGTATTCCATAACTTCAGCTTCTATTTTTAACTTCTGCTTTACTAATCTTCTGTTCTATGTTCCCTCTTTGTGATCTTATTTTTTGTGTTGCGAAATTTTCATATCTGGATCCTGTATTTCTCTTCAAATACCTCTGGGGCTGCTTTTTTGTACTGATTAATTTGGCTTTCTCCTTTGAATAAATATTGCCCCATATTAGATCACGCTTTCTTTCCCATGTACATATTTCTTTTTTTTATGCCTTTCAAAAATCTCTAGATTTTATCTTTAATATTTTCACACTTCCTCTGTCACTTATTTTTTCTATATGACCCAAGGTTTCTTGGTTTATATAATGTTCTTCATAAATCTGTTGTATTACTGAACACAATTTTTTATTTGACGTGTCTAACAGTTTTTCTTGTGCAACTATTTTTTCCCCTCTAATTTCTCTCTTAATCTTTTTACATATCTTCTGTCTGTAAATTCTGGGCTTATTGCATAATAGTAGCAATACATAATTTCTTTCTTATCCTCAAAAGTCCACTTTATCATCTTTATGGCCTTTTTTGGCCTATCAGTTTTTGTGATTTTTGTGGACTACTACCTCCTTCTACAACGGGGGGGGGGGGGCATCCTCCTCCTGAGCCCAGCTTAGCCCCATTGTAAGAATGTTTACGTGTCTTGAGGATACTACGCTCTCATTTTTTCCAGAGTCCTGGCACCAGTGCACCTAACAGGACTGAGCACTTTTTTTTATCCTGGGTCTTGTGCACCCAGCTATCTTTTTTTTATTTTTTAATCTACTTCTGTCCATGATATATGCTATATAAAATACAGTCTATATATCAGTATATCAGTGCCGTCTTGGTGATATTTTGTGAAAAATCAGGCCCACCTTGTGAACGTACTCACCAAGAAATGAAGACAAATTCAGTTTCAACAATACTACTCTCCTCTGCTTGCTGATTTATCATCTCTCCATTTGGACCCCCTCCCAGGATGAATTAAATTTCAGAAATACTACTCCCCTTCCTGAGGATGAATTCAGTTCCAGCAATACTATTCACCTTTCATCTCTAGTACCTTCCTGATGATAGTAAAGTTTGAGTTATTAAATGGAATTTCAAAACCATCAGAATAAAGGGTGGAAGAAATAATATAGACTGTGTGCTTGCCCAAAAGGAAGGAATGGAACCAAGGATCAAAAGTGGGGTCAAACCTATATAGACTGCAGTTTTGATTTAGTTGTTGTTGTGTCTTTCGGCTTTTCCCGGTCAGGGGTCGCCACAGCGGAACTCTGGTCCGCTAAAGATTGGCAGTAGATTTTTAAGTGCTGGCTTGCCGGACCTAATGCACAACCTTCAACAAAGGAACACCCATTCATGCATGTCGCCACACAGAAGACGCTCTAACTGAGAATCGAACGGGCAACATCTAACTGTGAGGCAACAACGCTACCACAGCTCCACCACCTCTTGATTTAGTAATGGATTATAATCTGAGTGCATCAAATGCTTTCCAGAGATGCACAAATAATGCAACAGTGAGTAAAAGCAAAAGTGAACAGACTAAGATTACTTGTACAGCATATGGTATAGTAAGAGAGATATAATAAAAACAGCTATCTACCATAGTTAATTTCTTTTAGGAAGAAAGATAGGGGTATGCAAATTATCTTAAAAGTAGATCTGCAGTAAAGTTTTTTTGTGTTACACATTCTGGTGCACCAGGCATCTGACTGAGAGGAAAACCGAGATTTTGTACTTTTCCTTGAGACCATGCAACTCATTTGATAGTAAACAACTATTTAAAAAAATGATTAAACTGATGAGCAAATACCAGATAGAGTCTTATCATATCAGTTGATCAATGAAAGGATCAGACTTTTAATGGAACCTACAACTGCATTCAGTCTCTCTACCAGTTAGGATTCAGAATTTTTTTAATCAGATGCTCCCAAGCTCAGGAGTATACAATGCCATTGCATTCCATGATATCACACAATAACTTCCTAAGTGGTTTGAGCCCTTTAACCCAGAAACCTGGGATCAGCCACTAATAAGCACACATCCTCCACATCAAGACCTGACAATTAAGATGGCAACTAAACTACTAACAGACATACAGCTATATACTCCCCCAAAATGCAGGAAACAAAAACAGCTGTTGTTGGATGGGGGAAACACCAAAGCACAGTGGAATAGCTAGAGGGTGTATACAGCACATAAAAGAGGGTTCCCCGTAGATCAAATGACATGGTAGGAACATGCTTGTTACATCTAATATCAACAACCTCTCCCCTTGCTGTGACCTATATTTCAGATGAATTCCAAATCTACCCAGGTGGAAGCAGCTGAAAGATAGCCCAAGAACTGAGATTCAGAAAGCTGTGTCATGTAATAGTGAAGTACCTAAGGAGGCTGAGTTCCTGGAGTTGTGGTTTAGACAATAATGGCAGTTGAAGATAAGTACCACTGATCAAGTATCCAGGGTTCAAATGTCTGTAATTGAGCCATTTCTGAAGCAAACACTGGAAGAACCCTTACCCTTCTGGAGTGGGATTTGGAAACGGCATTTTTCAATGCATAGTTAGTCATTTGATGATAATGGCAACTTGCCTGGAAAGGGTTTGCTTGCTAACTTGTAGCCCTTCCCTCTTTGAAGCAAAGGAGATAAACAGTTTAAAGTTATTCACCAATTTCTGGTCAAACCTGCGCTGATGGACTACTCCCACAGTACAAACATTTGCTTTAGGCCAGATATCTACCTTGGTAAAGAAAGCAAGAGAAGATCCATAAACATGCACTGGATGTGCAGCCACTACCACTTCACAGACAAATGCAATGCCACCATCTTTAGTTGTGCAAACTACACCATGAAAACAACTGACCGTCAAGTTCTGAAGAAGCAACAGGGTCTGTTCCTTGACCTTGCTCTGCATCTTCACACAGGCTGCCAAAATCATAATTTTCTGGACAGGATTAGCTAGAACCCTAAGAGTTTCCAACTCCATGTTTAGAAAGGCAGTTATCTGATATAAGATCAGAGATGGCTTTGCCCAACTAATGGCTTCCTCCAAGGACTGCAACTATGACAACAGGGATGCAACCTAGAGGTCCTTCAAAGAATTAGCTGTCCAGTGTAGTAACAAATTTTGTTCTTTCTTTTTAAAAACTGCACCCACTGTGTCCAATAACTTGGTATACATTTAGGGCACAGAATAAAAAAAACAGCAGCTATTGGCAATGAAAGTGACACCTAATCAGACTGATATGAAGGCAACCTCCCATGGGAACCTCAGATACTGAGACACAAGAAGGCCTCTGTCATACTCCATGTACACTGCTTGACCACCTGAAGAGTTGCCATCTGGAATATGCTCACTGAAGTCACTGAGGACAAAGACAGGAGAAAAAAATATTTGCACATTAAACCAAGTACGGAAAAAAATAAGCTTTTCTAGAGCTGATCCACTACAGAGGAGTAGAATATGAACAGATAAACAGTTGAGAATATTAACATCTCTCCACTCAGCCAATGACTTGTAAAGAGTGCACATATTCTTGAACTCAGCAGTTGCTGAGCCTGGGTCCTTTCTGCCTGCAATAATGACATCCTTAACAAATTACTCTGAGAAAAGAATGAATCACGGGTTCCCTTCTATCTTCACCAGACACACATTTAGGCATTTCTGATACAAGGAATAAGAGTCCGAGGCCAGTCCATGGAGGACTTCATGAGTCTTGGGGAGGGGGGGCAGACAGTAGGATGAGAGCCACGTCCTCCATATTCAAACTCTTTGTAGGATATGGAGTAGGAGGCAGTCACCTATCTCACCACTGCTCCAGAGTTAAAGATCATGTGCAAATACTTTTATCATTTAATTTTGTTGTAATTATTCTCTCATAAAGTAAAGTTAGCTTTCTTATTCTAAAATAAATATTTTTTCCTTAAGTTACTTCAGTGGAACTATGCCTATTAAGGATAGCAACTGGTGCTTGTATTTACAGAAGACTAAGCAACTGTCCAGTTACTCCATATCATGTATCCTAGCCTTCTGATAATGAACTATTAGCATAGATACTTTGACAGTTTGTAGTGAGTAGGTGTTTTCTGTACTTAGTACCACATTTTAACACAATAATACACACTCAGGCAATATATCAACAAATGAATGCTAAAAGCAGAATAGAACAGATTAATATTCCTTGTAAAGTGTACAATGTCTGGCATATAGTAGATTAGTACAGGTGTAACACTAACAGTTTATGACAAGTTACTCGCTTTTAGGAAGAAAAATAGGGGAGTGGGAGGGTGGCGTAACTAATAAGGTGTTTACCTTACAGATACAGGGTTCAGGGTTTGATTTTCACATGGGGTAATTGGCTAGGCTTAAAATGGCACACAAGGGCACTTAGCCTAGTACTAATCTATAAACTTATGGAATGGTAAATTGACAGTAAAAGTTTTTTTGTGTTACAGATTAATGGATTCATGTTGGAATGAAAAGTAGTGGAATATTCTGTACACTGATGAGAACAAAGATGTGACAAAAATGACGAAGATTATAACAAAGGTGCAATGATGGCAATGCAGATGACAAAGATGAAATGAACTTAGAAAAAGGCAACTTATTCCACTGCACAAAATTTAATCAAGACAAACAAGTAAAGTGAAGTGCTTTTTGTCCAGTTCGATGACCGGACTTCTTCAGACGAGTTTCAAAACTAAAACATACCTTTTAAATGCAAACAATTAATTGTCTTGATTAAATTTTGTGTGGTGGAATAAGTTGCCTCTCAGTGTCTTTTTCTAAGTTTGTTTCTCTTGGTGTCCTGTGTGGAGTTGTGTTCGGATGGCCATTGGAGGTATACTTGATTCATCTGCAGATTTACTGTCTCAACCTTTGGAGACATGCCTGACGAACTCACACGATACAGGTAATTTAACAGCTTTACTGCAAGTTATGAATGAGGGTGGCCACGATGGTGCAGCGGTTAGCGTTGCCGCCTCACAGCAAGAGGTTCTCCGGTTCGATTCTCGGCTGGGGTGCTTTTGTGTGGAGTCTGCATGTCCTACCTGTGGTTGTGTTGGTTTCCTCTGGGTGCTCTGATTTCCTCCCACATCCCAAAGGCATGCTGTAGGTGGATTGGACACTTTAAATGGGCCCTGGGCATGCATGCGTGTGTGTGTGTGTGTGTGTGTGTGTGCATTCTATGGAAGGTTGGGCGCCGGGCTGGCAACTCAACACCGTAAAACTCCACTGCCAATCATGAGCAGACAGGTGATCCGCTGTGGAGACCCCTAACCGGGAAAAAGCCGAAAGAAGAAGACTGCAAGTTAGGAATGAGCGACTGGAAAACCTGGCAGGAAGAGTGGACATTCCTAGTTCACAGACCTTACAGAACATACGGCTATCTAACAACCTTCTAATTTGTCCGTTGGGAGCAGAAGTGCTACATCCTACTTGTTCAGCAGGTCTATCGAATAACCTTACTAGTGCCATGAATGAGAGACATCATAATACTCCAACTGAACCTGAAGTTCGGACTAACAATATGTCAGCTTTAAGAACTCCATCAGGACTTATTGGGGTCCCGAATATTTCCTGCTGGATAAAAGAAGTACCTAGCCTTACTTGAACTGTAAATGAGGCACCACAGGGACAACTGGTAGGAGCAAACCCAGCACCAACATCACCAACCATGAAAAGTACAGTTGTGTACCTACCATAAATGTAGATGTTCGAGTCTATTCACTGTTGCAGTCATTACACTTGGGTTATCCTGCTGGCAGGCGACCCGCAGTCGGCCCGAGTTCCAAAGTCTTGGTCCGGCGGTGGTTGCTGTCGCCTCTTTCCTGACGTCAGTGCGCCAGGGGTATAAAAGTTGCAACCGACGCCATTTTCTTCAGTTTTTCTTGCCCCAGATGTCAGGTGCCCCCAGATAGGAAGGCTGAAAAGATAAAAATATGCCAAACAACCTATATTACTATAAACATTTCCTTCATCTACAAGCAAATACACCAAATAAGTTGTATAAAGTTGAGAAGTACAGAATAGTCCCAGCAAAGAGGCGGATGGTGGGTGGGTAACCTGGACTGCAACAGTGAATGCACTCGAACATCTACATTTATGGTAGGTACACAACTGTACTATGTTCATCGTGTTTCACTGTTGCAGTCATTACACTTGGGTAGAATCCCAAAGCTGAGGTTGGGTGGCTGGGTCTAGATTGGATTTGGTGAGGCTAACAAGCTCTGCAGAACTGCAGTGGCAAAGCCTGTTCTGGATTTGGAGTAGAGAGGTAGGTGGTAGTGCTTGGTAAAAGTGTGCACTGAGCTCCAGGTTGCGGCTTCTAATATGTCTTTGGTTGGTACCCCTCTGAGGAAAGCTGCTGAAGTGGCTGCTGCTCTTGTAGAATGAGGCTTAATGCCCTTAGGCACAGATTTGCCATGTTGTGCATAACAGAAGCGGATGCAGTGTCCTATCCATTTGGAGACTGTCTGCTTTGTAATAGGTTTTCCTTGTGATCCTGCAGCATATGCTACAAACAGTTTTTCTGAAAGCTTTTGTTTTGTCCAAGTAAAATCGTAGCTGCCTGTGTATATCCAAAGCGTGCAGAAGTATTTCCCCTTTATTCTGGGGATTTGGGTAGAAAGTAGGCAAAATTTGGTTTAAGGCCACATTGGAGACCAATTTTGGCATGAATGTTGGGTTCGTCCTAAGAGAAACCCTGTCCTGTTGAAAAACGAGGAAAGGTTCCACAGCCATCAATGCCTGTAACTCTGAGACTCTTCTTGCTGAAGTTATTTCTAGGAGCAGAGCAGTTTTCCATGACAAGAATTTTAGATTAGCTGTTCTGGCTGGTTCAAATGGAGGCAGTGTTAGCTTTTCTAAAACAAAATTGAGTTCCCAAGTAGGTACTGGTGCTCTCCTAGGGGGTCTTATATTCTTTGTCCCACTGAGGTACTGTCGTAGTAGAGGATGTGAAAAAATAGGAGGATCCGTATTGTAATGAGCTGAAATGGCAGAGGCATGGATGTTAATAGATGAAAAGGATAGGCCTTTGTCCAACATCTCTGTCAGGTATTGCAAAATCTGAGGTATATTAGGGACCAGTGGGTCGAGCCCTTGTGCCTGGTTCCAAGCACAGAATCTCTTCCATTTTTCTGCATAAGATTTCCTAGTGCTGGGTCTCCTGGCTTCCAAAATTATATCCATAACAGCTTTAGAGAGAGGTGCAGTCTCAGTGGCTACATTATCTGCCATGCTGCCAGGTTTAAGGTTCTGAGTTGACTGTGCAGAATCTGATTGTTTTGCTGTGTCAGAAGATGAGGGATTTGAGGTAGAGGCCAAGGTGGGCCTTGGGACAAAGTCTTTAGGATTGGGTACCAGTGCTGGCGTGGCCAGTCTGGTGTAATCAGGATCATTTTTGGCCTCTCTTGTCTGACTTTTAGAAGCATCTTGGTGAGAAGAGGCATCGGAGGGAAGGCACAGACTGTCAGGTTTTTCCAGCTGAATGATAGAGCATCCACTTTCCATGCTTGAGAGTGATAAGTCCTTGTGCAAAATTTCTGTATTTGGCAATTGTGAGGGGAGGCAAAAAGATCTATGTCTGGGCGTCCCCATTCCCTTGTTATCATGTTGAACACTTGTGGATTTAGCTTCCATTCATGAGGATCCATGAGATTTCTGCTTAGTTCATCTGCCAGTGTATTTTTTTGTTCCTGGCAGGAATTGTGCTTGCAGATATACCTGGTAGGTCAGTGCTGTGTTCCACAAAGTCATGGCTTGTCTGTATAGGGGGTAGGAATGTGTGCCCCCTTTCTTGTTTATGTACCACATAACTGTGGTATTGTCCATCTTTATTAATAGTTGTCCTGGATGTATTAGGTCCTTGAAGGCTGTCAGGGCATTCTGTACAGCTAGCATCTCTTTTAGATTGATGTGAAGATGCATTTGTTCCTTGGGCCACGTGCCCTGAATACATTTTCCTGACATATGTGCTCCCCAGACATAATCCGATGCATCCGTTGTTATTGTCTGCCTGGCTGTAGGTAAGGTGAAAGGCTGTCCCTTGTTGTGGTGACAGGCCTGGGACCACCATCGAAACTCCTGTTGTAGGCAGGGAATCAAGGTTATGATTGTCTCTAGGCTGTGACAATGCTGAGTCCAAACACTTTTTAGGTACCATTGTAGTTTCCTCATATGCAGTCTTGCATATGGAATGAGTAGAATGCAAGACGCCATGAAATCCAGGGCCTGAAGAATTTTTCTTGCAGGGAGCTGGATCTTTGTTGCCATCATTTGAAAGTAATGAGTCAGCTGCCTTTGTTTGTCTGGCGTGAAATAAGCCATCTGGGCAGTTGTATTTAAGCTTGCACCCAGGAATATTATCTCTTGAGAGGGCACTAGTTTTGATTTATTTTCATTTACTGTGTACCCTAGGCAAATTAGCAATCTTTTTACAAATGCTAGGTGCTGTAGAAGAATGTCCTTGCTCTCTGCTTGAATAAGGCAGTCGTCCAAGTAGGGATATATCTGAATTTCTTTTTGTCTGCAAAATGCAATTACTGGTGCCAGGCATTTTATGAAGACCCTGGGCGCAGTAGATAAGCCAAAGGGCAGTGCAGAGAATTGGTAATGCATTGAGCCTGCTATAAATCTGATGTATCTTCTGCACGATTGTCTGACTGGGACGTGCAGGTATGCCTCCTTGAGATCCAAAGTAACTAGCCAAGCCTCCATGCTCAGCATTGGCAGAAGTTGTTGTAGTGTTAACATTTTGAATTTTGGAACATCCAGGAAAGTATTTAGGATTGACAGGTCCAGTACTGGTCGCCAGGCTTTGTCTTTTCTGGGTACTAAGAAAAGTCGTGAGTAAAATCCTTGGCCCTGTTCTTCTTGTGGAACTTTTTGAATAGCTCCCATATCCATAAGAGCAGCAATCTGTTTTTGTGCCTCTGCCCATTGGTTTTGTGGTGGGTTTGGCATACCTTTTGGTTTTGGAAGCGTGTGGAAGTGGAACCTGTACCCCTGAGAAACTATATTCAGCACCCATTGGTCTTGGGTGATCATGTGCCAATTTTTTGAGAAAAGTGCTAGCTTTCCCCCTAGGGGTGCTGTCAACTGGTAAGAGCTTGGCATTTGCAGAGGGAAGTCATTTTGACTGTTTCCTATAAGGTTGTGATTTGTCTTCTCCTCCTTTGGGGGCTGAAGCACCCCATTGTTTAAGTCTGTAGGAGCCTTGGGGCTGAGATCTGCCTCTTGGGCATCTGTATTTGCCTCTTTGTGGCCTGTCTGACACTGGAAAGGACCAATTTTTTGAAGGCCAGTTTCTGCTAAATCTAGGTGGTTGAACCTGTAAGAAATCTTTCACAGTTTGCATTGACTTTGCTTTATCCTCCATTTTCTTTAACACCTCTTCTGCCTTAACACCAAACAAAGTATCATGCTGTAGTGGAGCATCCAATAATTTTACTTTAACATGGTCAGGTAAACTTTGTTCTTTCAACCAAGCATATCTTCAAATAACTGAGCCTGTAACTGCGGCTCTACAAGAAGCCTCTAATGAATCAAAACCACATTGCAAAGTATGCTTTCCCACTTGTTCAACTGCATGCAATAAATCCTGCATTTCTTTACTGTCAGGACTTTCTATATTTGTAACCATTTTCTGCTTTAACAATAACATGAGATACTGTTGATATTTAAGCATGTGAAACTGACAGTTTAAAGCTCTTACAGCTAAAGTAGCAGAAGTGTAAACTTTTTCCCCATCTGTCCAGAGCTCTGGAATCCCTATCTGAGGGGACAGGATTTTTGGCAGTGGAAGCTTTAACCCCTTTAGGACCCTGAGAAATTGTTTCTGGGTCTGCGGCGGGGTTTTTGTAAAGAAATTTATGAGAGTTAGGGACCCTGTAGTACCTGTCTGGCTTTACTGGTGCAGGGGGTAAAGAATCTGGAGATAGATTGGATTCAGAAAAAACATCTTCTACAATATCAAGCACATGGGGGATAGCTAGGGGCCTGTGCTGAGGCAATAAAAGGAAATATCTGAGCCTTTTCTTGGATTCTGAGTAATCCTGGCTCTCCCAATGGAAATGCTCCCTCATGGTGTGCAGGGTTTCCCCAAAAGAGTAATCCTCAGGCGGTGAGGCTGAAGGAATGGACTCTTCAGCATCAGAGTCCTCATAGGGAGGGAGAGAATAGCCCTGGTCAGAAGAAGAATCAGAGGAAATGGAAACCTGATCAGAGGAATCATAATAAGTGTCTTGCATAGGCCTTTTGTCAGGAGGGGGATGGGAGCCCCTGATTAAAGTAATAAGGTCTTCGGCCATTTTAAGCATCTGTTTCTTTGGCATGGATGACTGTTCTGGAGCATGCTGCACTTGTTTCTTGTCTCTAATGGTGTTTTTGACTTTGCCTTTGCTGCTGTAGTAGCTTTAATTGTAAGCTGTGAAGGTCTGAAAACACCCTCAGAAGCCGGTGCCTGCTCAGCAGCTCCGGACCCATCTGAGGGTATAGTTTCCGTAGGCCCAATACCTTGAGTTTCCACAGGCCTCGGTGTCTCCATGTGGCTGTCGGTTACAGCCTGTGGCTCTGAGGTAGCGGGTGTCAGGGGCTGCGAAAGCGCCTCACTGAGAACCGGCGACTGGCCTAGAAGAGGCTTTGTCGTTGGTTTTGGACCTAGGATGCCTGTCTTTTTCTTTGTCTTTGCGTTTTTTATACATTCCAGTTGTCAGTTGTTCCGACGGCATTATGTAATTAAATCTTCGTCCAAAATAATGTAAAGCAAAATCAAACCGACGTTTAATAGTGCGTTTATTGAATCTAGCACAAAACCGACAACTAGTAACGTCGTGGTCAGGGCCTAGGCAAGGAATGCAGTAAGAGTGAAAGTCCTTATGAGGTATTTGCTTCCCACAAGAAATACAATTATTAACTTTTACTGACATCGGTCTGGAGCAAGAAAAAGTTTCCCCAGTGGGGTACTTAGCTTTATTGAAGACTTCGGTTCTGAAATTCAATTTTGAAAATCTCAGGAGTCGGCTGACCAGCACTTGCAAACTGCTTTTGCTTTGGGCACCGCACTGAAAGAAAGACTGAAGAAAATGGCGTCGGTTGCAACTTTTATACCCCTGGCACACTGACGTCGGGGAAGAGGCGACAGCAACCGATGCCAGACCAAGACTTTGGAACTCGGGCCGACTGCGGGTCGCCTGCCAGCAGGATAACCCAAGTGTAATGACTGCAACAGTGAAACACGATGAACATCTGACTGACTTGGATATCAAACTAATGAAAATTAAAAAACTCCAATTGGAAATTAATTATTTTAATGAGTGTACAAAAGAAGGTATTGTACCTAAGGGGCTCCGCTCTTGGCAATATCCTAACAGCCTTGAAGCGGGGTCAGTGTTTAATAATGAACTGGTCCAGTTATTTAACAAACACAGCTTGGAACTGATTGCCCTAATGTCAAAACACTGCCAGCTTATTATAAATGACTTGACGACTGAAACAGCAAAACTGGATGAAGACGTTCAGAAACATGGAGATTTTATGAGGTATCAGTATGATTACAAACGTATATTTAGTGCTACTGACCAACAAATGAACCGAAATGTGGCTACAAAAATTAAAAACATTAACCACGACTTGGCGGACTACAAAAAAGGAGCTACATATCCCAAACCCCCTTTGGTACAATGAACTCTACTGCCCAGCAGTCAAATCTTGCAACCAGTCAGGATGCCCGTTTGAGGATGAATGCAAATGGAATGACGTCACCCGCCCAACAAATTGGTGATTACAATACAGAAGCAATGGAGGACTCTATGGGAAGCTGAGTAAACGAATGAAGGACCAATAGACATACCAACAGTGTGGATTTACATGCTCAAGACAACGAACAACAGGATTTTTTACAAGAAAAGGGTCAGAATCATCAGCGACATTTCAATACCAGGACAGCTTACAGGAATGTGTCGACCAATGCAATGAAGAGGAAGAGGTAATGCAAGCATCTACGGAGACTGTTAACGAACAATATGGTACTTGCAGGATTTTATCTAATGCTAGTGGTGACTTTAAAATCTATAATTACACAAATTATGAAGTGAACCCTATACTTATTGAGTTGTTTGCTAAGGGTTTCACATTCGTACCGGATTCCCGTTTTAATTTTCTTAACACTTTGTTAGATTTAAAGATGTTTATATGAAAATTAAACTTGGCATTAATAATGGGTAACAATCAACTAGAACGTGATGATTTAAGAGTTGCTAGCACCTTTAATTTTCCTATTTATCCCTTACTTGCTGTGTATGAGAACTTATGAGAGTTTGAAGTTAGGAAACTTAGTAAACAAGAAGTGAATAGGGAGAATGGTAACGTTAGTACAACAGAAATTGAGGCCTTAAAAGACTTAAGAACACTCCCTATGAGAATACTAAAACCAGACAAGGGAGGAGGACTGGTAGTGACTGAGGTAACGGACTATAAGGATAGGATGAGGAAAGTACTAAATAGTGACATTTATAGTAAAGTAAGCTTAAATGAAATGAATGTGGCTTACAGGAACATTAGATCATTCTTAAACAACTTGTTTAGAGAGGGATTAATTGACGCACAAATGTTAAACTACTTAAGCTTGGCTCCTAGGACCCCCTCCCTGTTTGGTATCCCTAAAATCCACAACAGTATCCTCAATCCACCTATGAGGGTCTTAGTGGATGCTTGGTCGTCCATCAATTACACTTCTGCAAAGTTTGTGGATAACATTTTGAAAAAAATATGTGGTTAAGGAGAAACAAATATGTAGAGACTCCTGGGCCTTCCTAGCAGACATGAACAAGATTCATTTTAACAAAGACTTTAACTTTTTCACTATTGATGTAACAGATCTTTACTTTTCAATTCCACACGTTACAGGAATCGAATGGATAGTGGACAGGATGAGACACTACAAAGCTCCAGATTTGGAAATTAGAGTCATAGAGGAATTAATGGACACAATTTTGTCTAATAACTTTGTTATGTTTGATAATGAGATTTTTTTACAGCAACAGCAAGTTGGCATAGCAATGGGATCACCTTGTGGAGCTAGCTATGCCAACTTGGTAATGGCACAGTGGGAAGCCCAGTATTTCTTTGGGAATGTGGAACTTATGTCTTCCTTTTGCCATTATACAAGGTTTTCGGATGACATCTTTATTTTACTAAAAGGGGATGAAACAAAAGCCTATGATGTCGTCTCATATTTGAACAATACTACTAGTTTTTTTAAATTTACGAGTTTGTTCAATGAGGAACGAATTCCTTATTTAGATGTTCATATATTTAAAGATACCACAAAGGAGAGATACTCTGCAAGAATATTTCATAAGGAGACATATTCTAACTCTTTGCTGCACTTTACCAGCTCTTACCCCTTCCACCAAAAGAAATCAGTAGTGAAGGGACAGCTGGTACGTGCAGCAAGAATAACATCAGAAGACAATATCTTTATTGAGGAATGTACATTATTGAAGCATATGTTTTTGAAAAGAGGCTACCCTGAAAAGTTAATTAAGGAATTAATTGATGAAGTCCAACACAAAAGAATGGTAGGAACTTCTAAACCAATTTTAGGGAACCTTGTATATGAGGAAGAAGTAAATAAACCTTGTATAAGTGGAATTTACACCAATAACGTTACCCAGGTTACAGTTAGGACTAGAGACACACATTTGATTAGTTTTATAACACTTTTCAGTATGGATGCCAATAGTATTAGGGACATCTTAAAACAATACTGGAGGTTACTTACTACTGACATCGAAGTAGGTAGGAAAGTGGGTGAAAAACCACAGATAACTTACAAACGAGTTAGAAATTTAAAAGTCCTTTTGAAAGCACCGAGAGCTTTGATAGTAAGAACACCTGGGATGTTCAAATGCGAAGCCTGTAATGTATGTAGACATGGCTTCTGGGTCTACATTTGAAATTAATAATAAAAGGTATAGAGTGAACAGGAGGTTTAATTGTAATTCCAAATCAGTTATACATCTTGCACAGTGCCAGTTGTGTCCAGCCTTTTATATCGGGAAAACCGACAGAAAATTAAAAAACAGAGTTTATGAACACATAAACAGCATTAGTAAAGGAAAGGAAATGAATGCCCTGGCAAGGCATCATAACAACTACCCTGGCCATACATTTACTTTCAGGGTAATCAACCAGGTTATACCTAGCATAACAGGGGGGGCCTTTCTCACTACTTTTAGAAAGACAAAGAGTTTCTTTGGCAGTTGCGTTTAGACGCAGGTAGAACACCAGTGTTAAATGAGGTAACCTCTATAGCATGTATCCTAAAATTAAAAAGTCTTCAGAAATGACTGAATTAGCACTATAATATTAAACATTTAATTGCACAATACTTATTATGTATATGTATAGTTACCAGTTTTTATACAGCAGAACTTAGAAATGCATATTTTAAGAAGCTGTTTTTATTATTTATTGCACTGAGGGTGGGAAAGCTTGTCAAGGGAAAGTGTAGGACACTAATAGGAATTATAATTGTTTCTGTATTTACAGTAGCAATTATTTACTTATTTATTTAATACACTGAACACAGTTTTAACAGTTTTTAATAGAACATGGTATGCACATAGAGTATAATGTACCATTTGCTGTTTATTAATCTATCATAACTGAAAAACATAGGATTTAGTACGTTTAGATCAGTAGTTTTATTGTAGTATACTTAATGAATTTTAACATGTGACCTTTTGGAATGAAACTAATGAGGGCTGGTGGATTGGTTAATTAATGTTGGTGCAATTAATTGTTTGTATTTAAAAGGTACGTTTTAGTTTTGAAACTCTTCTGAAGAAGTCCGGTTATCGAACCAGCCGAAAAGCGCTTCACTTTGTTTGTCTTGATTAAATTTTGCGTGGTGGGATAAGTTGCCTCTCAGTGCCTTTTTCTAAGTTTGTTTCTCTTGGTGTCCTGTGGGAAAAACAAAATGAAGATTAAGATGACAATGATATTGATGGTGAATACGATAATGATGCAATGACGAAAATGAAGATGTGATGATAAAGATGATGATGTGATGACTGAAGATACAGATACGATTAGTATGATAAAGAGGAGGTGATGAATGTGAGAGTGGTGATGATGATGAAGATACAGTGAAGATGATATTGAAAATGGGATGATGCCAATGATGAAGTTGAAGACAATGAAGATGATGCTGTTGACAATGAACATTATGATGTGATTATGATGAATATACATCAATGATACTGATGAAGATGGGATTACATTGCAGGGGAGGATGTGATAGAGATGAAGATGACAATAATGATGAACATAATGAATACACCTAGATGATGATGTAAATGATGATGATGACAATGCAGCTAAGATAAAGACACAATATTCACCATCACCATCATCATATCTTCATCACATCTTAATCAGCATATTTGTCATTTTGATAACATCTTCATTGTTGTTTTCACCATTTTCACTACATTCTTACTGTCATCTTTATAAGCACTGTATTTTCTTTGTCATCAATCAACACTTCATATTCAATGCATTTGCAATGATTTTGTATGTTCATCAATATCAGTCATCTTCATCACAGTCATAACATCATCTTCACGGTCACTGTAAGTTCATTGACATCATCTTCATCATTAGCATCACTGTCATTACCTTCACATCTTCATAATCTCTACTGTACTTTCAATGTTGTATTTATTACATTGTCATCTTCTTCACTGCATCTTTATTATCTTCATAATCTTCATCACCTCTTCTTCATATTCATCCCATGTTCACCTGGAATGTTACTGTATCTTCAGCACTTTCATTTTCATCATCATGTCTTCACTACTACATCCTTATTTTCATTGTCAATATCTGTAATCATCTTCATTTTCACCTTTGTCAACATGACTGCCATCATCACATATTCATTGTAATCCTCATTTTCATCACATCTTCATTTTATAGATCCATATAATTTTCCAAAAGTTTTCATTCTAGCATTAAATTTATGACATGAACATCCTTTACTGTAAAGCTGCATTACGATGATTTACATACCCCTAGTTTTCTTCCTAAAACTAATTAACCCATGGCAGAAAAATACCAGTGCTAAATATGTGTCACTGCAGCATGCCAAGCATTACACACTTTACAATGAATCTAATATTATTAAAGTATAGTTGTTTAAGTTGCACTTGCCCATAACAGCAGATGTTCAAATTCCTCACTGCTGCAATAGCATATAAACTGCATGGGTTCTGTCTTGCCCAAAATAACAAATGCTAGATTCAAAACACTGACATACCGTCTGTTTGAATCACAACTGTTCCAGACAGAAGGACAGTTTGAAAGGCTTGCAACGCTAAGAGCACTGCCCTTAACTCCAGGACACTGACATGCAAGTTGAACTCTACAGGGGACCAAATGCCTTGGACAGTCTTTCCCAGAAAAAAAAACCCACACCCCATCTGGGAGGCTTCTGTGATCACTTTGGCTTTGGACTGTGGTGGGGAAAAAGGACGGCCTAGAAGGATGTCTTTGATGTGTATCCACCACGCTAAATCTTTTCTGCAAAGATTGGTGATCAAGATCAGGTCTGACATGGACTGGTGTAATGTTGACTATTGAGATACTGGCAACCATTGTAGAATTCTCATGTGATACCTTGTTATGAGAACTAGGGTTATTGTTGCCACCATGGAGTCTAGTACTTATAAGACTAAACAAGCTGTAACTTTCCTGTTGCTGATGATCTTCTGGATCTGAATTTTTATTTTCTATAGCCTCACAGGAGGAAGGGATATGGAAGTTTGGGTATTTAGGAGTGCTCCTATGAATACTAAGTTCTGAGTTGTGGTCAGTCTTGATTTTTTTGCAGTTTACAGTTATTCCCAGAAAGGGGCAGACGTGAAGTACCTGATCTCTCGCTTGTAACAACTGGTGCCGGGTCGGGTAGATAATGAGCCAATTGTCTAGTTATGGAAACATTTGGAATCCTTGCAGTCTCAAGTGAGCTGCTACTACTGCCATGCATTTGGTGAATACCCTGAGGGCTGTGGTGAGGCCAAAGGGCAGAGCTCTGAACTGGTAGCGACTGGCTCCCAGCAAGGAGAGAAACCTTCTCAAACGTTTGTCCATTTTTATATGGTAATATGCATCCTGAAGATCTGTTGAGCACATCCAATCATCCTCTCCCAAAAATGGAAGCATAGACTGTACCATGACCATCTGGAATTTGGTTTGAGGAACTGACTTGTTCAATACACTTAGATCCAAAATTGGTCTCCAGTCTACTGTCTGGGGCAATCAGTATCATTTTTGGCTTTTCTTGTCTGACCTTTAGGAGTACCTTGGAGAGGAGAGGCAGAGGAGGGGAGGCATATACTGTAAGGGCTGTCCAGCTGAATGAAAGGGCATCCACTTTCCATGCTTGCTTGTGATAAGTCCGAGTGCAGAATCTCTGTAGCTAGCAGTTGTGAGAGGAGGCGAATAGATCTATATCTGGGCATCCCCATTTCCCTGTTATCATGTTGAAGGTTTGTGGATCTAGTTTCCACTCGTGAGGATCTATGAGGTTTCTGCTTAGTTCATCTGCCAAAGTGTTTGTCTTTCCTGTCAGGAATTGTGCTTGCAGATGTACTTGATAAGTCAATGCTGTGTTCCACAAAGTCATGGCTTGCCTGCAGAGGGGGTAGGAATGTGTGCCCCCTTGCTTGTTTATGTACTACATGACTGTAGTATTGTCCGTCTTTATCAGTAGCTGTCCTGGATGAAGTAGGTCCTTGAAGGCTGTCAGGGCATTTTGTACAGCTAGCATCTCTTTTTGATGGATATGAAGATGCATTTGCTTTGTGGGCCATGTGCCCTGAATACATTTTCCTGCCATGTGCGCCCCCCCAGGCATAATCTGATGCATCTGTTGTTAGTGTCTGCCTGGCAGTGGGTAAGGTGAATGGCTGTCCCTTGTTGTGGTGACAGGCCTATGGCCACCATTGAAATTCCTGTTGCGGGCAGGGAATCAGAGTAATAACTGTTTCCAGGCTGTGGCAATGTTGAGTCCAAACACGTTTTAGATACCATTGTAGTTTCCTCATATGCAGTCTTGCATATGGAATTAGTAGAATGCAGGATGCCATGTAGCCCAGAGCCTGCAGAATTTTTCTTGCAGATAACTGGGTCTTTGTTGCCATGTCTTTGAAGTAAGAAGTCAGATGCCTTTGTTTGTCTGGCGTGAGATAAGCCATCTGGGTAGTTGTATTTAAGCTTGCACCCAGGAATATTATCTCTTGAGAGGGTACTAGTTTTGATTTCTTTTTGTTTACTGTGTACCCTAGGCAAATTAGTAATCTTTTTTAGAACGCCAGATGCTGTAGTAGAATATCTTTGTTCTTTGCTTGAATAAAGCAGTCGTCCAAGCAGGGATATATTTGAATTCCTCTTTGTCTGCAAAATGCAATTACTGGTGCTGGGCATTTTGTGAAGACCCTGGGCGCAGTAGATAAGCCAAAGGGCAGTGCAGAGAATTGGTAGTGCATTGAGCCAGCTATGAATCTGAGGTATCTTCTGCAAGATTGTCTGATTGGGACATGCAGGTATGCCTCTTTGAGGTCCAAAGTTACAAGCCAAGCCTTCTTGTCCAGCATGGGCAAAAGCTTCTGTAGAGTCAACATTTTGAATTTTGGGACGTCCAGAAAAGTATTTATAATAGACAGGTCCAGAATCGGTCTCCAGGCTTTTTCCTTTCTTGGTACTAAGAAAAGTCTTGAGTAAAATCCTTGTCCCTGCTCTTGTTGTGGCACTGGCTGAATAGCCCCCATGTCCATGAAAGATGAAACTTGTTTTTGTGCCTCTTGCCAGTGACTGCATGGCAGGTCTGGCATATCTTTTGCATTTGGAAGGGTGTGAAAGTGGAACCTGTAGCCCTGAGAGACTATATTTAAGACCCATTTGTCCTGGGTTATCTTGTGCCAGTTTTGTGAAAAAAGTGCTAGCTTTCCCCCTAATGGTGCTGCCAAAAAATAAGTGCTTGGTATTGGCAGAGGGAAGGCATTGGGACTGTTTTCTATAAGGCTGTGATTTGTCTTCTCTGCTTTTGGAGGTAGAAGCACCCCATTGTTTGGGCCTGTATGAGCTCTGGGGCTGTTGCATGCCTCTAGGGTGTCTGAATCTGTCTCTTTGTGGTCTGTCTGACACTGGAAAGGACCAATTCTTAGTGGGCCAGTTCTTGCTAAATCTGGGTGGCTGTACCTGTAAGAAATCCTTTACTGTCTGCATAGATTTTGCCTTATCCTCCATTTTCTTTAACACCTCCTCTGCCTTAACACAAACAAAGTATCATGCTGTAATGGAGCATCCAATAATTTTGCTTTAACATGATCAGGCAGATTCTGTTCCTTTAACCAAGCATGCCTTCTAATAACAGAACCTGTAACAGCGGCCCTGCACGAAGCCTCCAGTGAATCATAGCCACATTGCAAGGTATGTTTTCCCACTTGTTCAGCTGCATGCAATAAATCCTGCAAATCTTTGTTCTCAGAACATTCAGAATTTGACAACATTTTTTGTTTTAACAAAGACATTAAGTATTGCTGATATTTGAGCATATGAAATTGACAATTTAAAGCCCTTACAGCCAAGGCAGCAGAAGTGTAAACATTTTTCCCCCATCTGTCCAAAGCCCTAGAATCTCTATCTGAGGGGACACGGTTTTTGGCAGAAGCAGCCTTGACCCCTTTGGGACCCTGTGAGATAGTTTCTGGGTCAGCAGCAGGGTTCTTGTAAAGAAATTTATGGGAGTCTGGGACCCTGTAGTATCTGTCCGGCTTAACAGGGGCAGGAGGTAAAGAGTCTGGAGACAGGCCGGACTCTGAAAAAACATCATCTACTATATCTAGAACAGGGGGAATTGCAAGAGGTCTGTGCTGAGGAAGTAAAAGAAAGTCTCTAAGTATTTTCTTAGAATCGGAATAATCCTGGCTCTCCCAATGGAAATGCTCCCTCATGGTATGCAGGGTTTCCCCAAATGAATAGTCCTCAGGAGGAGAAGCTGAAGGAATCATATTCAGTGTCTTGCCTAGGCCTCTTATCAGGAGGGGGATGGGAGCCCCTGATCAAAGTAATTAGATCTTCAGCCATTTGAGCATCTGTTTTTTAGGCATGGAAGTCTGTCCTGGAGAATGCTGTACTGGTTTCCTTGTCTTTAAAACTGTTTTAGACTTTGTCTTGGATGCTGAAGTAGGCTTTATATAAAGTTGTGTAGGTCTGAAGACACCCTCAGAAGCCGATGACCGCTCAGCGGCTCTGGACCCATCTGAAGGATTAATTTCCGAAGGGCCAATACCTTGAGTATCCAGAGGCCTAGCTGTCTCCACGTGGGAGTCGGAGGCGACCTGTGGCTCTGAGGTAGCGGGAGTCAGGGGCTGCGAAAGCGCCTCACTGAGCACCGGCAAACCGGCGACTGGCCTAGAAGAGGCTTTGTCGTCGGTTTTGGACCTCGGATGCCTGTCCTTGTCTTTATCCTTGTGTTTTTTTATGAATTCCGGTCGTCGGTTGTTCTGACGGCATTATGTAATTAAACCTTCTGTCAAAATAATGAAAATCAAAATCGTACCGACACTTAATAGTGCATTGGTTAAATCTAGCACAAAACCGACAACTATCAATGTCGTGGTCAGGGCCTAGGCAAGGAATACAGTAAGACTGGAAATCCTTATTAGGTATTTGCTTCCCACAAGAAATACAACTGTTAACTTTTTCTGACATCGGTCTGGAGCAAGAAAAAAGTTTCCCCAATGGGGTACTCAGCTTTATTGAAGACTTCGGATCTGAAATTCGATTTCGAAAATCTCAGGAGTTGGCCGACCGGTACTTGCGAACTTGCTTTTGCTTCGGGCACCGTGCGGCAAGAAAGACTTAAGAAAATGGCATAGGCTGCATCTTTTATACCCCTGGTGCACTGACGTCAGGGAAAAGACGACAGCAACCGACGCCGGACCAGGACTTTGGAATTCAGGCCGACTGCGGGTAGCCTGCCAGCAGGATAACCCAAGTGTAATGACAGCAACAGTGAAACACGATGAACATCTACCTCCACTTTAATTCCTGAAAAGGCTCTTGGGACCTTCTGAAGCACATCTTTCCGCTGCCATTCTGGTTCCTCGAGAAGGATTGTTGGGGACTGGAAAAATGTATGCTCATAGCAGAAAGGGTCTTTCTATCATTTTCAAATGTGGATAGTTTCTTTAACTTTGAGCCAAAAAGGGATGATCCATCAAAGGGTGCATTGACAAATGAAAACTTAAATGGCTCCGCAAAATCACACAGGCGCATTCAGGCATGTCTCCTAATGGCAATGCCCAAACCTGCTGCTCTGGTGGTCCCTTTGGCTGCATGACCAATGAGCCTCATGGACGAGTTAGACACAAACTCCAGGGTAGCCAACTGGGAAGCTGCCTTATCTTGGACTGCCTCAGAAACAGATCCTGCTAGGGTATCTGATAACTCTGACCAGATCCCTTTGAAGTCTGGTGAAGTGTGCCAAAAAATTCAAAGACCTAAAGGCAAACATTGATGATACATAAACCCACTTCCCAAATCTATCCATTGCTAGAGACTCTATGTTGGGTGGATGGATAAAGAAACTCTCAGCCAGTTCCTTCTTTGTGGCTGCCACAACAACCATGGCATCCACAGCTAATCCTTTAGCCCAAAATTCTTTGTTTTTAGGAGTGGACAGAATTTTATCAGGTCTCCTGGGGATAGGTTCTATAGTATCAGGGACCTCCCGTGCCCACTAAGAGAACAACTGGATGAGCTCATCAGTATGTAGAGTCACCCAAGAGGTACATGGTCAGGTGCAGAAAGCCTTCAGGTACACCAACTCCTGAGAAGGATTTTGGGACTTCCAGTCACCACTCTGTTTCAATATTTCCAGGATGTCTCCAAAGGAGACATCATCAGGGGGTGACCTTGTGGATCCCACTCCTTCATCGACGTTCGGGTCTTTGGTGATCAATTCCTCCTGGGAATCCAAATATTTCCTCTTACATTTTCTCTTCTTAGGGACTTCCTCAGTGGGGTGGTCTGGGGAGGTATCAGAAAAGGAAAATAGAAGTTATGTTCTTACCATAACGTTCCATGTTAGTTGTCTTCTTCTCGCCTTCTTTCTTGCTGGATGGGTTCGGAGCCGACTTCGGCTCCGACTCGGCCACTCTAAAAGCTCGAGAGTTGGATCCACCGGCTCGAGGCTCCCCTTATATCCCGCAATGCTAGGCGGTATTACCTCAGATCTCGTTTGTAAGCTAGGCCCAGCCAGTAATAAAATCCAGAACTACTGGAAATGGAAGAACCCACCTCTATAAAAAGGAAGGGAAGAAGGTGACCTGAAGCCTGATCAAGGGATATATGCACAGCAGAGCATATACCTATAGCAATAGAGGTGGTAGAAAGAGAGGTCACAATCAAACTCCTCTAGGTCTGTCCAGGCTAGGGGGAAGGAGGGTGGGACGCAAGAAAGAAGGCGAGAAGAAGACAACTAACATGGAACGTTATGGTAAGAACATAACTTCTATATGTTAAGTTGTCTATCTCGCCTTCATTCTTGCTGGATGGGACCGTCCTAGCACCTTGTCCCGGGTGGCCTATCGGAACAGACTCTTGAGAACAGTGGAACCAAAGTTAGCTCTATGTCTAAAAGTTAAATCCAACTTATAATGAGAAATGAAAGTGTGAGGAGTAGCCCAAGTAGCCGCTGCACAAATGGTGTCAATAGGCAGCCTGTCTTGGAAGGCTATAGAAGTAGCCAAAGCTCTGGTGGAGTGGGCCTTAGGTTTGTTAGGCAGCTTTTGGCGTCTAATCTCATAAACAAAAGAAATCAGAGATGTTAGCCATCTGGAGAGTGATACCTTCGAAACTGAGAGTCCCTTTCTGCCTTCTGCATAAGAGACAAACAACTGGTCAGTTTTTCTGAATTGTTTGGTCCTATCCAAATAGTACCTTAACTGACGATGAACATCTAGCCAATGCAATTTTTGTTCAGACCTGTTAGAAAAGTTAGGAAAAAACACAGGGAGGTCAATGCTTTGATTTAGGTTAGACGCAGAGGCTACTTTAGGTAAAAAAGATGGATTGGTTTGTAAGGACACCCTGTCTTTATGAAACAATAGATACGGTGGTCGACTGCTAAGTGCATGAAGTTCTGAGACCCTTCTAGCTGAAGTAATGGCTACCAGGAAGAGAGTCTTCCAGGATAGCAATTTCAATGAACAGGAAGCTGCAGGTTCGAAAGGGGGAAGAATCAAAGATGTGAGAACTAAATTAAGGTCCCAAGAAGGAGGAGGATTCCTTACTGGAGGTCTGAGAAGAAAAACTCCCTTCAAAAAAGCTTTGCAAAGATTGTGAGATATGATGGCAGAATCTGAAATGCCCACATGAAAGTTAGATATAGCTGCCAATTGGACTTTGAGAGTAGAAGGAGATGAACCTGCGTGAAAGAGTTCAGCCAGAAAATCAAGAACTATTTGGATGGGAGCAGTAAAAGGATCTAAGTCCCTTCCTTGAGCCCAATAGGCAAAACGTTTCCAGTTACTAAGATAAATCTTTCGAGTGGAAGATTTATGGGAAGCTATCAAAATATCTCGAACAGTGTGAGATATTTGAGGAAGCCTGGCTAAGGTTGGAACTGGAGGAACCAAGCAGTGAGGTTCAAAGATGGGAGGGAGCGATGAAACTGACCCGACTGATGGATCAAAAGATCTGGAACTAGGTCCAGATGCCAGGGTTGCTCCAACAGAAAATGATGTAGAAAGGGGAACCAAACCTGTCGAGGCCAGTAAGGAGCAATGAGGATCAATGAGGCCTTCTGAGCGATAGCTTTCTGTATCACTTGAGAGATTAGTGGGAAGGGAGGAAATGCATACAGAAGTCCCCGGGGCCAAACTTGGACTAGAGCGTCTCTGCTGGGCTGGCCTGGTAAGGGGAAGAGGGTGAAATAATCTTTGCACTTGCTGTTTTGGGGAGTAGCAAAAAGGTCGCAGCAAGGCTGACCCCACTTGAGAAAAACTTTCTCCAAGATAGAATCTTTCAGAGACCACTCGTGAGGCATGAGGATAGCTCTGCTCAACTTGTCCGCGATAAGATTGGACTTCCCGGGAATGTGCATTGCTATCAGAAAACGCTGAGAAGAAATCGCCCATTGTCACAGTCTGAGTGCTTCTCGACATAGGGGGTAGGACTTGGTTCCGCCTTGTTTGTTGATATACCACACTACAGACATGTTGTCCGTCTGAATTGCTATCGTTCCCAAGGGAAGAGAGTCTTGAAGGGCTTGCAACGCTAAAAGCACTGCTCTCATCTCTAGAACATTTATATGCAAGTGGCGTTCGACTGGTTGCCATATGCCCTGGACTGTCCTGCCCTGATAATGCCCCCCCCACCCGATCAGGGAGGCGTCCGTTGTCAGAGTAGCAACCGGAGGGGGAAGGACAAAGGGTCTTCCTAGGAAGAGCTGGGGGGAAGAAATCCACCAAAGAAGATGATTCCTGCATGCTTGCGTAATCAGAATGGTGTGGGACATCGGAAGTTGCTGGTATGACCACTGTGTGAAGAGCATCCATTGAAGGATTCTCATGTGAAATCTGGCTAAAAGAAGTAGAGGGATAGCAGCTGCCATAATCCCCAGTACTTTTAGAACCAATCTGACTTTGACTCTGTTGCTGTAGAATAGAAGGGAGACCAGTTTGTGTATATCTGCTATTCTCTGGTCTGTAAGTCTTGCAGACATGTTGACTGTATCTAGATTTGCGCCTATGAAGGTAATAACACGACAAGGTGACAAAACAGACTTTTCGCAATTTATTGAGATACCTAACTTTTGAAAAATGTGAAAGGTGTAGTCTCTGGCAATCAGAAGAAGATGCTTGGTAGGAGCTGTGAGGAGCCAGTCGTCTAAGTATGGAAACACCTGGAATCCTTGACGTCTCAGATGAGAAGCTACCACTGCCATGCATTTGGTAAACACCCGGGGGGCAGTGGTGAGTCCAAAGGGCAGGGCTCTGAATTGAAAATGACTGGTTCCCAGCCTGAAGCGGAGGAATCTCCTGGAGCGTCTGTTCATTTTTATATGATAGTACGCATCCTGAAGGTCTATAGAGCACATCCAGTTTTCCTTTCCCAATAGGGGTAGGATGGATTGTAGCGTGACCATCCGAAATCTTGTTTTCTTGACAGACTTGTTCAAGATACTGAGATCCAAAATTGGTCTCCAGTCCCCTGTTTTCTTTGGAACCAAAAAGAACCTGGAGTAGATTCCGGACCCTTGCTGGTCTGCTGGCACTGGCTGAATGGCTCTTTTTGCAAGCAGCTTTGAAACTTCCAATGCTGCTAGATCCCTTTGAGCGGGTGGAACATCTGGAAGGGATTGTTTGGATTGGTTTGGAATGCGAAAGAATGGGATGGAATAGCCTTCGGAAATGATGGACTGTACCCACTTGTCTTGAGTTAGGGATCGCCAGGCTTCTGGGTACAGTGATAATCTTCCCCCGACTGCCTCCGAAGGTGGACAGTCGGGCAACACCTCAGGGATGCTGGAAGGGCTTATCGGAAAAAGTTTCTCGATTGCCCTGGTTCTGCGGACCCCCCCTGCCTCTAGGGCGACGTCTACCATTATTGTTCCCCCCTCTGCCTCTAGAGGGGAACCGACTTTGTGCGTCAGGCAAAGTTCCTTGAGATTGTTTGCGGAACCACATCTTTCCACTTTTCTGGCCTTTGGGGTAAGGCCTAGAAGGAGTAGAAAAACGGACTCCGACGGCAGAAAGGGTTTTGCCATCTGTCTCGCACCTTGTCAAGGTTTCTTTCACTTGAGGACCAAAAAGAGACGATCCATCAAACGGGGAGTTAGTGAAAGACGTTTTAAAGGGGTCCGCAAAATTGCACAGCCGCATCCAGGCATGCCGGCGTAAGGCCACACCTGTCCCTGCGGCTCTGCTCGCTCCATCAGCCGCATATGAAAGGAGGCGCATGGAGGAGTTAGCTATAGAATTTAGGGTAGCCAGCTGAGTGTTCATCTTATCCTGAAAACCCGAAGCTGTAGGATCCTTTAACATCTCACTCGCTTCCTTGATCAGGTCTCTTTGAAGACGAGTGAAATGACAGAGGTAGTTCAGCGAACACATAGCAAAGGTCGCTGACGAAAACATCCGCTTCCCGTACCTGTCCATAGACCTAGATTCCTTGTTAGGAGGATGGACAGGCACCGAAGGATCAGCTAGCTCCTTCTTAGTGGCAGCAGCTACCACCATAGCATCCACAGAAACTCCCTTAGTCAGGAACTGCTTATCTGCTGGTGCTGTGATAAACTTTGAAGGTCTCCTGGGGGTAGGGTCCACGGAGTCAGGAGCCGTCCAAGCCTTTTTTGCTACCACCTGCATGAGGGGGTCAAAGGGGGGGGACACCCAGGAGGTGGAAGGGCGAGAGCCAAATGCCTCAAGATACACAGATTCATCCTCCGAAGGGTTAAAGGTTGGCCAATTTCCCCTCTGTTTCAGGATCTCTAGAATGTCTGCAAAGGAGACATCTTCAGAAGGGGAACGGGGGGAACCCTCGGAATCCTCTAAATCTGTGTCAGAGGTGACAGACTCAGGTGAGTCTATGTGCTTCCTCTTACACTTTCTCTTCCTAGGGGCTCCCTGCCAATTCAGGAGAGGCCTCGGAAGAGGATGAGATCCCCACAGGGGATTCTTGAGGAGCTGGCTCTCTGCGGTCTGGGATGAGGGAGTGAGTAGACATAACCCGAGGCACCGAAGAGGGAGGGGCGGACGGAGCCGACTGTGGAGTTGAACCAGGTTCCAACACACTCCGCATGACCTCGAACGCACCCCTGTCAGGCAGAGCCAGAGGTCCCCACTCCGAAAAGCTGAAAACCTCCCTCGGCACCGACAGCGATGGCTCCGAGGCCGATGTCGGAGCCAAACTCACCAGCGCCGAAGCACCGAGAGGGAGAGCGGGGTCGGACAAGGGTCCGATGCCACTCACCCCCTCGGAGCCGACGAGGGAAGTCCGGCGCCGAGATTCTTCCAAGGAAGAAATCGGAGCCGACGACGGAGCCGAAGACAATTGTATCGGCTCCGACGGTACCACAGTCTCAGGTCCGTAACGCCCCGGCTCCGAGCTCAAAGGAGTCGGAGGAGGAATATTCTGAGAAATAGGGTTGAGCATCGACTGATGAGTCGGGCTCTGAAGCATCTGGGCCAGTGCCTCGGACTTAAGAAGTCGACTCACTACCTTCTGAAGGTCATGGTCTGAAAGCCTCGAAGACCTAGAGGAGTGCGATCTATGGCTCCGTTCAGACAGCAGGGGAGAAGCTGGAGCCGAATGAACGGAGCCGAGGGACGGTGACCTTGACCTCTTCCTAGAAGTCGGCTCCGAAAGCCTGATCGGAGCCGACTTAGCAATTTCCAAAACCTCGGGGGAACCACCGAAGTGGAAGTTAGAGTCTCATCGGCTCCAGCCGGAGCCGATGCAGTAGAAGACTTAGAAGTCTTAGGTGCCGACTCAGTAACTGGAGCCGAAGACCTAGAAGCCTTAGAGGGTTTGCCCGAAGATGCAGTCGGGGGACCCTCAGGCTTTAACAAGCCCCGTAAAATAAGCTTGTTCTTTCTTTCCTGCAGGACTCTAGGGCTGAAGCCATGGCATACAGCACAAGAGTCCTGCAGGTGTAAAGGTCCCAGGCAGTACACACAAGAAGTGTGACCGTCTGTCAGAGACATTTTCTGACAGCACGAGTCACACTTCTTGAAGCCTGAGACCTTCGAATCCTTAGACATGACACCAAACAAGTGCAATCACACTCAACACAAACACACCGATTACACTGTAGAGTAAGTAAAAGTAATTTAAACTAACCTAAACTGATTTAAGATAGAAGTTTAGAAATCTTAAGTCCCTACAGAAAAACACACACACACAGTATCTGAGGGATAGGAGGGCCTGAAGGCCTAAGGGAAGAACAGATAAGTTCTTGTGGTAAGGGGTGGGAGTAAAACACAGAAAAGGGAATAGAAACCTTTAAAAAAAAAAAGGGGATACTAACCAAAAAACTAATTTAAAAGGGGTTTACTAAGTTTTTAAAACTATTTGGTACACTAACCTGGAGCCAGTAAAAGCAACACACCTCGATAGCTGTAGCGGCAAACGAGATCTGAGGTAATACCGCCTAGCATTGTGGGATATAAGGGGAGCCTCGAGCCGGTGGATCCAACTCTCGAGCTTTTAGAGTGGCTGAGTCGGAGCCGAGGTCGGCTCCGAACCCATCCAGCAAGAATGAAGGCGAGATAGACAACTTAACATTAACTCTTATCTGGGATTACTGAGGTTTCAGCATCCACTGACCCTATGGGAGTGCAGATTGTATATCCAGGCATGAGGAAGAAAGGGATACTTGCTCTGAGGTGGAAGGGGTTGACTGTCTGACTACGGTGGTCAGAGCGCTCTCCATCACCTCGAAAGTTGGCCCTCCTGAATAGGGAAGGGAGCCCAGAACTGAGAAAGACTCCCTCAGAACAGTGATGACTCCACATTCTGAAGACACAGCCCCCGAGAAAGAAGCCAGAGCCGAACTGATCTGTGCCGATGCCCCAGGGTGCAGACAAGTCTCCGAAAAATTAGGAGTCCATTCCTGCCCCTTGGAGCCTACAGGACAGACTTGGCCCCGAGAGGTCTCTGGATTCAAATGGACTGTAGACCTCAGAGCAAGAACTAGGTTCTGAAAATATGGATAACTCCAGAGTTGATAGAGTCACTACCAGGAGACTCACAGCTGAAGACTCTAATGCTTTAGTTGAAGTCACAGGAGGAAAAACTGGAGGGGTGAAGGAAGGTTTGGCTTCAACACCCAGTGGGTCAGAAGTCAAGGAGGTACTGGACAATCCTCTCACCCAGAGTATCTTATTCACCGGTCCCTCCATCTTCAGTTAAACTTTTGGTGGAATGCACAGACAGGGTAGAAGGTGATTTTGGTCTCTCCAGGAAAGATGAAGGTAGTCTTTCAGGAAAAAGATCAATTGAGGGAGAACACAAAGTTCTCGGAAGGGTCCCAATGCTTGGTTCCTCAGATTGTAAACTCGGTGCCGAAGAAGATGGCAGCAAGGTAGACTTCTGCACTGATAGTTTCATTGTCAAGGATTTAGACTACGCAGATACACTCGGTTCCACCGGACCCTTTGAGGCCAGAGATTTAGGTGTGGAGGCAGTCGGGTCCAAGGATACTGAAAGAACTGAAGATTTTTATCTTTTTGGAGGAGGTGCCGATGGTATAGAAGGCACCGACAAACTTCTTTTCTTAGGCTTGTCTGAAATTTTTGTGGATGACGACGAAGAAGAAGGGGAAGTCACATCAGTCATGTTCCTTGTTTTGTCTGAGCCAGATATAACTTTGCTGAAGACTGAGGGGATCATACCTTTCAAAGTTAGTTTAATTTTCCTTTACACAAGTGCCCTGTTACTGAAAACATGACATATGGAACAGTCTTCTTGCAGATGAATGGGGCCCAGGCAATAGACACAACTGGATTATCCAACACTGGTATTTTGTGTCCATATTTCTGGCATGGTTTGAAACCGGATGGGACCTTTGGTTTATCTGCCATGGAGTTGAACAAAAAGAAGTTGTTAGCAATGCCGAAAAAGGCAGTTTACTAAGACACCCATACACATACTCATGCAGAAGAAGAGCTTCGCAACAGTAACACTCACTACCAAACAACAACAATAAATAGTAAATCATCTTTTTTTTGTTTTTGTTTTACAGAGAGAGGAAGTCTAAATAACCACCTTTGTGTGCAGTCCGACAGTAAAGAACCACACGGTGTCCAGTTCAAGAGTGTGTTCCAACTATTTATTAGAAAAAAATAAGTTAAGCGCTTTCGTCCCCTCAAGGACTTCATAAGAACCTGATGCCATATAAAATCACATTACTTATATACAACTTAAAACATACATCACCTAATCACACTGCATCCTCATGTCAGTTCTTTAACCCAAAACAAAAGTAAGGTTTTTATTAAGCTTCTATCATATTGTTTGTGTCTTTCGGCTTTTCCCGGTTAGGGGTCGCCACAGCGGAACTCCGGTCCGCTAATGATTGGCAGTTGATTTTTACATACCAGCTTGCCAGGCCTGACGCACGACCTTCAACGAAGGTACGCCCCTTCATGCATGTCTCCACGCAGAAGATGCTCTAGCTGAGAATCGAACCAGACATATGCTTATTTTGTTTCAGATAGTGGCTTTGTTTTCACTGATGGTAACATATGATGGACATTAAATGGTTAAGGAACTGACATAAGGATGCAATGTGACTGGCTGATGTATGTTTTAAGTTGTTTACAAGTCATGTGATTTTATATGGCATCAGGTTCTGATGAAGTCTTTGATGGGACAAAAGTGTTTAACTTGTTGTTTTTCTAATAAATAGTTGGAACACAATCTTGACCTGGACAGCGTGTGGTTCTTCATGGTTAGAAGAGAAAGTCTATCAACGATGAGAGACGAGATTACACCAATGTGCAAATAAGGAAAGAAAGGGAGAGGAGAAGCTCAAACAAGATGGAAATAAAAGTGGTAGGGTTTTAAAGGAAAGCGACTAGCAAAAGGAATTACTAGGAAAAGTGAAAAACAGAAAAATTATATTTTAAAGTTTACTTAGCTCGAGAGTGATGGGGAACATGTCTGCCATGGAGATCTGAGGTAACTGGGACAGGAGCATTCTGGGTAAGGGTAAAGGTCTAAAGTTTTTCGCCAGAGCGAGCTTTAGTAACGGTCGAGTTGGTTCCGATTCTTGGAACAGGACCCATTTGTTGAGGATAAAATTAAAATTGACATCAGATCCCATGTTAAGGACTCCTGACATCTGGGAAAAGATTCTGCAAAGGTAAGTAAGTTGCCTAATAAGGAAAGATGTGAATGCCATTCAGTCTGCAATGAGATATGACTGGAACTAGACACTTTGTATAACACTGGATTAATAGATCACCCAAAGGGTAATGCAGAAAACTGAAAACTGACCCAGACGCACAAAATCTGAGAAATTTCCTGAAGTCTTTGGCTATGAGGATGTGACAGTATGCATCTTTTAGGTTCAATATTACCATAAAGCTTATCTGAAGAACAAAAGTTAACAGAGTCTAAACAATCAACATCTTGAATTTTGCAGCTTCCACATACAGATTTAAAAAGGAAAGATCTAGAAAGTACAGTTGTGTACACTTACCATAAATGTAGATGTTCGAGTGTATTCACTGTTGCAGTCATTACATTTGGGTTATTTACTTGCAGGTAGCCCTCAGCCGGCCCGAATACCAGAGTCTTGGATTCCTGCATCGGATGCTGTCTCTTCTTCCATGATGTCAGGGGTATAAAACATGCAGCCGACGCCATTACTTCAGTTTTTCTTGCCCCAGATGTCAGGTGCCCCCATAAAGGGAAGCAATTATATGCTATGTTACACCTCCAACAAAAAGCAAATACACCAGAAAGCTTAACTACACCAAACAAGAAGGAAAGGTAGAGCCAAGAGAAGTCAGGGGGCTGAAGGGACGGTAACCAGGACTGCAACAGTGAATACACTCGAACATCTACATTTATGGTAAGTGTACACAACTGTACTATGTTCTTCATGTTTCACTGTTGCAGTCTTTACATTTGGGTTGATTCCCAAAGCTAAGGAAGGGAGGAGGACGTTAGAGAGCATTAGTGCCAGCTATTAAGCCCTGCAAAATTGCAGTGGCAAAACCAGCTCTGGATTTAGAAAAAAAAGGCATGTGGTAATGCTTGGTGAAGGTATGTACAGAGCTCCAGGTAGCAGCTTCTAGGATTTCCCTGGCAGGGACTCCTCTGAGAAAGGTTGTAGAGGTAGATGCAGCCTTGCTGGAATGTGGACTAATCACCTGTAGGGATAGGTTTTCCATGGTGCTTATAGCAGAAATGAATGCAATGGGCTATCCATTTAGAAATGGTTTGCTTTGAAATGGCCTTCCTCCTGCCCCTGCAGCAAAGCCAACTAGCGGCTGTTCAGATTTTCTGAAAGGCTTAGTCCTGTCCAAATAAAATCTAAGTTGTCTGTGCACGTCCAGAGAATACAGTATTCTTTCTCCTTTGTTTTGTGGATTTGGTTAAATGGTAGGCAAATGAATGGACTAATTTAGGGCCACACTATACACCACCTTAGGCATAAAGGAAAGATTGGTTCTGAGGGAAACCCTGTCCGCATGGAAGATAATGAAGGGCTCCACTGACATGAGGGCCTGTAATTCAGACAATCTTCTTACTGAAGTGATGGCTAGAAGGAAGGCTGTTTTCCAAGAAAGGAATTCAACTTTGCAGTTGCAGCAGGTTCAAATGGAGTGAGAGTGAGTTTTTTCAATACAAAGTTAAGGTCTCAGGCTGGAGTAGGGGCTCACCTGAGGGGGTCTTAAATTTTTAGCCCCTCTGAGGAATTGCTTTAACAGGGGGTGAGAGAAGAGGGGTGGTTCAGTATTATAATGTGCTGAAATGACAGAGGCATGAATTTTAATTGACGAGAAGGTCAGGCCCTTGTGGAGCATTTCTGTTAAGTACTGAAGAATATGAGGTAAGCTGGACACCGTAGTGCCCATCCCCTGAGTCTGGCTCCAGGAACAGTATCTTTTCCACTTTTCAGCATAGGATTTTCTAGTACTAAGTCTCCTTGCTTCCAGAATGACATCTAGCACCTGCTTACTGAGAGATGCTATTGGAGAGCTCAAGGAAATAGCCAGGCTGCAAGGTTCAGGGTTTGAAGCTGAGGGTGCAGAATCTGGCCCGCCTGCTGTGAGAGCAGAGAAGGTGTCTGAGGCAGGTGCCATGGATCCAGCAGTATCATACTGTGCAAGAGGGGGAACCAGTGCTGGTGAGGCCAATCTGGCGCAGTCAGTATTGACCTGGGTTTGTCCTGTTTGATCTTTAGCAGAACCTTCGAGAGGAGAGGCAGAGTGGGAAGACATAAACTGAGAGGCTTTCCCAGGTAAAGGACAGGGCATCCACTTTCCAAGCTTGACTGTGGGGAGTCCTTGTGCAGAATTGGTAGTTCTGAGGGGAGGCAAACAGGTCTATCTCTGGAGTTCCCCATTTGTTCCTCAAGAGGTTGAATATTTTTGGTTCCAGTTTCCATTTGTGTGGATCCATGAGATTTATGCTTAGGTCATCTGCCAGTGAATTTAGCTTGCCTGGCAGGAACTGAGCTTTTAGGTGCACTTGGTAGCTCAAGGCTGTGTTCCACAGAGCCATGGATACTCTGCAGAGAGGGTACGAGTGGGTTCCCCCCTGCTTGTTTATGTACCACATAAGTGTGGTGTTGTCTGTCTTTACCAATAATTGTCCTGGAAGGGTGTGGTCTTTGAAGGCTGTCAGGGAATTCTGTACAGCTAATATTTCTTTTTGGTTGATATGCAGGTGCATCTGACTCGGGTTCCATTTACCCTGAATGCACCACCCTGCCAAGTGAGCCCCCCATGCATAGTCTGATGCGTCTGTAGTCAGGCTTTGAGTGGCAGGGGGAAGATTGAAAGGGAGCCCCTTGTTGAGGTGGCAGGCCTCTGCCCACCAAAGGAACTCTGTCTTTATACAAGGAATGATAAGAATCACTGATTCCATGTCCTGAGAATGTTGACACCATAGGCTTTTTAGATACCATTGTAGTTTCCTCATATGCAGTCTTGCATAAGGAATTAGTAGAATGCAAGAGGCCATGAACCCCAGGGCTTGCAGGATTTTCTTTGCAGATAGCTGGGCCTTTGTGGCCAGTAGTTTGAAGTAGGCTGTCAAATAAGCTTGTTTCTCTGGCGTGAGGTAAGCCATCTGGGAAGTTGTGTTCAAGCTTGCTCCCAGGAATACAATTTGTTGGAAGGGTACTAGATGAGAGTTCTTTTCGTTTATGGTGTACTTCAGTGGGGTTAGAAGTTTCTTTACAAATGCCAGATGTTTTAATAGCATGTCCTGGCTTTCTACCTGAATTAGACAATCGTCCAGATATGGGTATAATTGAATATTTCTCTGCCTGCAAAATGCAATGGCTGGAGCTAAATAAGAAGTTATGTACCTACCATAACGCTCCATGTTAGTTGTCTTCTCTCACCTTCTTTCTTGCTGGATGGGTTCGGAGCCGATCCTCGGCTCTGACTCGGCACTTGCTAAGCTCGAGAGCTAATTTTACCAGCTCGAGGCAACCCTAAATCCCATGATGCAAGGCAGAGACTACCCAGATCTCGTTTGGTAGCTAAGGAAATTATGGAATATATTCTTCCAACTGTAGAGGAGGAAGAAAAAGTAACAATACTAAAAATGACAATCATAATCATCATAATCCTCTGAAAGGGATCAACCTAATCTAGTGACACTAGAAGCTGATTAGCTAGAAAAAGTATAAAGCCTCTTAAGAGAAGAGGCATAATCTTCTCGGTCTGACCAGGCTAGGGGGGTGGAGGGTGGGACGCAAGAAAGAAGGCGAGAGAAGACAACTAACATGGAACGTATGGTAGGTACATAACTTCTTAATGTTAAGTTGTCAATCTCGCCTTCATTCTTGCTGGATGGGACCGCGTCCCTAGCACCTCTATCCTGGGTGGCTCAATGGAACAGACTCTTGAGAACGGTGGAACCAAAATTCGCTCTGTCTCTGGAGGCCTAGTCTAATTTGTAATGTGAAACAAAGGTATGAGGAGAGGCCCATGTGGCTGCTGCACAAATAGTGTCTATTGGAAGTCTAGCCTGAAAAGCTGTAGATGTAGCTAGAGCTCTGGTAGAATGGGCTTTTGGCCTAGAAATCAACTCTTTGCCTCTGAGCTGATAAATGTAAGTAATCACAGAAGACAGCCATCTAGATAAAGTCACCTTGGAAACTGGAAGGCCTTTCCTGTTCTTTGCATAGGATAGAAACAGTTGATCAGATTTCCTAAAATGTTTAGTTTTGTCTAGATAATATCTGAGTTGGCGGTGAACATCAAGACAATGTAATTTTTGTTCCGCTCTATCAGAATAATTTGGGAAAAAACTGGAAGATCAATGGATTGATTTAAGTTGTCTGATGCCACTTTGGGTAAGAAAGACGGATTAGTCCTTAGAGATACCCTGTCTTTGTGGAAGATTAAGTAGGGAGGATGAATGCAGAGAGCATGAAGCTCAGATACTCTCCTGGCAGAAGTAATGGTGACTAGAAAGAGTGTCTTCCAAGAAAGAAATTTCAATGAACAGGCAGCCTTGAGGTTGAAGGGGAGAATCAAGGATGTTAAAATTAAATTTAGATCCCACTGTGGTGGGGGGTCTCTAATCGGAGGTGTAAGTAAAAAGATACCGCGAAGGAATGCCTTGCAAAGTTTATGCGACATAATGTTGTGGTCCAAAAAGCCTATATGAAAATTCAAAATGGCTGCCAGCTGAATTTTTACTGTGGAGGAAGAGGATCCTGAATGAAAAATCTCAGCTAGGAAGTCCAAGACCGAATGAATCGGAGCAGTATAGGGGTCTATATTCCTAGCTTTTGCCCAGAAGGAGAAACGTTGCCATTTACTAGTGTAAATCCTTCTGGTAGAAGATTTAAGGGAAGCTACTATGATATCCCGGACGGGATTAGAAATCATAGGAAGCCTGGCTAAGGATGGAAGTGGAGCAACCAAGCAGTGAGGTTGAGAGAAGGTATGGATTGGTGCAGCTGCCCCGACTGGTGGGTCAGAAGATCTGGAACCGGGTCCAGATGCCATGGCTGTACCAAGAGATAACGATGTAGGAACGGAAACCATATCTGTCGAGGCCAATAAGGGGAAATGAGAATCAACTTGGCTCTCAAGGCGGTTGCTTTCTGAATTACTTGAGGTATGAGAGGAAAGGGGGGAAAGGCATAAAAAAGTCCCCGGGGCCAATCTTGGGTTAGAGTGTCTCTGGGGGTATGGCCTGGAAGGGGGAAGAGAGAGAAGAAGTCTGGGCATTTGCTGTTTTGAGGGGTAGCAAAAAGGTCGCAGCAAGGAAGGCCCCACTCCTGAAAAATCTCTTCCGTCACTGATTGTTTGAGAGACCACTCGTGAGGCATGAGAATAGCTCTGCTCAACCTGTCCGCTATGATGTTGGATTTCCTGGGGATATGCGTTGCTATCAGAAACTGCTGAGAAGAGATTGCCCACTGCCAAAGTCTGAGAGCTTCTCGACACAGTGGACAGGACTTGGTTCCGCCCTGTTTGTTGATATACCACACTACGGACATATTTTCCATCTAGACTGCAATAGTTCCCAGGGGAAGAGAGTCATTGAGGGCTTGCAACGTTATAAGCACTGCTCTCATCTCTAGGACATTTATGTGCAGATGGTATTCAAAAGGTTGCCAAGTGCCATGGACCATCCTGCCCTGATAATGCCCCCCCCCCCACCCGATCAGGGAGGCGTCCAATGTAACCGTGGCGACCGAGGCAGGAGGAACAAAGGGTCTGCCCTGATGGACTTGAGGGGACGATATCCACCAGGTCAGATGCCTTTTGCAAGTTGGAGTTATTGTGATCCTGTGACGCATGGGAAGTTGTTGAAAGGACCACTAGGCGAATAGCATCCATTGTAGAAGACGCATGTAAAAGCGGGCAAAGGGAAGAAGTGTTATGGCGGCCGCCATAAGACCCAATACTTTCAGAACAAATCTGGCCTGAATTTTGTTGCTGAGAAGAATCACCTGGACGAGACTTTGAATGTCCAAGATCCTCTGGTCTGTTAACTTTGCTGAAAGTTGTACGGTGTCCAATTTTGCGCCTATAAAAGTAATAGATTGACAAGGCGACAAGGCAGATTTTTCAAAATTTATAGAAATCCCTACCCTCTGCAAATGTGAATGGTGTAATCTCTGGCTTGGAGAAGTTGATGCCTGGTGGTGGCAGTGAGGAGCCAGTCGTCTAGATATGGAAACACCTGGAATCCTTGACGTCTCAGGTGAGCCGTAACCGCTGCCATACATTTGGTGAACACTCTGGGGGCTGTAGTGAGTCCAAAGGGCAGGGCCCTGAATTGGAAGTGACTGGTCCCCAGTCGAAAGCGGAGAAATCGTCTGGAGCGCCTGTGAATTTTTATGTGATAGTACGCATCCTGAAGATCTACCGAGCACATCCAATTGTCCTTGCCCAGAAAGGGTAGAATGGACTGAAGCGTGACCATCCGGAATCTTGTTTTCTTTACAAACCTGTTTAGTTTGCTCAGATCTAATATTGGTCTCCAGTCCCCTGTCTTTTTTGGTACTAAAAAGAACCTTGAGAAGATTCCGGATCATATTTGGTCTGCTGGGATTGGCTGGATGGCTCTTTTTGCTAGCAGTTTTGATATCTCTGGTACTGCTAGTTCCCTTAGACCGGGTGGAACGTCTGGAAGGGTTCCCTTTTGCTGAATTGGGGTTTGAATAAAGGGAATTTTGTAACCCTCAGATATAATCGACTGTACCCATTTGTCTTGAGAAAGGGAAAGCCAGGCTATTGGGTACAGCGATAATCTTCCCCTGACTGCCTCCGAAGGTGGACAATCGGGCAACATCTCAGGGATGCTGGAAGGGTTTGTCAGAAAGAGGCTCTCTGCTACCCTGATTCTGCGGACCCCCTCTGCCCCTAGGGTGGCGTCTGTTGTTGTTACCCCTCTGCCTCTGGGAGTAAACTGACCTCGTGCGTCAGGCGTGACTCCTTGAGATTTGCGGAACCACATTTTCCCTCCCTTCTGACCTTTTGGGTAAGGTCTTGAAGGGGTGGAGAAATGGACTCCTACGGCAGAAAGAGTCTTGCCATCTTGTTTGCATCTAGTCAAAGTGTCTTTCACTTGAGGTCCGAACAAGGTCGAACCATCAAAAGGGGAGTTTGTGAAGGACGCCTTGAAGGGGTCTGCAAAATTACAAAGCCGCATCCAGGACTGACGCCTTAAAGCCATTCCTGTGCCTGCGGCCCTACTCGCTCCATCGGCTGCATAAGAAATGAGCCGCATGGAGGAGTTAACAATGGAGTTTAGGATTCCTAGCTGTGAGCTAATCTTATCCTGAGACCCAGCAGCTGACGGATCCTGTAAAACTTCTCCCAACTCTTTAAGAACATCTCTTTGAAGGCGGGTGAAGTGACACAAGTAGTTCAGCGATCGCATGGCAAAGGTCGCTGAAGAAAAAATCTGCTTGCTGTACCTGTCCATATTCCTAGAATCCTTATTAGGAGGATGGACAGGTACTGAAGGATCAGCTAGTTCCTTCTTGGTGGCTGCAGCCACCACCATGGCATCAACCGGGACACCTTTTGTCAAATATTGCCTATCAGGTGGGGCTGTAATGAATTTAGAAGGCCTCCTAGGAATAGGTTCCACCGAATCCAGGGCCATCCACGCCTTCCGAGCCACCACGTCCATAAGAGGGTCGAAAGGCGGAGACACCCAGGAGGTGGAGGGTCGAGATCCGAATGCCTCCAGGTATACTGACTTGTCCTCGGAAGGGTTAAGGGAGGGCCAGTTCCCCCTCTGCTTAAGGAGTTCAAGGATGTCTGAGAAAGAGACATCCTCAGAGGAGGACCTTGGGGATCCCTCCGACTCATCCAAGTCAGTATCAGATGTAATAGACTCGGGGGAGTCTAGATGTTTCCTCTTACATGTCCTCTTACGCGGAGGTTCACCTGACGGATCAGGAGAAGCCTCGGAAGAGGAAGATATTCCCAATGGGGAAACCTGAGGCGTTGGATCTCTGGGTCCGGGAGCAAGAGAGTGGGAAGAGATGTCAGCAGGCACTGTAGTGGGAGGAGCTGATGGAACTGACCATTGACTACGCCCAGGGGCTAGTACACTCCTCATCACCTTGAAGGCTCCCCCATCAGAGAGACCAGAAGGTTCCCACTCCGAAGAGATAGGAACTCCAGGCCTCACAGAGAGGGAAGGCTCCGAGGCAGATGTCAGGGCTGAGCTCACCAACACCGAAGCCCCAAGAGGGAGAACGGGGTCGGACAAGGGTCCGATGCCACTCGCCCCCTCAGAGCTGACAAGAGAGACCAGACGCCCTGATCCCTCCAATGAAGGCCTCATGGAGGAAATCGGAGGGGTGGTATCGGCTCCGAAGCTACAACAGTCATGGCTCCGAGGTGCTCCGGCTCCGAGCTCTGTAAGAGAGTCGAAGGAGGAATGTTAGGTGGATGTGAAATAGCTACCGTCTGTTGAGACGGGCTATGGAGCATTTGGGCCAATGCCTGAGACTTTAATAGTCTACTCACCACTCTCTCGAGGTCGTGATCAGACAGCCTGGAAGACCGAGAAGAACGGCTCCGATGGCTCCGCTCCGAGAGCAGGGGTGATCTCAGAGCCGAACGTATCGATTTCAATGAGGGGGATTGAGATCTCTTTTTAGGGACAGGTGGAGCCTAAGGAACCGAGGATACGTCGGCTCCAGACGGAGCCGACACTGAGTGTCCAGATCTGGCAGTATCGGCGCCAGATGGAGCCGATACTGTGACTTCTAAAATGGAAGGATCGGCTCCGGCCGGAGCCGATCTCGACACTGAAGAAGCAGAACCAGTAGCCGACGGCTTGGGACTTGCAGCCGAAGGCTTGACAGGTTTCGAGGGCTTCCCCGGAGCCAACTTAGTCGGGGAGCTCTCAGGCTTTAATAAGCCCCTCAATATTAATTTATTTCTGCGCTCCTGCAAGACTCTTGGGTTGAAGGCATGACAGATAGCACAAGAGTCCTGCAGGTGCAGAGGTCCCAGGCAGTAAACACAAGAAGTGTGACCGTCTGTCAGAGACATCTTCTGACAGCACGAGTCACACTTCTTGAAGCCTGAGACCTTTGTGTCCTTCGACATAGCTGTGTCGAGGAAATACAAGTGACAAAGAAAAACACAGACACACACACACACACAAATAACACCCAATCCAATAAACTAAACTAAACAGGGATACAACACACTCAAACAAACACAAAATCCCTGACAGGAAAAATTAGGAAAGGGGAAGGCCTAAGGCCTAACCTAGGGAAGGGAATAAATAACCCAAAAAAAAGGGAACACTAACGGAAATAGGGTTAAAATAAACATTAAGGTTCACAAAACAACTAAGGTTATGAAATTTAAAAGGGGTGAGACTAAAAGTCTTAATATGAAGAAAACTTACCTAGAGCTGGTAAAAGAGGCACCACGTAAGCGAAGCGGCAAACGAGATCTGGGTAGTCTCCGCCTTGCATCATGGGATATAGGGTTGCCTCGAGCTGGTAAAATTAGCTCTCGAGCTTGGAAAGTGCCGAGTCGGAGCCGAGGATCGGCTCTGAACCCATCCAGCAAGAATGAAGGCGAGGTTGACAACTTAACATCACTTTGTTAATACCCTGGGTGCAGTAAATAAGCCAAAGGGAAGTGCAGAGAACAGACAGTGCATGGAGCCTGCTCTGAAGTGTAGGTATTTCCTGCAAGATTCCCTTATTGGAATGTGCAGGTAAGCTTCCTTCAAGTCTAAGGTTGCAAACCAGTTATCTTTGCCTAGCATAGGAAGCAGCTGTTGAAGTGTTAGGATTTTGAATTTTTGGATTACCAAAAAGGTGTTTAGAATAGAGAGGTCCAGGATAGGACACCAGGAGCTGTCTTTTCTGGGTACCAGGAAAAGTCTTGAGTAAAAACCTTGTCCCCTTTCTTCTGCTGGGACAGGTTGAATAGCCCTGATACTTAGAAAAGAGAGAACCTGCTTTTGAGCCACTGCCCACTGATTTGGGGGTAGGTCTGGCCAACCGTTTGGGGTTGGTAAGGTGTGGAAGTGGAATCTGTATCCTTGGAAAACTATATTTAAAACCCATTTGTCCTGGGTAATGAGTTCCCAGTTTTTTGCATGCAGGGCGATCTTTCCCCCTAAGGGAGCAGGCAGTTGAGCAGGGCTTGGAAGGGTTAAGGTTAAGTCACTGTGACATTTTTCCATAGGGGAGTCTTACTACTTCCAGCTTTGGAAGTGAAAGCCCCCCACTGCTTAGGCCTGTGTGTACCTTGAGACTGTAACCTATGTGGTCTGTTGTTCCTGGGTTTGGACTGAGAAGGCCTGGAAGAGACTGGAAAGGACCAATTCTTAGAAGGCCAATGCTTACTAAATCTGGGAGGCTGTACGTGCAGGAAATCTTTCACAGTTTGCATATATTTAGCTTTTTCCTCCATCTTTTTAAGGACTTCTTCTGCTTTGTTGCCAAACAGGTGGTCTTGGTTTAAGGGAGCATCCAGTAATTTAGCTTTAACATGATCTGGCAAGTTTTGCTCCTTAAGCCAGGCATGTCTTCTAAGTACAGACCCAGTGACAGCAGCCCTGCAAGATGCTTCTATAGAGTCAAAAAGTACAGTTTTGTACCTACCATAAATGTAGATGTTCGAGGATTCCCTTGCTGCAGTCCTGACAATTGGGTATAGTCCGCGTCCCAGTCGGCCCGAATACCAGAGTATAAGGCTGACGTCGGTCATGGCGCCTTAGACTGACGTCAGTACGTCAGGGTACTAATGCGCATGACCAGCGTCATTTCCTCAGTCTTTTCTTGCCCCAGATGTCAGAAGACCCAAAAAGACAAGTCCCAAAAACAACCTGCACCAAAAAACATGTACAAAAAATATAAGCATGTAAACTCACCTACACAACCACCCTGAAACACAGAGGGAAGGAGGGAGGTAATTGGACTGCAGCAAGGGAATCCTCGAACATCTACATTTATGGTAGGTACAAAACTGTACTATGTTCTTCGTCTTCCCTTGCTGCAGTCCTGACAATTGGGTAGAATCCCAAAGCAGAGGTAAGGGAGGCTGGCAAATTATAAAGTAGCAGGAGCTGACAACATGCCTTGTAAAACAGCTGAGGCAAAACCAGCTCTAGTCTTAGAGTATATAGGCAGGTGATAATGCCTAGAGAAAGTATGCACTGAACTCCAAGTAGCTGCCTCCAGAATATCCTTAGTTGCCACCCCTTAGAAATGCTGTTGAAGTGGCAGTAGCCCTAGTGGAATGAGGCCTAATCCCAGCTGGAACCTCTTTGCCATGATGGGAATAACAAAATGCAATGCAAAAGCCAATCCACCTAGAAATAGTTTGTTTTGACACAGGCTTGCCCGTGAACTTAAAGCAAAAGAAACAAGTAACTGCTGAGACTGCCTAAAATCTTTAGTCCTGCTCAAATAATAACGCAATTGCCTGTGTACATCTAAAGTGTGCAAAATCTTTTCCCCTTTATTTTGAGGATCTGCAAAAATGGTAGGCAAATGAATAGTTTGGTTTAAAGCCACACTAGAAACCACCTTAGGCATAAAGGAAGGATTAGTGCGTAATGATACCCTGTCCTTATGGAAAATCAAAAGGGCACTACTGCCATAAGGGCCTGCAACTCAGACACCCTTCTTGCAGAAGTAATAGCCAACAGAAAAGCAGTCTTCCATGACAAATATTTCAATTCAGCAGTAGCTGCAGGCTCAAAAGGTTGTAGAGTAAGTTTTTCCAACACAAAATTGAGATCCCAAGCAGGAGTAGGAGCTCATTGGGGGTCTTATATTCTTTGCCCCTCTAAGAAACTGCTTGAACAAAGGATGCGAAAACAAAGGTGGGTCACAATCATAGTGAGCTGAAATTGCTGCAGCATGAATCTTTATGGAAGAGAAAGACAAACCTTTGTCCAGTAATTCAGTAAGATATTGAAGAGCCACACTCAAATTAGGCTCTGAAATCTCCAAATTCTTTGCTGTACTCCAAAATAAAAATCTCTTCCATTTTTCTGCGTACACTCTCCTAGTACTAGGCCTTCTAGCTTCCATAATCACATTTAAAACTTGTTGAGGAAGCTGAGACCTACCATGCTTCAACACAGAATATGCCAAGCTGTGAGATGAAGAGATGGAAGCTTGACATTGAGCAGATGACCGTCCTTCTGAGATAACAGATGAGGAATCAGAGGTAAAGGCCACGGAGGCTTCTTTACCAGACTCCGTAGTAGTGGGTACCAGTGTTGCCGAGGCCAATCTGGAGCTATCAAAATCATCCTTGGCCTGTCCTGTCTGGCCTTTAGTAATACCTTTGGAAGAAGAGGTAGAGGTGGAAAGGCATAGACATGAAGGTTTTTCCAACTGAAAGACAGAGCATCCACTTTCCAAGCTGTGTGATGAAACCCCTTTGTGCAATACTTTGGCAGCTGGTGGTTTAGTGGAGAAGCGAACAGATCTATGTCTGGAGTTCCCCATGACACTGTCAATTTCTGAAATACATGAAGATCCAGTTTCCACTCGTGGGGATCCATGATTTGTCTGCTTAATACATCTGCCAGGGAGTTCTGTGCTCCTGGCAGAAACCTTGCCTGAAGAGTCAGTTGCAGGCTTAGCAGTCTCCCATAGAATCATTGCTTGCCTGCATAGAGGATAAGAATGTGTTCCCCTTGCTTGTTGATGTACCACATGACAGTTGTGTTGTCTGTCAGAATCAACACCTGCCCTGGAAGAAGTAACTCCTTGAACGCCATCAATGCAAACTGGACTGCTAACATCTCCGTCATGTTGATATGTAGATGCTGTAGTCTGGCAGGCCACTTGTCTTGTATCCACTTTCCATTTAGATGAGCTCCCCAAGCAGTGTCCGAGGCATCTGTCGTTAAAATCTGACTAAGCCTCTGGCGGGTCACAGAGAGTCCCTTGTTTAGGTGACATTCCTGAGCCCACCACAAGAATTCCTTTTGAAGGCAAGGTATTATTTGAATGACAGTGTCCAAATCCTGGCAGTGCTGAGTCCATACATTTTTGAGATACCATTGCAGCTTCCTCATATGCAGTTTGGCATTGGGAAGCACCAGAATACAAGATGCCATGAACCCTAATGCTTGAAGGACTGTCCTTGCAGTCAGCACGGACTGATGAGATAGTTGATGGAAGTAAAGTGACAGACTCTTTTGTTTGTCCGGGGTTAAAAGGCCATCTGGGCTGCTGTATTCAGTCTCACACCCAGAAAGCACATGTCTTGAGAGGGTACTAGACTGGACTTTATTTCGTTCACAGAATACCCTAGGCATCTTAGCACTGCTATGACATATTCCAGATGCTGTAGAAGGTGTTCCTTTTCTTGAGCCAAAATCAGGCAGTCGTCCAAGTAAGGATAAATTTGAATGCCTTGAAGCCTGAAGTAAGCTATCACTGGAGCCAGAACCTTTGTGAATACTCTGGGCAGTAGATAAGCCAAAGGGCAATGCAGAGAACTGATAATGAAAATCTCCAGTTGAAACCAGATACTGTCTGCAACTTAGCCTTATGGGCACATGAAGGTAAGCTTCCTTGAGATCCAAAGTTACCATCCAGTGATCCTTGCCCAGCAGAGGTAACAGTTGCTGTAACGTCAACATCCTGAACTTGGGAATGTCCAGATAAGTGTTGAGGATAGATAAATCCAAAATTGGTCTCCACGTGTTCCCCTTCTTTGGTACTAGGAACAGGCGAGAATAAAATCCGAAGCCCCTTTCTGACACAGGGACTGGCTGAATAGCCCCTATCTGAAGTAACTGAGAAACTTGCTTGTGAGCCTCTTTTCTTTGTGGAGGAGGAACATCTGGCATGCCTTTGAAAGGGGGCATTGTGTGGAAATAAAATCTGTACCCGTGATGAATGATATCCAGCACCCATCTGTCTTGAGTGATTAAATCCCAATTTTCTTTGAAAAGAGACAAACTTCCTCCCAAAGGGGCTGCCAGACGAGAGTCCACTGGCAGCTGAAAAGGCAGGTCATTGGTTCTGCTTACGAAAGGACTGACCCCTGCCCTCACCAGAAGTCTGAGCAGGTGAACTGTCTGATCTAGGCCTAAACGAACCTTGAGCCCTGCCCCTACCACGTCTAGACCTACCCCGAGACTGGGAACCATAAGCAGGATATGTCCACCCCTTAGCAGGCCAATTTCTACTAAACTTCGGAGGCTGCACCTGCAAAAAATCTTTAACAGTCTGCATAGACTTAGCTTTGTCCTCCATTTTCTTTAAAACTGCTTCCACAGGCGGTCCAAACAACACATCAGACTGTAAAGGAGCATCCAAAATCCTGGTCTTAACATGCTCAGCTAAATTCTGATCCCTCAACCAGGCATGCCTGCGAAGAACAGAACTAGTGGCAGCCACCCTCGAGGAGACCTGCACAGCATCAAAACCACATTGCAAAGAATGCTTACCCACTTGTTCAGACACATGAACTAAATCCAGCAACTCTTTACACTCTATACCTTCCGCCAAAGCATCCACCTTAGATTTCAATTGTGAAAGGAGATAATTTTGATATTTTAGCATGTGAAACTGACAATTCAACGCTCTCATGGCTAGAGTGGAAGAAGTATATACTTTCTTACCCCACCTATCCAAAGCCCTTGCCTCTTTATCAGAGGGTACAGGATTTTTAACCACAGAAGCTTTAACACCTTTAGGCCCCTGAGAAACAGTTTCTGGGTCCACCCTGGGACTCTTAAACAAATACTTATGAGCTTCGGGCACCCTATAATACCTATCAGGCTTAACAGGAGCAGGAGGCAAGGAATCAGGGTTCAGAGAAGCCTCTGCAAAAACATCCTCCACCACATTCAACACAGGAGGAATAGCTAAAGGCCTATGCTGGGGCAAAAACAAAAATTCCCTAAGCCTTTTTCTGGAGTCAGAGTAATCTTGGCCTTCCCATTTAAAGTGCTCCCTCATGGAGTGAAGAGTCTCTGAAAATGAAAAATCCTCAGGAGGAGAAGCTGAAGGAGTGGAATCATCCACATCAGAATCAGAATAAGTAGGAAACTCTTGCAAGTCTTCCACAGAAGACTCTGAAGCCTGTGAACACTGTTCAAAACTATCAAACTCCTGTTCCACCCTAGGCCTCTTATCAGGTGGGGGCATAGAACCTCTAATCAGAGTAATCAAATCTTCTGCCATTTTAAGCATATGTTTCTTAGGCACAGAGCCGAAATGCTAGGAGAAGCCCCTACAGAAGCTGAACTTGGCCTTCCTCTAAAAGAAGCTTTGGCAACAGAAGGAGAGGCCCTAACTACCTTGGGAAGAGAGGGAAGAACAGTTACCTGAGAAGCCCCTCAGCCTGGCCTACCTCCTGAGAGGGCACATCCTGTAACAGTAAAGTATCCGCCTGAGACTCCATAGAGACTCCTGGCAAAACCTCTGGCTCCCTGAGCCTTCTAAAGGACCGGCGTCCGGGACTGCGGTTCCTCACCCCTAGACTTCACTGTTTTGTCCTTGCGCTTCTTAGATGAAGCAGGCGTCGGAGTATCCGACGGCATAGTATAATTGCAACGCTTCCCAAACACTAACCTAGCACAATCAAGCCTCCTCTTAATAGTGCGCTTGTTAAATCTAGCACAAGAGCGGCAACCAACAACGTCGTGCTCAGGCCCTAAACAAGGTATACACAATGTATGATAATCCCTATGCGGTATCTGCTTCCCACAAGAAATACAGTTATTCACTTTTTCTGACATCCGGTTAAATACTGAGGCAAGAAAAAACCAAAATGTTCCCCAACGGGGTTACTTAGCCAACTCTGTACTCGGTCTGAAACTCCGGTTTCGGAAAATCTCAGAACGCCAACCTGCACTCGCAAAATTGCTTCTGCATCGGACCATGCGGCAAAAAAGACTGAGGAAATGGCGTTGGTCATGCGCATTAGTACCCTGGCGTACTGACGTCAGTCTAAGGCGCCATGACCGACGTCAGCCTTATACTCTGGTATTCGGGCCGACTGGGACGCGGACTATACCCAATTGTCAGGACTGCAGCAAGGGAAGACGAAGAACATCCACATTGCAAAGTATGTCTACCAACTTGTTCAGCAGAATGCATTAAATCTTGTAATTCTTTATGTTCAGCACAGTCAGGAAACAACATCATTTTCTGTTTAAGTAGTCCCTTAATATGTTGCTGATACTTTAACATATGAAACTGGCAGTTTAAGGCCCTGATGGCCAAAGTAGCAAAAGTGTATACCTTCTTACCCCATCTGTCCAAAGCCCTGGAATCTCTATCAGAGGGGCTAGGGTCTTTGGCAGTAGTAGCCTTAATACCTTTTGGTCCTTGGGAAATGGTCTCTGGATCTGCAGTAGGGTTCTTGAAGAGGAACTTATGAGAGTCAGGTACTCTGTAATACCTGTCAGGTTTACTGGGAGCTGGAGGTAAAGAGTCTGGGGCCAGGCTAGATTCCAAGAAGGCATCATCTACAATGTCCAGAACAGGAGGGATAGCTAAAGGCCTGTGTTGAGGGAGGATTAAGAATTCCCTAAGCCTCTTTTTGGAGTCAGAGTAATCCTAGCTTTCCCAGCGGAAATGCTCCCTAAGAGAGTGCAAGATTTCACCAAATAAAAATCTTCTGGAGGGGAAGCAGAGGGAATGGAATCCTCTGCATCAGAATCCTCATAGGTAAATCCTGGTAATCAGAAGAAACAGAAATTTCAGAATCTTGATCAGAAGAATCAGAAGGAAAATCAGTTCTAGGTCTCTTAGAGGGGGAAGGCTGGCTTCCCCTAATTAAAGTAATAAGATCTTCAGCCATTCTTATCATTTGTTTTTTAGGCATATGGGCCTGACTATGTGGTTTGGATATCGGTTTTCTAGGCGTGGGTCAAGTTTTAGGCCTTGATGAAGAAGATGGTGTCAGTTTGAAATGCAAGTCTGTAGGCCTGAAAACACCCTCAGAAGCTGATGCCTGCACAGCAGCTCTGGACCCATCCAAGGTAGAGACATCCGCAGGTTCCATAGTCAAAGAAGCATCTCGCAGCATACTGGACTCCGAATGGGTCTCAGTAGAGGCCTGAGAATCTGAAGTAGCGGGTATCAGAGGCTGCAAAAAAGCCTCACTGAGTACTGGCGAACTGACGACTAGCGTAACGGAAGCATTGTCGACAGTTTTGGACCTATGATTTCTGTCTTTGTCTTTATCTTTAAGTTTTTTTGGAATATCGGTAGTCGGATGGCTTACTGAAGCCATTTCTGGATAGTTAAATTGAGTACCAAAATAATTTTCTGCAAAAACAGACCGACGACGAATAGTTCGGGGGTTGAATAAGGCACAAAACCAACAGCAAGGGACGTCGTGGTCTGGGCCTAAGCAAAGAATGCAGTACGAATGAAAATCTTTATGAGCTATTTGCTTTCCACAGGTAAGACAATTGTTAACTTTTACTGACATCGGTTAAGAGCAAGAAAAAGGATCCCCAATGGAGTACTTAGCTTTTTTCGAAGACTTCAGTTCTGAAACTCGAAAACGAAACTTTCAGGAGTCGGCCGACCGGCACTTGCGAACTGCTTCTGCTTCAGGCAACGCATGGCAAGAAAGACTGATGTAATGGTGTCGGCTGCATGTTTTATACCCCTGACGATCTGATGTCATGGAAGAAGAGACAGTATCCAACGCAGGAATCTAAGACTCTGGTATTCAGGCCGGCTGAGGGCTACCTGCTGGCAGATAACCCAAATGTAATGACTGCAATAGTGAAACACGAAGAACATCTGGTCCTCTAAGAAGATTCTTTAGTACCAGGAATATTCTGGAACAGGAACTTTTGCCCCTTTGACTTAATAGCACAAGTTCTAGGACTCCTAGGGTGAGAAGGTTTTGAAGAACCTGAGGAAAAACATTCTGTTTGGTTCAGAGGTTGAGGAGGAGCTCCCTTGAAAGGATATTTTTGTATCCAGTGCCAACCATATCCCTCTTGAACTACCTTTAACACCCATTATTCGGTCACAATCTGTTGTCAAAGGGAAATGTAAAGAACAATTTGTTGGGACCGGTTTTGAGAGATTGGGACAGGAGTGGGTGGGGGTGGTGAATGCTGGTATATACTCATTCTGAAATAGTGCACTGTCTCCTTTTGGAAAAGGATCAGTCTTTCTTATTGTTCCCCTCCTGCAAACTCCTTTTGTTTCCTTGTCTGGCCTGAAAATAAAGGGACTGCTTGTTTTGTCATCACATCTTAAATGTGAAAGAGGCTCTGGGAGATCTGTAGGGGGCCCGAAAAAACTTAGAAACTCCCTGAGCTGGCTTCCTCTCTCATCAAATTGTTTGAGAACCCAAGTCCAGATTAGCCAAATAAAACTTCCTTATCTAAAGCCAAATTCAAAATTTCAGACTTTACCTAATCAGAAAACTTTTATTACTTGCCCAGGCATACCTTCTCAAAACAGTAGCAGATGCAGAGGCCCTAGACAGAGTATCTGCACAATCATACACAGTCCTAAAGACATATTTAGAGACTTGGGAAATGCTGGAAACAACAGACCTGAGGTAATTACTACCTTTAGGGGGAAGAGTGGTAGCTAGGTCTCTCAAACTGTCTATACAAAAAGAGCACAAATGTCAACATATGGGTCTAATAGCTGAAAACTCTATAAGCCAAATTTAGAAAAAAAAAATCTTACTAAATCTGTCCAAAATCTTCCCCCTCCTTGCCACTGGGAAATGGCTGGATGATAAAAAGAAGCCTAATGCCTGCTTGTGTAGAAGGTGATATTGCTACAGGGTCAGACCTAAGATGAAAAAAAAAAAAGAAGTTATGTCTTACCATAATGTTCCATCTGAGTTGTTGATCTTCTTCCATTCATCACTGATGGGTTCGGTTCCGAGCCCTCGGAACCGAGTCAGGCTTATACTAAGCTTGCGTGCACCAAAAACTCTCGAGCTAAGCTGCTACCCACAATGCCCTTTACTTAGTTACCTCGGATCAAGTTTGCATGCAACATATAGAGGAAGAAATAAGTCAGAGGCCATCTCTGAGCAGAAACCCTAATACACCACAAAGACCCAGAAGATCTGCCAGGAACCTTTGGAAGGGGGTCGGTGGGAGGGTGTGATGACTGGAAGAAGATCAACAACTCAGATGGAACATTATGGTAAGACATAACTTCTTTATCTGAAGTTGTTAATCTTCTTCCTATTCATCACTGATAGGACCGAGTTCCCAGCTACTTGGAGAACCTGGGTGGCCCTTATGGAAGAATATTCCTGAGAACCATTGAACCAAAGGCCACTCTTCCCCTGGAGATCAGATCCAATATGTAATGTTTGATAAAGGTGTGGGGCTTAGCCCAAATGGCAGCTACACAAATATCATCCATGGAGGCCCTAGAGTAGAAGGCAACAGATGCTGCAACAGCCCTAGTTGAGTGAGCTTTGATTTGGCCAGGCTTAGGACCCTCCGTAAGTGAATATGTGAAGGCAATGCAATCCCTGAGCCATTTAGACAAAGTAACTTTCGATACTGCGCCTCTCATTCTATGGCCTGCAAAGGAGATGAAATGCTGGTCCGACTTGCGAAACGATTTAGCTCTGTCCCGATAGAAACTTAATTGTCTATGAACATCTAAGGAATGTAGGCAGTATTCCCTCTTATTAAAGAAATCTGGGAAAAACACAGGGAGCTCAATGGATTGGTTAATCAAAAAGTCAGAAATCACTTTGGGAAGAAAGGATGGGTTAGTATGAAGTGATACTCTGTCCTTATGAAAGATCAGGTAAGGGTTCTTGGTACATAATGCTTGCAATTCAGAAATTCATCTGGCTGAGGTTATAGCCACCAGAAATAAGGATTTCCATGATAGGAATTTTAGATCACATGTTGCAGCCGGCTCAAAAAGGGGCAGAGAAAGAGACTGTAGAACCCAGGACAGATTACATGCCTCCACCGGCTGCCTGATGGGAGGCCTGCTGTGGAAAATACCCTTGAGGAAAGTCTTGCAAAGGCGAGAAGAAATAAGTGAGACTCCATCTGACCCGTTATGGAAGTTGGAAACAGCTGCTAGATGGACACGAATGGTGGAAGTTGTGGCCCCATTGTCGAACAGTTCAGCCAGATAATGAAGAATAGTGGTTATGGGGGCTGAAGAAAGGGTCTAGCTTCTGATTATGTGACCAAATAGAGACTCTTTTCCATTTGTCCCTGTAAAGTTTCCTGGTGGATGGTTTATGAGAGGCCAAGATAATATCACGTATGGGTGAAGAGAGGGTTTCCTGCCTGGCAACTAATGGAAGTGGAGAAACCAAGCTGTCAGCTTGAGAGTGGACAGATTCAGGGGAGTCAGCCCTTGTGGGTGAGATATGAGGTCCTGACAAGTGTCTAGGATCCAAGGAGGTTGTAACAGATGAGGTCGAAGGAAGGGAGACCACACTTGATGAGGCCAGAAAGTGCAGTTGTGTACACTTACCATAAATGTAGATGTTCAAGTTTATTCACTGTTGCAGTCATTAAATTTGGGTAATCTGCCTTCAGGTTGCCCTCAGTCAGTCTGATTAACAAAGTCTTGGGTCCTGCATCGGTTGCTGTCCCTTCTTCCATGACGTCAGGTCGTCAGGGGTATAAAACATGCAGCCGACGTCATTACCTCAGTTTTTCTTGCCCCAGATGTCACGTGCCCCCCGAATGGGGAGCAAAATAAAATTTAAAACACAGAAATATATACCTCCAACCAAAAGCAAATACACCAAAAAGGCTTTTAAGCATAGTAACAGAAAGTAGAGATATAGTCAGAGAAAAACAGGGGGCTGGAGGGAAGATAACCAGGACTGCAACAGTGAATACACGCAAACATCTACATTTATGGTAAGTGTACACAACTGTACTATGTTCTTCGTGTTTCACTGCTGCAGTCATTACATTTGGGTAGATTCCTAAAGCTATTGTTGGGAGGATGAATTTATACAGCATTAGGACCAGCTACAAGGCCCTGCAAGACAGCAGTGGCAAAGCCAGCTCTGGATTTAGAGAAAATTGGTAAATGATAATGCTTGGTGAAAGTATGAACTGAACTCCAGGTAGCAGCTTTTAGAATACCCCTGGTAGGAACACCTCTGTGAAAGGCTGTAGATGCAGCCCTGGTGGAATGAGATCTGATCCCTTGGGGGATAGGTTTTCCTTGGTGTTTATAGCAGAAATTAATGCAATGGATTATCCATTTAGAAATGGTTTGTTTTGAAATAGCCTTTCCCTCTGTCCCTGCAGCAAATGCTACCAGCAGTTGTTCAGATTTTCTTCGAGTTTTAGTCCTGTCCAAGTAGAATCTAAGTTGTCTGTGCACATCCAATGAATGCAGAATCCATTCCGCTTTGTTCTGTGGTTTGGGAAAGAAAGTTGGCAAGTGAATGGACTGATTAAGAGCCACACTGGATACCACCTTGGGCATGAAGGATGGATTGGTCCTGAGTGACACCTTGTCCGCATGAAAAATGATGAAAGGCTCCACTGCCACAAGGGCCTGTAACTCAGATATCCTTCTAGCTGAAGTGATTGCTAGAAGGAAGGCTGTTTTCCAAGAAAGAAATTTTAAGTCTGCAGTAGCAGCTAGCTTGAAAGGAGGTAGAGTGAGTTTCTCCAATACAAAGTTAAGGTCCCAGGCAGGGGTTGGAGCTCTCCTGGGTGGTTTCAAGTTTTTGGCCCCTCTGAGGAACTGCTTGAGCATAGGATGAGAGAAGAGGGGAGGTTCTGTATTATAATGAGCTGAAATGGCTGAGGCATGGATTTTAATGGAGGAAAAAGACAGGCCCTTGTGAAGCATCTCAGTTAAGTATTGTAAAATCTGAAGTAAATTGGGCGCTGCTGTACTCATTCCTTGAGACAGATTCCAAACACAGAATCTTTTCCATTTGTAAGCATAAGATTTTCTAGTACTAGGTCTTCTCGCCTCCAAGATGACATCCATCACAGATTTGCTGAGGGATGCTAAGGATGAATTTAAGTGACTAGCCAAGCTGCAAGGTTCAATGTTGGTAGCTGAGGATGCAGAATGTGGTTCTCCTGCTAAGACAGTAAGGAAGGTGTCTGAGGCAGGTGCCATGGAGCTATTTGTGACACACTGCGCATGACTGGGTACCAGTGTTGGCGTGGGCGGTCTGGAACAATCAAAATAATTTCTGGTTTGTCCTGTTTGACTTTTAGCAGAACTTTGGAGAGCAGAGGCAGAGGGGGAAAGGTGTAGACTGATAGGTTTTTCCAGCTGAAGGACAGAGCATCCACTTTCCAGGCTTTTTTGTGAGGAGTCCTTGTGCAAAAGTTGTCCAACTGGTAGTTCTGGGGGGAGGCAAATAGATCTATGTCTGGGCTCCCCCATTTGCTTGTCAACATGTTGAAAATCCATGGTTCCAGTTTCCACTCGTGTGGGTCCATGAGATTTCTGCTTAGTCCATCTGCCAGTGTATTCAGTTTTCCTGGCAGGAATTGAGCTTGTAGGTGCACTTGGTAGCTCAAGGCCGTGTTCCACAATGCCATGGCTAGTCTGCAGAAGGGGTAGGAATGTGTACCCCCCTGCTTGCTTATGTACCACATAACCGTGGTGTTGTCCGTCTTTACCATAAGTTGTCCTGGATGAATGTAGCCCTTGAAGGCTGCCAGAGCATTCTGTACAGTTAACATTTCTTTTTGATTGATATGTAGGTGCAATTGACTTGGGTTCCATTTGCCCTGAATGCACTTCCCTGCCAGATGAGCCACCCATGCATAGTCTGATGCATCTGTAATTAGGGTTTGGGCCGCAGGGGGTAGTGTGAATGGTAGCCCTTTGTTTTGGTGGCAGGCCTCTGCCCACCATCGGAACTCCAGGAGTAGGTAAGGTATGATAGGAATCATTGTTTCCAGGCTGTGACAATGTTGACTCCATAGACTTTTTAAGTACCACTGTACTTTCCTCATATGCATTCTTGCATATGGAATTAGAAGAATGCAGGAGGCCATGAACCCCAAGGCTTGCAGTATTTGTCTTGCAGATAGCAGGGTTTTTGTGGCCACTTGTTTGAAGTAAGTTACCAAATGAATTTGCTTTTCTGGAGTGAGGAAAGCCATCTGGGCAGTTGTATGCAAGCTTGCACCCAGAAATGTAATTTGTTGAGAGGGTACCAGTTGTGATTTCTTTTCATTTATGGTGTACCCTAGACAAGTTAGAACCCTTTTTACAAACAACAGATGATTTAGAAGGATGGCCTGGTTTTCTGCCAGAATTAGACAATCGTCCAGGTATGGGTATACTTGAATATTTCTTTGCCTGCAAAATGCAATTACTGGAGCCAGGCACTTTGTGAATACCCTAGGCGCAGTAGACAAGCCAAAGGGCAGTGCAGAGAACTGATAACGCAAGTAGCCTTCTTTGAAGTGTAGGTGTCTTCTGCAAGATTCCCTGATTGGGATATGCAGGTAAGCTTCTTTTAAATCTAGAGTTGCCAACCAGGCATCTTTGCCTAGCATAGGAAGTAACTGGTGAAGAGTCAGCATCTTGAATTTTGGAATGTCCAGAAAGGTGTTTAGAGTAGACAGGTCCAGAATTGGACGCCGTGTCTTTTCTGGGTACCAGGAAGAGCCTGAAGTAGAATCCTTGCCCCTTTTCCTCTTCTGGTACCAGTTGAATAGCCTCCATGTTTAAGAGGGAAAGTACTTGTTTCTGAGCCTCTGCCCACTGATTTGGGGGCAGGTCTGGCCACTCGTTTAGTGTTGGCAACATCTGGAAATGAAATCTTTATCCCTGGGACATTATCTCCATCATCGTAGTCCATATCTTCCATGAGGGACTCCTCTGGGGAGTCCATGTGTTTCCTCTTACACACCCGTTTCCAAGGGGGTTCTTCGGTGGGAGCATCCGAAGAAGACTCAGAAAGGGAAATACCCTGGTAAGAGGTTTCATGGGCCATGTGCTCTTGGAGTCCTGGGGGGGGGGGGTGGCCTTTGACAGCTGCGGCTCAGCAGGAACTGGGGGAATAACCAATGTAGGAGGATTGCTAGCGCAAGCACCCTCTCCATCACCTGGAAAACGGGCCTGCCTGAAGAGGAGTGGGAGCCTGGAACTGAAGAAGACAAAATCGGAACTGGGGTCACACCCCACTCCACACGGTCCACCCCCGGGGACGGAGCCTAAAACAAACTCGAGCGGTAGTCACCCTTGAATCCAAAGTCGGAAATGACAACACAGTAGGAACCGATACGAGAACCAGAGGTTCCACCCCCCCCAAGCATGAGATTGAGGGAGGGTGGGTTCCAACAGAAGTGACACCCAAAGGGGCCTCGGGTCCTCAGACACTGCCATTGTCGGCACTGAGGAAGGGGGTCCTCTAGAAAACTTTGGATATATGAGCCTTGGAACTGAGGGTCCAAGGGAGGAGAGTATGTAGGGGTCACTGGAGTAATAGACCCAAAGCCTGGAGTGGGATGGGGTCTAAGCAAATTTTAAATTCTCCTGGTGGTCAGCAGTTGGTGAAAAAGGTGCACCACATCCAATTCTGAAAGGCTCCTGGTGGATCTCACCAATTACCCTGAGGGGGAATCAGGCCGGTCCAAAAAGGGGCTGCAGGCTTGTCTATCAAACGGGTCCACAGTCGACGAGTATCGGGTCCGTGGTTTATCACAGAACAGCACCAATGATTCCAATTTAGAAACCGGCAACAACAGTATGTTTGGAGCCGTGAACCAGCTCAGAGCCGAAGTCACAACAGGGGTGGATGTCAAAAATGGCTCCGAAGTTGTTGTTGGAACTGGTATTAGAGCGGAAATGGGCAATGTCGGTGCCAAGACAGAGACAGACAAGCAGATTGGAACCGAGGTAGTAGATGGCGCCATAGTCGTCGACCTCGGTAAGCTTCGCTGGAGCCGAGCTCGGAACCGAGGAGGCAGTACGGTGCTCTGAGGAAGACTTTTGGGCCTTGTGCTTATGGCTTTTACCTCTGTCACCAGCCAGTGAAGAGGGGTCTGAGCGAGGACGTTTCTTGTCCACAGAAGGAGGGGATGAGACCTCCGTCACAGAAATAGCCTCCGAAAAAGGCGAAGCAAGCAGGCCCTTCAAAATCAGTTTATTTCGACGTTCATTCAGCGTCCGCTGACTGAAGCTAGCACAAATATCACACAGGGGTTTCGCCGACAAATGCGGAACCCCCAAATAATGTACACACTCTTCATGGAGGTCACTATTCGGAAGTTTACCAGTGCAAGAAGAGCAATGTTTAAACCCCATAGTTCCCTTCTTTTCAGACATAACAGAACACACTCTCACACAAAAGGGAAAGAGAGAGGAAAGTGGAGGAAATGAAGAAGTAAAGAGAGAGAGAAAATACCAACAATGGTAATAAGATGCCACAAGGGTAGAAAGTTCAAAAATACCAACAATGGTCGGTAGAGCTGAGAAAATAGAGATATCAAAGAACAAACTATAAACGGGAAAAAAACTTTTACAAAAACTTGTAAATGTATAGGATAAATCACTTAGCTGGAGAGCTCAGTGAAATGCTGTTATATGGCTGCATGGCAAACGAGATCTGAGGCAACTGAGTAAAGGGCATTGTGGGTAGCAGCTTAGCTCGAGAGTTTTTGGTGCACGCAAGCTTGGTATAAGGCCAAGTCAGTTCTGAGGGCTCAGAACCGAACCCATCAGTGATGAATAGGAAGACGATTAACAACTTCAGATCAAGTGCTTGTTAGTTTGAGAAACTTTGCAAAGCATATCCACTTGTAACATGCCACAATATCTCCTTAATTCAGGGGAAACATCCATTTGTTCCACCCAATTCATCCTGCAATAATCTGAGAAAATGGAAAATTCCTACAAAGGAGGTTGTGAGGTCAAGTTTCCATAGCATCCTTGATTTGAGCTTGGGAATTTGCAGGAGACATGACTTCTTCAGGAAGATTTTTGTGGACCTGTTTTACAAGTACTGAAGTCGCTGGGCCAGGACTGACTGAAACAATTTCTTGGTTAAGGTAAAAAAAATCATCTTTTCTGATGAACAATATTTAACTTGTTTCTTTTTTCTTTAAGGACCAACATGGAGAAAGAATATCTGTACCCAGAAGAAGTCTCTTCCCTGGACACATCCAGCAGCATCCCCCGGTATGCCTCCATGCCTCAGTAAAGATGTCTCTCCCATGTCTGGTTCGAACACTGGAAGAGCTGAAGAGGATGTGACTGACTCTCAATTCATACTGGCTGAAAGGGCTACACCAGAGGAACCCAAAGAGATAAGTGAGTGGTCTGAGAAATGGCTACTGGCCACTAGAGTCACTCATCATCTGAGGTGATGACTGAACCCTCAGAGTTGACAAGGACTTTCTGATAAGTTGTTTTTTTCTTTCTAGGAACAACAGAAGTTGATTCAGCAGCAGCAGGGTAAGTATCCCTGCTGTGACTGAGGTGGACACTTTGGATGCAGGAAGAAATGTTGGAATGAGTCGAACAGAAAGTAAGTTGTCAAAAAGTCTGCACAAATATCACACAGACGCGTGTGCGCGCACATTCACAAAATCTCCAAAATATTGTAATGCATAAGCAGCACACAAAATTCTTGTCAGAGACCTCTTTAGAATAAATTTAGTCTGACAGAAAAAAAATGGCAGATAAGTTGTCAAACACTACATAAATAAAATGTATGTACTCACTATAACTATGCATCTGTGTTATCCATTTTCATTCTTCCTCATCAAGTGTTTGGGGATACCATATGCAACCAACTCTCAAGGTCCTCCCTCTACCTATAATGCCCTAGCAGGCCAACAATACCTCAGATCCAGTTTGCTGTCTTGTGGACTCCAAGATGGAGCAGGAAAAGGAAAGCAAAGCAAAGCTGGGGCTCAAACCTGCAACACAGGTTCCAAAATATCCACAAGGTCAATCCAGAAAAATAAGGAAGGGGAAAGGAGTTAAAGAAGAATGAAAATGGACAACTCAGGTGCATAGTTTATGGGAAGTGCATAACTTTAATATCTGATGTTGTCTTTTTCATTCTTCCTCAATGTGTGGAACACAGCCCCAGCTACTTGAATCTTGGGTGGCCCTCATAGAAAAGATATTCCAGAGAACTGCTGAACCAAATGCAGCTCTGCTTCTGGAAGTCAAATCTACTTTGTAGTGAGCAACAAAAGTATGAGCATTACCAAGTAGTTGCTGCACAAATGTCATCAATGGAAATTCTAGACCAAAAGGCAGAAGTGGCGAACACAGAGCTAGTGGAATGTGCTTTAGGAGACTCTGATAGGGATAGGCCTTGTTAAGTATTTACAAAAAATGTAATCAGTATTCCATTTTTCCAGGGTAAATTTAGAAACAAGCGATCCCAGTCTCCTTGGTAAGAAAGAAAGAAAGAAGCACAAACCTTTTGTCCTGTGTAGATAAAAACTTAGTTGTCTATGCATATCTAAGAGATGCAGCATGCACTTTCCTTTGTTTACAGTGGGGAAAAGACAAGCAAATTAATTGTTTGACACTAGATTCCAACACTACCTTAGGTACAAGGATGGGTTCCTTGTGAAAAACAATGGAGATTTGGAAGGTAGAGCCTGGAGTTCAGAAATCTACCTTGCTGATGTAATAGCTACTAGGAGTGCTGTTTTCCAAACAGAAACTTTGAAGTCAGACTTAGCTTATGGTTCAATGGGGCATTCTGTAAACCCCTGGAGCACAACAGTTAAATCCCAAGGAGGTGATGGGTATTTCACTGGAGATCTAAGTAAGAAGGTGCCTTTCAGAAAGGCCTTGCACAATTTGGAAGAAGCTAAAGAGGATACATTTACTTCACAGTGAAAATTAGATAAAGCTGATAACTGTACTTTGATTGTGGAAAAAGTAGCCATCGATTCATCTTCAACCCCTTTTTTCCCCATTTTGCACATGGGGTCAGGGTGTCACTTCAACAGTGACAATCATCTCCAGCCAAAGTTTACACCACTGGGTGGCTATCCCAGCTGTGGCAGTTCATCTGTAAAACTCACTTGCACATACACTCACACCTACGGCCAATTTAGACTGTCCAATCCACCTACTGCATGTCTTTGGAATGTGGAAGGAAACTGGAGCATATGGAGGAAACCCACGCAACTGCAGGGAGGAAATGCAGACTCCGCACAGAAGACACCCCAGCTGAGAATCAAACCGGAGAACCTCCTGTTGTGAGGTGACATTGCTAATGGCTGCACCACCGCAGCCATCCCCGTGGGGGTGTGTGTGTGTGAGGGGACTAGCACCTTCGAACCAAAGATATAGGAGCAGTAAAGGGGTCAGTTTCCTTCCAAATAGCCCACATTGAAAATATTTTCCATTTTACTCCTGTAAATCTTTCTTGTAGAAGCTTTCTGAGAAGACAAAAGTATTTGACATACTAAGGAGGAAAGCCTGGGTGGTCTAGCTATCACTGGAAATGGAAAAAAAAACATGGAGTTAGTTTGAGACCTGGAATATTGCGATGCTTCATCCCAGAGGGTGTAAGAAAAGTTCTGGACTCAAGTCCAGTGTCCATGGAGGATATTAAAGATGAGACCAAAGGAAGGGGAACCACATCTAACAAGGCCAAAAGGGGGCAATGAGGATAACTGAGCTCTTCAATCAAAGTGCTTTCTGTAAGAACTCTGGAATCAGAGGTAACAGGGGATGGGCATAAAGGTGATCGGGAGGTCAAGCATGGACTAGAGTATCTTTCGATGACTCCCCCTGAGGGGGGATTAGGGCAAAAAAAGATTGCTGCAGTTGTTGTGGGGGGATGCAAAGAGGTTGCAGCAAGGTTGACCCCAGAGATGGAAAATCTTTTCTGCCACTGTTTGAGAGGCCACTTATGAGGCATCAAAAAGAGACATGCTGAGTTTGTCCACTAATATGATGGATTTCCCTGGTACGTGTGTTGCCATGAAAAAGCAGTTTTACTAAGAGGGTAAGATCAGATTCCCCCTGTTGGTTGATGTACCAACCCATAGACATTATCGGCTTGTATTGCACTAGTTCCTAGAGGAAGAACATCCTGAAAAGCCTGCAATGCTAGTAGGACCACTCTCGGCTCTAGAACACTGATATGCAAATTGGTCTCTTGTGGAGACCATGTACCTTGGATCATCTGTCCTAAGAAGTGTCCCCCCACCCCAATTGGGGGGCATCAATTGTATCTGTGGCTACTGGAAGAGGCAGAATAAAAGGATGGCCTAGGTAAAGGTTAACTGGAAAGCACAGAGGCTGATACAGAATAGACCACTGAACGGCTACAGTCCATTGCAGAACATGTATACAGAAGTGGGCCATAGTTACTAAAGTTATGGATGCTGCCATCAAACCTAAAGCTTGAAGGACAAGTTTGGCTGGAGGAGAAGGGTGAACAAAAATCTGCTGTACCTGAAACCTGATTGTGTCTACATGGTGCGTAGGAAGTGAGGCCTTCTGACCTACTGTGTTCAAATGGGCACCCATGAACTCCAGACTCGTACAGGTTGTAGAATAGATTTGGAGATGTTGACTAAAAATGCCTTGTTTTTTGGAAAGCTGCAGCAGATAGCCCCTGGACTACTCTAGAAGATGCTTGATTGGTGTGGTGAGGAGACAACTGTCTAGTTATGGAAATCCCCACAGTCTCAGGTGAGCTGCTACCTCTGCCATACACTTGGTAAACACCATGGGGCTGTGGTGAAACCAACGAGCAGGGCTCTGAATTGACAGTGACTGGCTCCCTGCCAGAAGTGCAGAAATTTCCGGGATCATCTGTTCATCTTGATATGATGCCATGCACCCTAAAGATAAACTGAGCACATCCAATCGTCCTTGCATAAAAAGGGCAGAATGGAGTGAACCATGACCATTCGGAATTGTGACTTCTTTACAAATTGGTTTAGGTTGTTTAGATCCAAAATTGGTCTCAGGTCCTCTGTCTTTGGGACTAAAAAGAACCTTGAGTAAGTTCCAAATACTCTTTGGTCTGGGTGGACCTCTCCTCTTGGATGACTCTTGTCTATCAGCTTTTGAATCTCCTGAGCTGCAGTTCATCCCTGAATGGGTGGGACACTGGAAAGCTTTCTTCTTTTATTTGGGGAAATATGGGAAAATGGTACAAAATAACCTCTGGATACAATTTTTAGCACCCAAAAATCTTTTGTTATTGAAGCCCAGGTATCTGGGTGAAAATACAAATGCCCACCAACTGCCTCCAGAGGTGAGCAGTCGGACAACCCTTCAGGAGCACTGAAAGGGTCTATCTGAAAAAGAATCCCAGAATGCTTGGTTTTGCAGGCCTCCTTAACCGCAAAGATGGTGTATTCCATTGAAACTCCCCCCCATCTGCCTCTGGAGGAGCTGTCCCTGCATGAATCCTGGAAAAGTCCCTGGAATTTATGAAACTTCATTTTCTTACCTCCTCTCTGATTCCAAGAAAAGGATTGTTGAGGGGTAGAAAAGCGTATCCTATGGCAGATATGGTCTTTCCATCCTGTTCACTTCAGGAAAGCATTTTTTTTTTCAATGGAAGGGCCACACAGAGACGTTCCATCAAAGGGAGCAATGATGAAAGAAGACAAGAAAGGCTCTGCAAAGCCACACAATCACACCCAGGCTTGTCTTCTAACGGCTATGCCTGAACCGGCCACCTGTGAGGTACCCTCTTGCAGCATGGAATATGAACCTCAAGGACACATTGGAAATGGAAAAAAGCATGGCCAGCTGTGAAGATCTCTTGTAGTCCTCTACAGACATGGACTCCGGAGAGGGATTTGGAGAGCTCCTTGATCAAATCCCTCTGTTATCTAGTGAAGTGTGTTAAATAAAAGCAAAGGTCACTGAAGCAAATATGGGCTTTCCAAACATGTCCAATGCCCTGGAATCTCTATTAGGGGGATAGACAGAGGAACCCTGCTCTACTAACTCCTTTTTCATGGCTGCCTCCATAATCATTGCATCAAAAGGGACTCCTTTGCTCTAATGAAGTCTGCCCTTCAGGGGTGCCAAAATTTTGTCTGGGCAATGGGGAATTGGTTCAACAGTTTCTAGTTCCTTCCATGTCCAGTGGGAGATCAAATCAACAAGCTCATCCACTGCGAAAGTCATCCAAGACGTAGATGGGCCAGGACCAAAAGCTTCCAGAAAAACTGACTCATCCAGGGAAGGGGGCATCTGAAGAATGTCCACCTTTTTAAGAACTTCTAATATGTCTCTGAATGAGATCAGCTGGGCTAGTAAGATATCTTCAGGTCCACTTTTCAGATGTGTAGTTAAGTACTAAATATAGAAAATGATCTGCATCAGGATAAACATCTGAACTGTGAGAAAACAAGAAAAGACATGATAAACTCAGTGACTACTTGAGTTTTTGTGATAAGCATGTAACAAAAAGCAAGGCCTGATCGAACAGTGGACCAGGACCATTTTGTTGATGGCTTAAAAATGACAAAATTAAAGCTCTGAGTGGTGTGGTTTTGCCCATCTACCATATAAAAAACTGACATCAGATCCCATGTTAAGGACTCTTGACATCTGAGAAAAGATTCTCCTTTACCCCCTTAATTAATACAACTTACTTAAAAGTCATAATACTCAAGTTAGTTTAGCAAGTTTCAACAAAATAATTGCATGATCAGATTTTAATTAAGCATAATTTTATCGTAAAATTATAGCATATGTTAGCAGTGTGCATGCACTCCTGAACCACAAAAGCTTCTAAAAAACGCATAGATGTGACAAGCAGAGAGAACGAACCCAATCATGCAAGCAGTCAAGGAACATCCACAATATTAAACTAATGGTTTTGCATACCTTGAACTATGGTGGTAAGGAAGATAGGGGCCACTACTTCTGAGGGCCTGTTATATCACCATGCTTTTGAATGGAAGGGAGAAGTGTGTTTTAGGAAGTCTGGAGGAATCCCAGCACTAGTGAAGATACAAACAGTATGTCCAGTAGGAACTGAAATGGCAAGAAGCATTGGACTGTGTTACATACATCCCAGTATCTCTTTATCAGGAAGAGTTTCTATGAGTTTGGTCATTTGGAACTTGAACAAATGAAGGTGGGACAGTCCAGTAAAATTAATTTTGTGTTTGTTTATATCTGCTGAGTTACAATGCTGGGGAGGTTTAGTAAAGAGCAAAAACAAGATTTATTAAGGAGCAAAGAAGATGCCTGCAAGAGCCAAAAAAAAAACATGCAATTGTTCAGCTGACAGTGTAATGGATTATTGTTTTGAGTTGTTTTCCCTGCGTGTGAGGTAATGCATAATGCACCAGAAGTCTCCTGCTTTGCTGTTGTCTTTATTTAATAATTAAACTAGCTTTAACTTCTCTTTTGCTTTTTGCTCCCACTGTAAGATCATTTTGCAGTGTGTATTCTTGACCTTATACAGACACCCTTAGTGAGCTATAATTTTTATTCCCTCAAAATATTAATAAGCACCCAGCCAAAGGATAGGTACCACTCTTCAACTGCTGGAACTGGAGGACCTCTGTAATGAAGGTTGTAATCTGAAAAAAAAACATTTGGGCAACTTAATAATGGTAGGGGGTCAAATACAGAATGGAAGATTACTGAGATGTAAAATGCTATTTTTCCTATTATTAAACAGTGCTCGGTCACTTGCTGAGTAGTTTCCAGACAGAAGATTAGGCTGAACAGCTTGGGATATGAATTGCATGAAATCATTGCTTGAAATAATTTCAAAGACAGTAGTTATGATTTGGGCAATTCAAGCCACTAAAGACTACTTGGGATAACCATATGAAATGTCAGGATTCACTAGAGCGAGTCCCAAAATGTGGAGACAGAATGGCCGAAAGATTGGACTTCTATATACCAACTCTGAGTTGTCATTTCTTGTAATATTGCATTTTCTCTGAGGTATTGTGATCTCAGAGTTGGTATATAAAATTGGGGGGGGGGGGGGATTTGTCCCCACATGAGGCTTACCCCTCCCCCCCAAAAGAAGCTTTAAGGAGAACAGTGAATTTCAAGCTTCCCTCTTCTCTGGATTTTCAGTTCTTTTTTCTGCTTTTTGGCACTCGGCACTTCAAATGCTGACATTTCAATAGGGAGCCTTATTTGGAGATGTTTGCGCATGTGAGGGGGTGCTCTTATTATTACTGATCAGTAATGGTGTACTTGTATGAGCAATAATTTTATCAAGCAGTTCTGAGCCTAAAAGCAGTGACAGCAACATTGATAACAATCCAACTGAGTGAACTGGCTTGGGGGAGACTGGTATTGTCACTTATGAAAGTGACAACTTGGATTTTGTAAAGATGAGGACAGCCAGAGAAGAAAACACAGTAGCCAGTGTCTTGCTTCTCTTACTGTGGGTGAATAGAGGATGGTATCACTGCAATGGTAGCAGCTAGTAAAAGCTACAGACACATCAGCTTGGAACTCCTGCATTACATCTGTGCATGTGCAGGTTCACTAGGTGAGACACAAGAGGTGACGTGTTCTTACACTGGGGCACTGCTTTATGTGCAGAAGGAATGCTTTAAAAAGTACAACTTAATGATTATTTCATGATGGTCCTCCAATACCTCCCTATATGAACTACCACATGGAGAAACATGATTATTCAATGACCTGCTCTGAGAAGGAGATATCATAGTCCATCTTCACATGGGAGTAAAATATGGTGTGATGGGTATTTTAAGATATTAAACACCAGAAAGGGGCCCACAGTTGGCAGGCCCTATAAATAGAAAGGAGACCAATAAATCAGGCATGGTAGTTGTGAGGGTATGGAGATCTCATAATAAATAGTCAACAATCAATCAAGTTGGGTGATGTGTGAGAAGAAGTTTTATCACAGGAAATAAAGGAGCAATTTGTCAGTCTGGAAAGTAGCAACAAGTCCACCCATTCACTCAAACTTATGATTTTTCCCTTCTTACAAGTAGATCGTAGATACAGTTCATATGTCAGTTTATAAGTCAGAGGCTGGCGTGCCAAGCTCTGACACACTCCTTTCTTGTAATAACACCACCACATCACATGGTAAACTAGCTAATACAATGACTTTCCAAAAGCGTACATGCCTTTAATTTACAGTGGAAGTTTACATTTTCATTTGTCTAAGCTATATGCTTCTGCTATACAACAAACATTTCCAAGCTTCTTTGAGTTGCAGTTTGCTCGCTATTTTTAAAATACGTGTACATCTTAATGGAACAAGAAGAAAAATATATTATAAATGCATGCACATGCCAACATTAGTAATAAGATATAATTCAACGTCTGTAATAAAAATACTCATGATCTGAATTTAAATAAAAGTACAAGGAACAAAAGAAAGCCTTGCTCGCAAATAAAGATTCTCAGACAACTCCCTGAAGTAAAAAAACAAAGCACAGAGATACAGATTTGGATCTCTGCTCTCTGCATGGCACATGTCCGGAAACGCTATACAAGTCAGGCACACAGGTGCAAAGGAACGTATGAGTTTCCTGACAGCCAAGCAATTTCTGCCACACAAACACTATGACCATATGCTGCTCTCCTAGCTGAACGACAGGGGGTGACACTAGTTTCAGGGTAATAAACCAGAAAAAAACTCCCTGTAGAAGGAAGGACTGATGCTCAACAAATAAACCAGTTTCATGCATCTCAGCTAAAATAGTCAAAACTCACGAACATATCTGAAAGTTATTTGCTGCATGGTAGTGCTGTACTAAATAACACTTTAATTCATGCATTCTGTATTTTTTTAAAGCAACAAGCAAAATACATTCAGGAAAATACTAACAATATTGGGACTGGTAATATTCTGAATGGTAGTAAAATACTGACAAGCTTTGCAATCAATACAGACTTAAAAATTATGGATGGGAGAGTGGGACTTGAGTGCTTACATTTGCGCCTACATCCCTTAATTCTGCTCAATGTATACTACAACATTCCTTAAGCATGCACTTATGTTTCCAGAGACATAAATCTGCAAGTCTAGCCTGTTCTGTCCAGTCTGAAGAAAGTCAATTGCTGAATACATGTGAGTAAATCTAGCTGATGGCAACTGTACACATTACACAGTTCCAGGTGATTGATTAAACGTCATAAAGCTTCAAGGCTGATCACATAAGATACAAATTCATTCTTGTTTTTCATTTTTTCATAGTGAGAATGAGAAACAATGTGCAGTTTGAGGATGGCAATTCAGAAATCTTTTCAGAATTGTGAACATAAAGCAGGGTCCAAAACATATCTGACTGCCTTTACCTTACTTGAAAGTGACCCTCATTCAGCGAAAATTGTTTCAGCGATTCGCTGAATTTACCAAAGCCAAGTAAATACTTGCCCTGCAGCACAACTTTGCCCTTTTCTCCACTGTAATGCGATCTCGGAGCTGGTATATATAGTTGGGGGAGGCAGCCCCCCACATCGGGGAGTATGGGGGGGGGCAAAGCTCCCCACTTGGGTGGGTTCGATTTGTGTAGCTGTCAGTCCATTGTGCTACAGGGTAAGTATTTACTTGCCATCGGTAAATTCAGCGAATCGCTGAAACAATTTCCGCTGAATGTGGGTTGACGATCCAGTGTTCACTGCAATTGCATTTTGCCGAACTAATATAGACCCACTCTAAATACTAATTTTAGAAGCCCTTCCCTCCATTCCCTTCAAATGCTGTCAGCGTCTCCATCCATTGATCTGCATTTCAGTATTCTTTGCTACTAAGAGTTTCTGTACAGTTTTTTTTTGGTTATGCTCAACAAAATTTTTTATTTAAATGCTCACAACAGAATGGAAGTAAGACTTAGTACACCACAGCACTGCTTGATATGCATCCCTAGTGCAATGACTAAATATTGTCACGTTGAAAATCCTTACATGCACTGTCACCACAATAATGACATATATGCAAATCAGATAATTTCAACTTGAACTAAAACACTGCTTGCACACAGAAGGGAACACAGATTCATTGCTCTACTCTACCTCCCTTCTCCTCTACACACTAAGGAAGCAACATGACCTGGAAGCAGTCTCTCCAAGAAGGAAGTATTTAAATTACGGGACAGATGAACAGTGTCACTAGGGTAATCAAAGCAAAGTTGTGTAAGTAAACTTACCATAACAGTAGATATTTTAAGGATAACTGCTGCAGTAGTCTAAGCTATATGGGTTATACCCTTGCCTAGGATATGACCACTGGCCAGCTTTCAAAATGTCAGGTCAGTTTCCACATTCCCAAACTGCCACTGGTTTCAGCATAGTCATATTAAAAGCAGAATGGTAACTAAAAAAATTCAGAGCCTTCTTGCTCCAAGAAGAGAGCCTACAGCCCTGAAAGGAAAAATGCTAAGAAAGGAGCAATCAAACAAAAAACAATGTAACTATATACACAAGGATATACATACATCCACACCCTGGAAATACATACAAAAAATAAACAAATAAGAGGGCTGGCTGTAGGGATGAATGGCTATAGCAACAGTGATCTGTTAGAACATCTACTACTATGGTAAGCTTACTTTATACCACTATACTATGTTCAAGATTTAAATCACTACTGCAATAGCCTAACTACATAGGTAGATTACCACAGCTTACAAATGTATGGGTGGGGGAGGGGATTCAAGCCTCCATGAGGCCCTACACAATGCTCCTGGCAAAGCCTGTTTTGGACCTGGAAAAAGAATCCAGTTTGTAATGCATTGTGAAAGAATGTACAGAGGACCAAGTTGGCACCTCTAAAAACTTCTAGAGTACACCCCTTTCTAAAATGCCACAGCCCTAGCAGAATGGGCTCTAACCCTGCCTGGAAATGGCTCGTTATGGTCAGCATATCAGAAAGAAATAACATGAGACAACCATCTGGAAAATATCTGCATTAACACTGGTTGTCCTTTTTTTATCCTCACAGGAGACAAACAGCTGATCGACTTTTCCAGAAGGGTTTAATTCTGTCCAAGTAGTATCGAAGTTGCATATACACAGGATGCAGGATTCTTTAACCTTTGTTTCTAGGTTCTGGAAAGAATAAAGGGAAATCAATGGTCTGGTTAAAAGTAAACTCTGAAACCCACTTTAGGCATAAAAGAAGGATTAGTTCTCAAAGAAACCTAGTCCTTAAAGAAAATGAGGTAGGGCTGATTCACCATAACTGCTTGCAGCTCAAGATAGTCTTCTTGCAGAAGTCAGAGCGATGAATACAATAGTTTTCTGTGTTAAGAACCTCAAATCAGCTTCATGAGCTGATTAAAACTGAAAATGTGTAATTCTTTCCAAGCATGAAATGAATAGACCATGGTGAAAATGCCCTTTTCCTAGGAGGATGGATTTGTAAAACCCCATTCAAAAACTGCATGACTGGAGGACAGGAAGAAAGAGGATTGAAGTCCAGGCAAGAAAATATGGCCAAAACATGTACCTTGATAAGAAGAATAAAAGAGCTCAGAGGGCAACAGCGTGCACAAATGATCAAGAACCAGAGGCAACTGGACCTTGAAAGAGTCCTGGCTCTTAGAGTGGCACCAACTAGAAAATTAGTTTCCGTTTACACACACACACACACACATATATATATATATATATATATATATATATATATATATATATATATATATAGCATATTTTGCCTATTTTAATACCTGCTGCACTTCCTCAAAAAAAAAAAAAGGTGCAAAAGTCTATCAACCAGTTAGTCAGCTGAAGTGTTTTCAGGTTAAGGTGTGTAAAACAAGTCCCATCTTGTGTAAGGAAATCCAGTCTGTGATGAAGCTTGTGGTGACTGCCCTCGGCCAATTACAGGAGAAGGGAGAACCACTGTTGTCTGGGTCAAAAAGGAGTCACCACCACAATCTTTGGAAAGTCCCTCTGGATCTTTACAAGAACTCTGGGTATCAGAGGAAAGGGTGGAAAGGCATACAGGAATATTACCATCCAAAAGAATGAGAAGGCATCTGTCTTCCAGGCCTGTTTGCACAGAATACTGGAGCAGAATTTCTTTAACTGTCTGTTTTGAAAGGAAGTAAACTGATCTATTCGACGCATTCCCCACAGTTGGATCAATTCCCTGAAGACCCCCAGATACAATTCCCATTCATGACGATTTGTTCCGGTTCTCTTCAGTTTGTCTGCTGCAAAGTTTTACTCTGACAGAATGTTTGAATCCTAAAAAGTCAGACTGAGCAGAGTTGCTAACGCCCAGGCAATCAGAGCAATTCTGCAGGTCCAGTACTTTCTTTTTTTTATTTATATACTACATCACTGTGATGTGGTCTGTGATAACTTGCAAAGGTCCTGGGGACCAAAGATGGTTTAAGGCCTTTATAGCACAAATAACTGACAAAATCTCTTTGACATTTACATGCTTTTGTCTGTCCTTGGAAATCCGCAGACTTTGTACTTTCCCCCCTTTTGAAACTGCTCCCCAAGCAAAGTCTGAAACATTTGTTGTTGAAAGAGTGGAAGAGAGACTGAAATGATAAGGAGAGACCTGGATTTAGAGACAGCTGGACTACCCACCAGAGTAACTCCCTTCTGACAAAGCCCAGAACTGGAGTCTGAAAAAAAAAAATAAAGGGTATTGATGATGACTTCAGACTGATCTGAGGTACAAAAGAATTAATCATTCTCATTGTGAAAATCACAGAAGTCATAAAACTCTGAATCCTGAGAAATTCCCTGGCAGAAGAATGAGACTGGCTGGAGAAGTCTAGGAAGATTTCCTTGTACTGCTTGTACCTTGTCCAATGGAATAAAGTCTCTTCCTAGAGACAAATGTACAAGGCATCTCAGAAAACTAGTGAGTGGGAAAGGATGAGAGATGATTTTTGTTAAACTCAGTTGAACCTTAGGCAGAGTAGGAGGTTTTTCACTCATGTCAGGAAATTCTGACAACTGGAAAAAGGGTGTGCAAATATAAGACAGTTGTCCAAATATGTGAAATAACTCAAAACCTAACCTGCAGTGAGCAATAAATGGAGTGAGGCACTTCATAAATACCTTTGAAGTAGTTAATATAAATACTCTTGATGCAGTAGATACACCAAAGAGTAAAACAGAAAATTGATAAAGTGAGCCAGGTACAGAAAATCTTACAACATGCCTGGATTTCCTGTAAAATGGAATACAGGAGCACTAAGTTAGGAATCAGGCACCTTTCCACCAGATAAGCTGTCAATATTCACTCTGTCCTAACCCCAAGCCCTACAAGACTGGTTCTCTCCTACTCTGTGAAGGCAACCCTACAACTGCAGAGAACTTGTTAATCTCCGGGTCCAGACACCAAACACTTCCTAACAACTTTCTTCACTTTTTTCTTCTTGAGGATTTGGGAAGCAAGAATCACACAGTCCAACAAGTCTTCCATGTTAAAGTATACAAAAGAGCCTCACAGGAGACTTCCAAGATGGCTGTACATTGAGTAACAGCTTAATTCAAGCTCTCCCAGTGTGAAAACAGAAACCTAGTCATGAAACCGTAAATTTCAGAAACTGGCTAATAAGTGTACTGCTCTGGATGCCAGGAAAAAAGAAATACTGAGGACCCGAAGGAAAATCAGCTACAAAATCTGATGAAAAAAACACTGACTGGGAAAAGTACTGCAGCTGTTCAGCAAAAAGCAGTGCAAGCTCCAGACATGGCTTCCAGTAACCTAGAGGAAAATATAAGACAACTGCACACAGTCCTGATTAAAATAAATGAAACACTGATGGAATATATCAACTCAAACAACAAAAGATTGAAAAAAATGGAAGAAGCTTTAAACAGATATTCAGACGAGGTGATAAAACTGCAAAAATCAGAGGTCGAAATGAAGAAAAGGCTAGCTGAATACGAGACTGCTCAAGAAGAGATGTTTGAAAAAACAATAGAATTCGATGACAGAGCACATAGGGAAAAAACCTGAGATTTTCTGCTGTACCAGACAATACAGACTGCATTCATTTTATGAAAGCACAAATAAGCAACTTGACTGGCATTCCACAACAACTGGCATTCCACAGCAAGAGTTGTTCACCGAAAGGGCACATCATGTGAATGCTTCAAACCTGGCTATGCGAAAGCAACCTAGACCTTTTCTAATAAAGATGCAATCCAAGTTGCTGATTCTGAAAAAAACTGTGACAGAAGGACAAAGTACTAAAAGTGGTAGACAGCAGAGTGTTTGTGAAGAATGATTACAATGTTACTCACTGTACTCAAGGCAGAAGAGGAGTACATTTATTCCACTATTCAGGGAATGTTGACAAGTAGGCATGAGATTCAAACTTCTGCACCCATCTGTTTTCAAAATATTCTTACCTGGAGGGACAAAATCATTTTTTGATGAAGTACACGCTAAGAAGGAAATACAAAAGTTTGTAAAAACAAAAAGTGAGCTATAAAACAGAAAGAGATTCTACTTCTTATTCTTCTGGTAATAAAGACCACAGAGAGACAGTGCCAGTGAAACCTTTTCCAATGTTCCAATGGAAAATGCTTGAGAGAAGAAAAAAGGCACAAGAGTTGACTAGAAGAATATGTAATGTCATTAAATGTCAATGGTTTCACAGATAAATACAAAAAATAAAAAGTAGTGAACTATATTTAAAAAATGTAGAGTGCAAACAGCTATGTTACAGGAAACATACTTGGAAAGAACTGAACATGTGAATTTGATAAAAAAAGGTTTCCAAGATGGTTATTCAGCAGAATACCTGGAACAAAGGAAAAGAGGAGTAGTTATATTAATTGCAAGAGTAGTTATATTAATTGCAAGAGGAGTTCCAATAGTGATAGAAGATAACAAAGATAATTCTAGATTTGTAGTACTAGCAAGAGAGGAGGATTACACTGGCATGTAATTATAGTCTACCTAAAACTGCTATAATGGAGCTTAAGAAAATTCTGGGAGGAAATAATCAGCTTTCAGCAAGGAATATTACTTATAGGTGGGGACTAGAATTTGATTTGCAACAGTGAAGATGTGTCTGGGGGGCCCAGAAGGGAAAACATAACAAAGGAGGACAGATTTTTGAAGCAATTTACGAAAATATTTGGCATGGAAGATGTGACTTCAGCACTAGGAGTTTGGAGTGAATTTACATATTATTCTCCAAGATGCAAAAACTGGGCTAGGCTAGACAGAATTTACATTTCACAGGAACATGTGCATTTAATTAAAGGTCTTGATAGGCACCGAACTTATTTCAGATTATGCATCAATAATAACTAAAATAAAAACACAAGGTAATGAAATAAAAATGAGACACTAGCACTTTCCTACCTATCTTTTGAAAAGAGGAATGGGTAGTAGAAATTATTCGGGAGCTATTACAGAATATAGAAATTTCTTCTGAAAACGTAGTTAGGGAATGGGATAAAATTAATGTGGAGTTTAAAAATAGGGTGGAAATAAAAAGAAATGGAGATATGGTTAAGAAGTAACAAGAATTACTTAGAGGGAGCGATAATTGTTAAAGTACTGCAAAATAGCAGGAATCTCACAAAATAAGAAGAGGAGCAACTGCAGAATGCTAAACAGAAATTAAGGGATTACTTCTATAATATGCATGAGTTTAGAAAGACTGCTGTTAAGCAACTATTTTTGATAACTCTAGAGCACAAAAACTTTTAGCACAACAACTTAGCCAACGGAAAGTAGAAATGGCTGTCGCCAAGCAAGAGATCCTGTAGAAGTATTAGAATATTTTGGAAATTCTATGAAAGTCTGTATAAAGCAGGGAAATATGGAAATCAAGAAAAGTTACAAATGGAATGCTTTTGGAAGAATTAAATATGCCAGGTTAGAGTTAGATGAGGCTCAATTACTAACAGGACAGGAGGATACGAGATAAAAATGGTGATGTATAACCCAATCTACAGGAAGTCCACAGGCAAGTTTGGAAGCTAGGAGGGAAAATCTGATAAAGATCTGGAAGGTTTTGTTTAATAGTATTTTAAGAGGAGAAGTACCAACATCTTGGAAGAAAGCAGTGATAACTGTAACACCTAAAGAGGGTAAAGATCCATCAGATTCAACTTCATATGGGCCCAGTTTGATATTAAACCATGACTGTAGAGGCAGCACTGGTGGAGTTTTTAGTGGAGTCTAGAATTGAGGCTGCTGTTAGAAAAGGAATACTTAGTAGAGCTTATAGGGTATTGCATGATGGTTATGGGGCTCAGTCAGGGGAGGTTGGATGGGGTTGGGAGGAGAGACTGGCTAGGCATTTCACAAGGAAACAGTGGAAGGTATACATTTGTCTTCCATGTACGCAACAGAGTCCAGAGGAATTGGGATTTTTGCTTCGGGGTGTTTACACAGATCTTTTTTACCCCAGGTAGACGCCAGAAAAATGTTCCTTGGGTGGATGGCAGATGTTGGAGGTGTGATGGGGAGGAGGGATGTAATTGGGAACATGTTTTCTGTGAGTGCAGTGAGTTGCCAGACTTTAGAGATTCCCTGCGGAATGCTCTACCACAGATACTTGGTCAGCAGATTGGTGTAGCTGGGGAAATTATTTTTCTGGGCTGTGGTACAGAGTAGGAGATGCCTAGACATGGTAGGGCCTTGCTGAATCTAATTATGGTGGCTGCCAAGGAAGCGATTACTGGAAGGTGGAAATCAGAGTATTAGCCAACTGTACTAGAAATAATGAGTATAGTAACAGAAGTAAAACAAGTGGAATTGGGATCTTTAGAAAAGGGTAGGAGCAAATTACATAGGAAAAAATGGGAATTGTGGAAACAATACATACAGGGGAGAAATGAGGTTTAAAAGAAGGCAGGATTTGAATGAGCTACATAATGTTTAACTGGCAATGATTGGGTAGATTATAAGTGAGGTATAATCCTTGCAACTAAAATTGTGCCAATATAGTTTGTGATGTAAAATGCATGCAACTAGGATTATGACAATATGGCTTGTTTTCATTGATATAAATGTATGATTGCCTATGTCAGAAATGATAATTTAATAAAGATGTTTCCTGTGTAAAAAAAAAAAAAAAAAGAAAAGAAAGAAGCCTCATCAGTGGACAGTGGAGCTTAAATGAGTCGAGTAAACCCTCTGCAGGGAAAATGAAGGTTCTGAAGTAAAACTTTCACTGACAGCCCTAAGAAGCACCAAATCACACACACACACACACACACACACACACACACACACACACACACACACACACACACACACACACACACACACACACACACACACAGACACACACAGACACACACACACACACACACACACACACACACACACACACACAGTTTTACTCTACTCAAAAAGGTAGAATATGCAAAAAAAAAAAAAAAAAATGGTAAAAAAGTTTTATTAATAAAAGCATTACATAAGCAAAAATTCCTTCAGTAACATAACAGTTCCACAAGAATCATTTCCTAGTATAAAATTATTAACTCACACAAAAACATGTTTTTTTTTCAGAGAATTATGACGCAATGGAAGGTTCTCCCCAGAAGGGGGCTTATCTTCTGTTCAGCCATGAGAGTATAGCTAGCTGACTGTTAGTTCCATGAAGCCTTCAGAGGTGAAGAACTTCAGCTGCAAGAAATTCTGAAGCTTGCTGGCACCCAGTCTGCCTTTTATATGGCTCTGCTTGAACCAGTGGTAGTTTTGGTGTGTGGAAGGTGTCCTAAAGCTTTAAAAGCTGGCTGGTGGTCATAGCCTAGGCAAGGATATAACCCATACAGCTTAGGCTACTGCAACAGTGATGTAAATGTTGACCATCATTATCTAGCTTTGAGTATTAACTGTCACACAAACAACTCATGGCTTGCACCTATCAAGATGCCAACAGAATGTTCAAAATTTAAAGGAAACAACTCCTGAAAAGAAATTTGTTTGCCAGTAGAATGGTGCTACGGCATGTCGTTGTTCAATTAGTGCAATCATTTAGAAACTTTATTATGGTGCATGCTGGCTTATTATTTTATTTTACTTCTATATTAACTTAATTTCATAGTTTCATAGTTTGGTACTAGGCTATCTGCCCTGGGGCATTTGTAAGCCTAGCCATAGTGATGTGGCTTTCGCCACCCCATGAAATGGTACAAAAATGTACAGAATAGATTTAGAATACTGTGCCTCTGTCTAGTAGTGACACAGTGAAGGTCCCCTTATATAATAGAATTAGTTTACTGTGCCCCTGTCTAGTAGTGACACAGATGTGACCCCTGGGTAAACTTACGATCTCCCATCCACTCATCAAGATTTCTCTTGAAGAGAGTCAGTGAGGGGCTCTGCCTAACATGAACTGGGATCTTGTTCCAGATCATGGGAAGCCTCTGGGTTATGAATCTATCCCTCCAGCATGTCCTATTCATACTTGTGCCGAGGTTTAAGTCTTTAGCTCTCGTGGTCCTGATGGATTTGGATTTTTTTAGGTGGAGCATGTCCATCAGTTCCTGATTGGACATGGCCTTGTATGTCAGGCAGAGATCACCTCTGAGCAGGCGGTATGCTACTGAATAGAGCTGGAGTTTCTTTAGTCTGGCAGAATAAGACATATGTTGGAGACCCTTGATCCTCTTGGTGAGGTACTTTTGTGGTCTCTCCAGCTGTCGCAAATGCCGGGTGAGGTACATACCAAATGGGGCATTGTACTCAATCATGGGTCTGATGAGGGAGGAGTATAGGGGTACAATGACATCCTTGGATCTGGATGTGAATCCCTTCATGATAAGGTGTACAAGGTAGAATGTTTTTCTAACCACTTTGGCAACATGGGTGTCAAATGAGAGGTCGCTGTTGACTTGGGTCCCTAGGTCTACTTTTTCCGTACTCAGTCGGTTGCTGTCTATGTGATAATTTGTGGGTACTTTGTTTTTCCCAAAGGGGATGACTATACTTTGGCATTTAGTTTAAGGCCATGACTCCGGCACCAGTTGTCCGTTTATGTGAGGCCTTTTTGTAGGATGTATGTGTCCGCTGGTGTATCGACTATGGCGCCTAGTTTGCAGTCATCTGCGAACTTTGTCAGCCACAACCATCCCATGTTTGCTTTAACATCTGAGAAATAAATGCCGATCAAGAGGGGTCCCAGGACAGATCCCTGTGGGACACCACTTGTGACTGGCTTCGAGTCTGACATTGCTCCAGCGATTTTAACTTTATGGGTTCTGTCCTTTAGCCAGTTTGCAACCCATCTAGTGACATAAGGGTTTACATTTAAGCTGTTGAGCTTATCTATGATGCCTGAGTGGGGTATTGTGTCGAAGGCCTTAGCCAAGTCCAGGTAGGCTGTATGGACTGCTTTGCCCTCATCAATGGCTCTAGTGACTGTTTCGAAAAAGTCAACCAGGTTCAAAAGGTAGGATCTGCCCTTTACAAAGCCGAACTGGGTGGGGTAAAGTGTCTGTAGGTCCCCAATGTCTCTGTTTATGAGTTCCATAATGATTCTTTCAATAGCTTTGCAGACCAGGCTGGTTAAGCTTATGGGGCGGTAGTTCCCAGGGTCTGTAGAGGTAACCCCTTTGTGGAGTGGGACCACTGTTGCTGTACGCCAGTGTTCAGGTACATATCCTGTAGTAAGGCTAAGGTTAAATAGCATTTTTATGTGCAGGTTTAGCTCCTCTTGGAGTTCACGTAGCACACAACCCGGGATACTGTCAGGTCCCATTGATGCTGTGGTTTTAGCTTTGCTGAGGGCGGCTCTCACCTGGACATCTGAGATGACAGGGAGATTACATTCAGCTGGGATAAGTATTTCTTCTTTTGGGGGTGAGGGAGGGGAGAAATTTGCACTGAACCTGTCAGCCAGAATGTTGGCAATATCTGTGGGTTCAGTGTATTTTTTGTTGTTGTGAACTAACTCTGAGCATATCTGAGGGTTTCCGCCCAGGTTTCTAACATAGCTGAAGAAGGCTTTGTGGTTATCTTTAGTGTCCTTAGTGATTTTTCTCTCAAAGTTGGCCTTGGATGTTTTTATGAGAGAACGTAATTTTCTGCTAGTGTTGATCAGAGATGTCTTCCCTTTATGGGATTTTGCTCTGTCGTGCAGTAGCTTCCTTCTTTTGTTATACAATTTGTTAATGGCTGAGGTCCACCAGACAGGACGCTTGCCTTTGGTGGAGAGGGACTTGGATTTATTTGGGATTGCATGATCCATGCATTCTTGGAGATGTCCATAGAAAGCATTTGTGAAGGATTCAGCATTGTGGGATGTGGTATCCACTGGCCCAGTGGGCTTAAAGGATACCATCTCAGTCTTAAGAAGAGTGAAGTCTGCTTTTGAGAAGTTTTTCACTGTGGTCTTTTGTGCTGGGGGTGGAGGTGGGATATGTATATCCAGGGTGATTAGTTTGTGGTCAGATCTCACTAGTGAGGGGTATACCTCTGGTGTGGGGCATTTTGTCCCCATGTTTGTGATGATCAGGTCTAGTATATTATCTCCCCTAGTGGGAGAGGTGACTAGTTGTTCCAGTGCATTTGAATTTATGAATTCCAGGAACCTTTGGGCTAGGGTGTTAGGGCTAGAATAATGTAACCAATCTATGTTAGGGTAGTTGAAGTCTCCCACTATGATGGTATTTTGTGATACATTCATATCCTCCAATGTCTTCAGGAAGGCTGAGTGGGGTTCCTGAGATTGAGAGAGTGGTCTGTAACATGCTACCAGTTGTATAGCAGTTTTGCCTATGGTTAGTTGCACCTGTATGGTCTCCGATGCTTCATGTGTTGCTACTAACCTGGAGGTGTGGGTGTCCTTGATGAATATGGACACTCCCCTCCTTTGTGGTTCGCCCGGGTTTTGGGGCCGAAAAGCATGATACGAGGTATAGCCTGGTAGCGCTGGGGTGCTCTCAGGAGCCTTGAACCAGGTTTCAGTTACTGCACAGACGTCGATGTTCTCCATACTGAGGAGTGCATCGAGTGCCTGCATCTTGAGATTTAGACTTCTGGCGTTGAGCAGCATTACCCTTAGTTTTTTCCATTTTGTTTTCTAAGGAGGTGGGTTTGTCTTTTGAGCCTTGCCTAAAAAAGGCACTATGGGGGTGGCAAGAGCCTTAGCCAATATCCGGAAGCCCAGTGGTGACAGGTGCAAGCCATCCCTTGCGAAGCAGCGTGGCTTGTCCAACATGTCATCCCAGGCAGACAGACATTGGATCCCCTTAGAATGACACCAGTACTTGAGCCAATTATTAAAGCTGATCATCTTGTCTTTGTATTGTGGCATCATTCTTGGTGAGGGCAAGATGCTGCTCAGGGTCAGGGTCATACCAGCGTGGGCTACATAATCAGAGAGCTCCTCTATGTCTCTTTTCATGTAGTCCAGGGAGGTACGTCTCAGGTCATTCACGACAGCATGGACAATGATGGAGTCATATTTGTACTTGCTTTGGAGTGACCTGAGTGCGTGTGTTATGTGGCGGACCCTAGCTCCCGATAGGCAGCTCATAGTCACCCTCTCCTTGTTCAGCCTAGTAAGCGGGACATCAGTGTGTCTGACTATAGAGTCACCTATTACTAGTGTATCAGGCATGTTGTTTGGCCTTCATATCAGGAACTTGTTTGTTTTTGGTTTAAATTGCTGCTACACTTAACAGTTGTTGGTTTTCTATTTGTATTGTGATGTTTTGCATGCTAGTTGACTAAGCATTGGTTTTGATTTGCTAACTTCTTTAATTTAGTCTCTCATGTATGGTTCTCAGCTCCAAGAGCTAAGCGTTCAGGCAGCAGTTGTAGGACCACCTACATAAAGCAGGACAAAATTAGTTTGTGTTGATAATGGGGGATCTGACTGTTAATATCAGGTCAGACAGAACAAGATATGAGGATTGTGTGGGTCCACATCGGTGAAGCAACAAAAATAATGAAAAAGGGAAGGACATTCTAGACCACCCTCTGGCAAATGGCTTAATGGTGGCCAACACATGGTCTGTCAAGACAGTCACAAGATCATACAATAGAGTGGTCAGCATGTAACTAAGGTAGGCTTACTCTTGAATTTGTCAAAGCCCACTATGCTTTGCAATATGTTTTTGATGTCTATACACAACAAGTCATCCATTAGTTTAACCTCCTACGTTATTAGTTGGACAGGTTGTTCAGGTTTTTCTATCTTTATTCCATTCACTATTTCTACTTGATTTAAATATTTCTATTGTATTATATGTCACAGTTGTGTTTGTTGTTTCCGTTTCTGTTTCACATTTATATATCTTCTGTGATTTTCTGCATAATGTCAGTCACATTTTACATGTGCAGCACTCTCTGCATTTTAAACACACAATACTGAGAAAACAAGCCCTGTCCAGTTGGGAATAATTTCTAATTCAAGTGAGAATCAGGTGGCCTTTCCTCAATAAATGTAGCCCTCAATCATTTTACATCCACAAGTCAAGCAACTACCTCCCAAAGACCATCATTTAAAACAGCTATCAGAACACCCCACTCGGGAGTATCAGTGAAAAATTAACACAACACTTTTTCATCTTTACCAGAAAGTCCATTTAGTTACCAATCTCCCAAACAGTAACATTTGCTGTTGCAGCTTTTGCAGCAGTTTATTAACATGAAAGTTTAAAGAAAAAGGGAAAGCAATGGGAAGCAGGGCTATACCACTTCCAACCTAACCTACCACACCATTTTAATGCATTGCAACTTACAAAACATATTTGGAAAATGTTCATTAATCCTAACAGCTTTCAAAGCAGTTTGAAGTATCAGGTTACACTTTACTAACATAAGTGAGCAAAGATCACTTTAACTTCATAAAACTACACAGCTGGTATTCAGTAAACAATGCTAACAAGCTACAGATCAGTCAGAAACAAACTGTCATTTAGCACATTGATCACTACATGCCATACGGTGCAAACTAGCACCTGTTAAGCAGACTGCTCACTACAAACCACAAAGTCCAAACTAATGAGAAGGAAAATAAAGGAGTACATCACACAAATGATTTAGCGCATCAATTACAGCAGTTGGATCAATTTCTAGAGAGTAACAAGAAGTATATCACTCAACCCATGAATCCCTGCAGACTTCCATACTATAATACTACATCCACACTCATAGTCAAACACCCTGCATGAAGTGAGTCACTCCTGTGTTTTTACTTCCAGCAACCCATTAAACATACGTATAGTCAACAATTTCAGTCACTAATCTCACAGCAACAAAAACTTTGAGAAATAACGCGGTTAGTCATCATTCTTACTAATGTCATAAATTAAGCTGATGGTCTACAGGCACAAAGTCCTGGTAAATCAAGTATCACAATGTACTTCCAAGGTCTTGGAGGATCTGTACAAAATTATAAGGCATACATCAAAGAGAAATAAGCTTTCTGCTAATTCCAATGCTGGTGAACTAAAAAAAAAAAATAAAATAAAAAAGATATGCAGTATCAGGAAGTGGAGGGGTCAAAGGTGAAAACTTTCCCACATTGGGGGAGACTTCAATGATGCAAAGCTGATTCTACAGTCTGTCAAGTCTTCAGCAGTCAGCTTATGGGCAGGTGGGCTGGGTGATGAATTGGGACTACTAGCACGAAAATCAGGATTCCAGGACAGTATGCAGAATTGCCAATTAAATTAGGGCATTCCTGACACACTGGGACACTTGAGAGCACTGGTAGGTTGACAGATACACTCCCAATTACAAAACTTATGCTGCTGGAACATTAAACAGCTTAAGACTATGAAGTACAGCTAAACAAAAGCTATATGCTTAACCAATGTTTGGCAAAGGTATGTAAGGAAGGCTGCTGCACATATCTTGCCAAGTGGTAGGTGCTTGAGAAAAGTAGCAGACATTGTCTGGGCTGTGACAGACTATACTCTGGATTTGCAGAGGAAAGACTTTTGATTGGACGTATAGCAAAAACAGATGCTATCTGAAAGCCATTTTGATAAAGAGAATTTGTGATTATCTTTTGTCCTCTCTTTAAAAAGGATACAAACAACTGGTTATCTTTTCTGAATTCTTTAGTTCTTTATAACTAAATTTTAAGTTGTTTGTGAATGTCAAAACTAAACAACTTTTATTCTCCTTTGCTGGAATATTTGGGGGAAAATTGGCAGATTTATTGAATGGTCCAGGCTGGATTAAGAAGTCACTTCTGGCATACAGGAAGGTTTAGTTCCCCGAGTAAGCCTGTCTTTGTGGAAAATTATGTATAGAAATTTTGAGGAAAGAGAATGCAATTTGGATATTCTTCTTGTTAAGGTGACACCCACCAAAAATAAGACATTCCAAGGCAAAAACTTCAGATCTGTGTAAGTTGGCTCAAAGGGCAGCAATATGACCCTTTCTAGAATGTAATTTAGGTCCCATGGGGAAGTAGGGGTGATGAAATGAGACTCTAGAATGAAAGATTCCTTTCATTAAATTTAGCACAACTTATGACAGGACGACAAATAGTCCTGACGAAAGGAGGAAATGGCAGCCAAGTGTACCTTGACTGAGGAAAAGTTGAATCCTGAAATGAAGCTCTGATAAAAAGCATAAATGAGAAGACATATGAGCTAAGAAAGGGTCTAACCCTTGTCTTTAAACAAAGAAACCTGAATCACTTATTTCTATAAATGTTCCTCATGACTGGTTTCTGCTATAAAAAGCTGCACCACCCTGGAAAGAACACAGGTCCCTGGCCATTACCGGAAATGGAGAAACAATATGGTTAGCTGTAAAGAATACATGTCTGGGTGAGGCTGCCTGGACGAGTGAGAAGGCAGCCAGGGGTGCTGTGGTAGAAGTATAGGATTCTAACCAATGAGAATTACCCTTACTTTTCACATCTTGTCTTTCTATACAAACTGCAGTATAAAAGGTATTACAGGGAATGCACATAGGAACCTGGGGGGCCAAATGTGGACTAACACATCTGTGTGTGTATGCCCTTGATGAGGCAAAAGGGAAAAGAGTTTGGATTATCTGGTGTGGAAGGGTGAAGAAAAAAAGACAGCAGCAAGGCGTCTCCCAGTGACAGAAAATTTTCTGTGCCAATGATAATATGTTGAGTGATCATGCATGTGAGAGCAATATTTTCCTGCTCAACCTGTCCATAATGACAGCTGGCAGGCACAGTGTTATCACAAAGCGATACGATGAAAGGGCCCATTCTCAAACCTGTACTGCTTCTTGGCAGAGTAGGTACAATCTTATACTACCCTGTTTGTTGATGTACTACACCACTGCCATGTTGTCTGAGTGAATAGATACTGCATCTTGGAGATTGAGGTCCTGGAAGGCATGCAAGCTAAGTATACTGGCTGAGAAGACATACTTGTAAAAAGGTAAAGTACAGCTTGCGGACATTATCTCCTTGACTGAAATGTCATACATGATGCTCTCCCACACATATGGGTGCAAGGAGACTCATTCCCTCACTGCTTCAAGACTGGGACACCTGGGTAATTTTTTAGAGTTTATACTGTCTACTTCCTGGGGAAAGAACACAGAACCCCTTTTGCTGCAGACCACTTCTGCCCCTCAGATGGCAGCTGCTGGAGAAATTGCCTGTGCCACATGAACTCCTATCAAACTGTTGCAGTTGCTGGTGCTGTTGGGTCTTTCTGTATCAAGTGTTGCTGGCTTCTTTCTAGTTTCTTTGGAACAATCTTTGAGGGGACTATAACTTAACCCACACAGCAGTGAGTATCTTGCTTTCTTGCTCACACTGCTGCAAAATTTCTTTTACATTTTGGCTAAGCAGGAAAAAAACATTGAAAGGAGATGTCCACAAAAGCTGCCTTGAAATGCTCTGCAAAGCCAGCTAGCTGCAGCCAGGCCTGACATCTCATGGCAATATCTGAGCCTGGGGAATGAGCTACTCCATCCATGACATTAGGATCTTTATTAGATGAGTGACCGTTCCGATATTCGAATCATAGATAGTCAACATCATATGATCGAACGTCGGACAGGTCGAAGGTGAAAGTCAACAGCTTTTCAAACGCAGAATGGGAAATTTTCCCTTTCTGCACTGAAGTGTGTTCTTGGAGTTGGTATATTTAAGTAAGGGGGTGGGGGGTGCAGGGGGGCTTGCCCCCCTGCTCAGAGCAGTAAGGTAAGTTTTTTTAATTTTTTTTTTATTTTATTATATAGTCGATGTTTCTAACTTCACTCATATGAGTTCGCTCATGTGAGGTTCGAAGTTTTGAAACTTCGACTATATAATAAAGAACCTATCTTTATGATGAAAAAAAAGGATAGCAGTGTTATTGAATTCACTGTTGTCATATGAGAATCTTAACTGCTTGGAGGTATGGGGGGAACTGTTTCAGAGTTTCCAGTGTTTTGTTTGCTAGGTTTCTCTGAAACCATATCATGGGTGCCATGTAGTTCATAGCTCTAACAAAGAACATAATTGATGCATAAACATGCTTTAGTAGCCTATCATCCTTAGATCTTTATTTGAAAGATGAATGGTCTGGGTAACCTCATGTCTGAAGGCTGCTGACAACACAATGCAGTCTACAACTGGTCACTTCTTCAACCATAGCTTATTATTGTGAACCACAGGACTCTATCAGGCTTCTGAAGAATAGGCTTAGCAATGGTTGTCTCCCTACAAGTTTTGTTGCAGACCATATCTTAGCATTTTGTCTGGTGGGGAAAGCACCCAAGCCATTAGTGGTGGTGGGGGGTGGGGTGGACTTGAACGCTTCTTGGAGGATCTCTTTCTTTGAGGAGATGAAACTGAGTGACCATGATCCCCTCTGCTACATCATTAATAAAATCACCCCAAACATGGGGCCCTCAGGAGATGACTGGTGTGAGGCCTCGCCTTCATTAAATCATCAAGATGCATGTCAAGAATGGGAGAGTCTGGGTAGGAGTCAATGTGTTTCCTCTTACATGCGCTTTTCCTTAAAATACTTGGAAGGGAGTCATCTGAGTTTCCTTAGGGAGAGTCTAACCCCAGACTGCAGAATACTTCTATGTCCTTTTGATCTTTGGTTCTGGTGGTTTAAGGATGATCAAATATCGGCACCAAATTCAGCTGTGAAAAGGCAAGGAGCTGATGCAGTAGCTGCCTGTTCCAGCTCATAGATCCTCAATGGTCTCCTCCAAGTTAAAGGTCCCACTTAGGTGACTGGAATTGAAGCCACTGGTGAAGTCTGCATCAATGCTAAGATCTGTGCCACCATCATAGAGAGGGGTAGTGAATCAATATTAACCATCAACCCTAAAGCTGAAATGACTGGAGTGGGCTTTAGCACCGAATGATCAAACTGCAAGTGCATCGACATGGACAATGGCCCCAGATCCATCCAGACAGAGGCCAGAGTACCAAGCGTTTGGTACTGACCAGGTTGAGTCTAGTGCAGATCAGTGTTAATGACATCATTGTCAACAACTGCTGATACAGAGGATGCTGACACCAAGAAAGGGACATCAAGGAGTGATGTGGGTATCAGAATGGGTTCACTCACTGGTTTTGAGACTCCAGGTACTGAAACTAGGCTTGGAATGGGAATTGAAGTAATATGGTGTCAGACTTCATCTTGTGTCACTCTGGACACATAGGGGGGCTAAAAGCACACCACACTGAAGTTGGGCATTAATTTAGACTGACATCACCTTACCGTAAATTATTTGAGAAGGGCTCTCAAAGAGCAAATAGACACATCAGAAGCTGTTCTGGAGGATAGGTATCTGGACAACTCCTGTGCCAAAGAGAAGCTTCCCACTCACTTCCTCCAAGCAGAGCCTGTTGACATCTGCATTTCTTGTCTAAATCATGTAGAACTACTTGGGGAAGAAGCACAGAGAAGACCCAAATGTCCCAAGCATGAAGAAGGGGACAACAGTCTTGATAATTTCAAGACAGGCATCTTTTCTAAACTAGGCTATTTTGTTTCCTAGAGGCATCATTTCTACCTTCTCTATTCTGTCTTTTCAGCTTTGTCTAGCTCTCGCAGAATTACATTTTAATAATCCCTTTAATACTAATTTGTTCTTGTAGTCCAACAGGGTATGATAACTAATGTTTTTATAAACAGTGCATTCTGTTTCCAGGTGCCTGACTGACCTTAAGATACACAAGGGTCTTGGAAGTGAATATTATGGCCAAACTGGCAGCACTTCGTAAAACCAGAGGCCTTCACCTTGTTGTCTTTCTCCACATCCACTACATTTATAGATAAACAGCCAAAAACTAACAACAATGTAAAGGTTATGTTAGTACAGCAAAAGAACATTTTTTTCTTCTGTGATGTGGAAGGAAAGGGAAAGATTGGGGATAAAACAATAAAGACTAGGAAATTAGAGAACTGAAAAACTATCACAAAATACAAACAACTGTAATATATGCATTTATAATATAAAGCCTTAAGACTTATCTGAAAAAATGCCATCCAATGTTTGAGCTGGCTTTAGATCATGGTTAATCTTGATGGTGGCAACAAGATCTGAAGATGCAATGCAGGACAGAGGTATCATGGGTAAGGGGAGGAGTTCAAGTTACTGAGAGATTCATTGTTGCCAAAAAAGCATGCCTTCAGCGACCAGTCAAACAGTTTACAATGTATGGACAAGACCAACATAATTCAATGGATACTTGATAGGAAGGGACAACAGGAATGCTTTAAAGAATTTTTTTAAAAGATTCATTACCCACACAATTTCCCAGTTTGACAATTTAAAATTAATCATATGGGAATCACAGACTGACACCCTTCAATCTGCAGGCTTTGTCTGTACCCGTTACTACAAAGTGACAATTTCAGTTTTGACAGTAATGCATTGAGTTCACCCTCCGTATTTTTTCTTCCTTGTTATTTTTTACTTTTGGGAGGGGATGTCAGATCAGGTTTATATATTTACGTCTTGAAACTAACACTTACTCTTTATCATAATGAAATATCTACTCCTCATTACATTATACAATATATAATAACATACATAGGCTGCCACAGGAATTACAAATTTTTAAGTACATCCTACTTGCGTCACCAAAATAATTATCAATAACTTATGTGTTTCATCAGAACTTATCAACAATCAAAAAATGAGGTCGTAATCTATTTTAGTTTAATAACCAGATGAGTGGGCTTGGTACAAGACCCTTTTCAGACACTACCCAGGCCAAAAGGCAAAGGCATAATATAAAGAAATATAATAATCACATAAATTGTACAAAAGGTATTCAGGACTTATCACAGACAAAATAACTACTACTAACCAACCAACAACCCATATAAGCAAAACAGTCAAGCTGAAGAAGATTCCAGTGTTTGACAGAATTTGCTCCAGACTTTGTCAGATCAACTATTGCTTTTAAATATTCAGATAAAGTGCCATGTAGAAAGATAAAAGACAATGTGTGCAGATGAAAATCAACTCTCAGGACAACAGCTACAGCAAACTCTTCAAGCCACAATATATAAATCAGTAGACATTAGACTGGACTGTATAGCCATCATTTGCCTGGGGATTCATGGAGTGGTGCAGCTGTTAACATTGTCGCCTCAGAGCAAGAGGTTCTCCAGTTTGATTCTCGGCTGGAGTGCCTTCTATGCAGTGTCTGCAAGGAAAGTGAATCTAAACATAAGTATATCAGCATGCCAACAACAGTAATTAAACTTATTTCTGACTACAGAACTAATCATGTCTACTTAGGGACACATACATAACAAAAAGGAAATGCTAACAAAAGGATGTGACAGAGACAAAGCTACAGTGTAACAAAAAGATTAACTGTAATGAATGTAAATTTAATTTAAATTAAATTACAGAGTCGAGATAACAGTAAGGAAAGTAGATACATTAGGGGGTATTAAAAATACCACAGGTACAACACATCAGCTGTGAATCCAGGAAAGTTAATATGTTGTAACCATCATTATGCTGCAGTCCCCGCCTATCATGTAAACCAGTTTTACCAAACTCTAAAGCTGTTGGCCTATGCACTTCAGAAAGGAAATTTTTATCGTCATTTCCTAGCATTTGTAACCATAGAAATGTTAGTGTAAAGTCAACAATGTCTTAGCAATACATGACGTATACATTAATCTAAATTATACAACAGTCACACAGTTATAAAAAATCCTCTACGTTTTCACACTACATGCTTCCTGAGATATGCTCAGAAAAATGTTGTACTCACATGACTATATTACAAATGCATAGCTACTCCCATGCTGCAGGTGTATGGAGCTACTCCATATTGATGCATACACTGCAGGTAATCAAACATAAAATAAATTACATCCACATGACTGATGATAGGAACTATAAGACTTTCAGTGCCTTTTGTGTATGAAGGAAACAATAATAAAGCTGTTATGGCAATGTGCACGTGTGACAATGTGGAAATGCTGAGAAGAATCATGGACACCTGAGCAATCATTCCAATCTTCTTCTTCTTTTGGCTGCTCCCGTTAGGGATCGCCACAGCAGATCAACTTGTTTCCATTTCTTCCTGTCCTCTGCATCTTGCTCTGTCACATCAACCACCTGCATGTCCTCTCTCACCACATCCATAAACCTTATCTTAGGCCTTCCTCTTACCTGGCAGCTTCATCCTTAGCATTTTTTTCCCAATATACTCTGCATCCCTCCTCAGCACATGTCCAAACCAACGTAATCTTGCCTCTCTGGCTTTGTCTCCAAACCTTCCAACCTGGGCTGACCCTCTAATATACTTATTCCTAATCCTGTCCATCCTCATCACACCCAGTGCAAATCTTAACATCTTCAACTCTGCCACGTCAAGCTCTGACTCCTGCCTTTTTGTCAGTGCCACTGTCTCCAACCCATATAACATAGCTGGTCTCACTACTCTCTTGTAGATCTTCCATTTCACTCTTACTGGCACTCGTCTGTCACAAATCACTCCTGACACTCTTCTCCGCCCTCTCCATCCTGCCTGTACTCTCTTCTTCACCTCTCTTCCACACTCACCATTACTCTGAACTGTTGATCCCAAGTACTTAAACTCATTCACCTTCACCACCTCTACTCCATGCATCCTCATCATTCCTCTATCCTCCCTCTCATTCACACACATATATTCTGTCTTAGTCGTGCTGACCTTCATTCCTCTTCTCTCTAGAGCATATCTCCACCTCTCCAGGGTCTCCTCCACCTGTTCCCTACTCTCACTACAGATCACAATGTCATCTGCAAACATCATAGTCCACGGGGACTCCTGTCTGATCTCGTCTGTCAACCTGTCCATCACCATTGCAAATAAGAAAGGGCTCAGAGCTGCTCCTTGATGTAATCCCACCTCCACCTTAAATGCATCCGTCACTCCCACCGTAGACCTTACTGCTGTCACACTACCCTCATACATATACTGTACCACTCTTACATACTTATCTGACACTTCCGACTTCCTCATACAATACCACAACTCCTCTCTAGGCACCCTGTCATATGCTTTCTCTAAACCCACAAAGACACAATGCAACTCCTTCTGACCTTCTCTGTATTATCATTTCAATAATAGTATTAATTCATGAAAAAAGCATTTATAGCAACAAAGTACAGTTGTGTACACTTACCATAAATATAGATGTTCGAGTGTATTCACTGCTGCAGTCATTACATTTGGGTAATCTGCTGGCAGGTTGCCCTCAGTCGGCCTGATTAACAAAGTCTTGGGTCCTCCGTCAGTTGCTGTCCATTCTTCTGTGACGTCAGGTCGTCAGGGGTATAAAACATGCAGCCGACGCCATTACATTAGTTTTTCTTGCTCCAGATGTCAGGTGCCCCCCAAATGGAGAGCAAATAAAATTAAAAACACAAAAAATATACCTCCATCCAAAAGCAAATACACCAAAAGGGCTTTCAAACATAGTGAAAGAAAGTAGAGGTATAGCCAAAGAAAAATAGGGTGCTGGAGGGAGGGTAACCAGGACTGCAACAGTGAATACACTCGAACATCTACATTTATGGTAAGTGTACACAACTGTACTATGTTCTTCATGTTTCACTGTTGCAGTCATTACATTTGGGTAGATTCCCAAAGCTATGGATGGGTGGAGGGAATTATACAGCATTAGGACCAGCTATAAGGCCATGCAGGACAGCAGTGGCAAAGCCAGCTCTGGATTTAGAGAAAAGTGGTAAATGGTAATGTTTGGTGAAAGTATGAACTGAGCTCCAGGTAGCAGCTTCTAGAATGTCCCTGGTAGGAACACCTCTCAGAAAGGCTGCTGAAGTAGATGCAGCCCTGGTGGAATGGGATCTGATCCCTTGGAGGATAGTTTTTCCATGGTGCATATAGAAGAAACAAATACAATGGCTTATCCATTTGGAAATGGTTTGCTTTGAAATACCTTTCCCTCTGCCCCTGCAGCAAATGCCACCAGCAGTTGTTCAGATTTTCTTTGAGATTTAGTCCTGTTTAAGTAAAATCTAAGTTGTCTGTGTACATCCAATGAATGCAGAATCCGCTCCCCCCTGTTCTGTGGACTGGGAAAGAAAGTTGGCAAATGAATGGTCTGATTAAGAGCCACATTGGATACCACCTTAGGCATGAAGGATGGATTGGTCCTGAGAGATACCCTGTCCGCATGAAAAATGATGAAAGGCTCCACTGCCATAAGAGCCTGCAATTCGGAAATCCTTTTAGCTGAACTGACTGCTAAAAGGAAAGCTGTTTTCCAGGAGAGAAATTTTAAGTCTGCAGTAGCAGCTGGCTTGAAAGGAGGGAGAGTGAGCTTCTCCAATACAAAACTGAGGTCCCAGGCAGGGGTTGGAGCTCTCCTGGGAAATTTTTGGCCCCCCTGAGATACTGTTTTAGCAGAGGATGAGAGAAGAGGGGAGGTTCTGTGTTGTAATGACCTGAAATGGCTGAGGCATGGATTTTTATGGACAAAAAGGACAGGCCCTGGTGAAGCATCTCAGTTAAGTATTGCAAAATCTGAGGAATGTTGGGCACTGCTGTGCTTATTCCTTGAGATTGACTCCAGGCACAGAATCTTTTCCATTTGTCAGCATACGATTTTCTAGCACTAGGTCTTCTCGCCTCCAAAATGACATCCCATCACAGGTTTGCTGAGGGATGCTAAGGGTGAATTTAGGTGATTAGCCATGCTACAAGATTCAAAGTTTGGAGCTGAGTGTGCAGACTTTGGTTGTTCTGCTGAGACAGTAAGTAAGGTGTATGAAGTAGGTGCCACGGTGGAAGGTGTGACACACTGCGCAGGAGTGGGTACCAGTGTTGGCGAGGCCAGTCTGGAGCAATCAAAATTATTTTTGGTTTGTCATGTTTGACTTTTAGTAGAACTTTAAAGAGCAGAGGCAGAGGGGGAAAGGCATAGACTGACAGGTTATTCCAGCTGAAGGACAGAGCATCCACTTTCCAGGCTTTTTTGTGATGAGTTATTGTGCAAAATTTGTCCAACCGATAGTTCTGGGGTGAGGCAAAAAGATCTATGTCTGGGTTCCCCCATTTGCGTGTCAACATGTTGAAAATCCGTGGTTCCAGTTTCCATTCGTGGGGGTCCATGAGATTTCTGCTTAGTTCATCTGCCAGAGTATTCAGCTTTCCTGGCAGGAATTGAGCTTGTAGCTGTACTTGATAGGTCAAGGCCATATTCCACAATGCCATGGCTAGTCTGCAAAGGGGATAGGAGTGTGCACACCCCTGCTTGTTTATGTACCACATAACCATGGTGTTGTCTGTCTTTATCATTAATTGTCCTGGATGAAGGTAGTCCTTGAAGACTGTCAAAGCGTTCTGTACAGCTAGCATTTCTTTTTGATTGATATGAAGGTGCATTTGATTTGGGCTCCATTTGCCCTGAATGCACTTCCCTGCCAGATGAGCCCCCCAAGCATAGTCTGATGCGTCTGTAGTTAGGGTTTGGGCAGCAGGGGGTGGTGTGAATGACAGTCCCTTGTTTTGGTGGCAGGCCTCTGCCCACCATAGGAACTCTAGTTACAGGCAAGGAATGATAGGAATCATTGTTTCCAGGCTAGGACAATGTTGACTCCATAAACTTTTTAAGTACCGCTGAAGTTTCCTCATATGCAGTCTTGCATATGGAATTAGAAGAATGCAGGAGACCATGAACCCCAAGGCTTGCAAAATTTGTCTTGCAGATAGCAGTGTTTTTGTGGCCACCTGTTTGAAGTAAGTCACCAAATGAATTTGCTTTTCTGGCATAAGGAAAGCCATCTGAGCAGTTTTATTCAAGCTTGCACCCAGGAATGTAATTTTTTGAGAGGGTACCAGTTGTGATTTATTTTTGTTTATAGTGTACCCTAGACAAGTTAGAACCCTTTTTACAAACATCAGATGTTTTAGAAGAATGTCCCTGTTTTCTGCCTGAATTAGACAATCGTCCAGGTATGGATATATTTGAATATTTCTTTGCCTGCAAAGTGCAATTACTAGAGCCAGGCACTTTGTAAAGACCCTGGATGCAGTAGGTAAGCCAAAGGGCAGTGCAAAGAACTGGTAATGCAAGTAGCCTGCTTTGAAGCGGAGGTATCTTCTGCAAGATTCCCCGACTGGGATATGCAGGTAAGTCTCTTTTAAATCTAGAGTTCCCAACCAGGCATCTTTGCCTAGCATAGGAAGTAACTGATAAAGAGTCAGCATCTTGAATTTTGGAATGTCCAGAAAGGTGTTTAGAGTAGATAGGTCCAGAATTGGGCACCATGATTTGTCTTTTCTGGGTACCAGGAAAAGTCTTCCATAGAAACCTTGTCCCTTTTCTTCTTCTGGTACTGGTTGAATAGCCCCCATGCTCATGAGGGAAAGCACTTGTTTCTGGGCCTCTGCCCACTGTTTTGCCAGTTTCTTGCATGAAGTGTCAGTTTTCCACCCAAAGGGGTGGCTAAAAGGTAAGTGCTTGGTAAGTGTAAAGGGAAGTCATTGAGACTGCTTATCTTAGGGAGGTGTCGTGTTGTTTCCTGACTTGGAAGAGGAGGCACCCCATTGATTTGTTCTGAAAGTACCTTGGGACTGAAACCTGGTGCCATTGGAATGTCTGGGTTTGTCTTGAGTGGCTCTCGAAGGAACTGGAAAGGACCAGTTCTTAGTAGGCCATTGCCTACTAAATCTTGGAGGTTGCAATTGTAAGAAATCTTTCACAGTTTGCATAGCTTTAGCTTTATCTTCCATCTTTTTTAGAACTTCTTCAGCCTTATTACCAAAGAGACGGTCCTGTTGTAAAGCAGCATCCAACAATTTTGCTTTAACATGATCAGGCAGAGTTTGCTCTTTGAGCCAAGCATGCCTTCTTAGCACAGACCCAGTTACAGCAGCCCTGCAAGAGGCCTCCAAAGAATCAAAACCACATTGCAAAGTATGTTTTCCAACTTCTTCAGCTGAATGCAATAGATCCTTGTTGTGTCTTTCGGCTTTTCCCGGTTAGGGGTCGCCATGAATGCAATAGATCCTGAATGCAATAGATCCTGTAAATCTTTATTTTCCGCACAATCAGAAATTAACATCATTTTCTGTTTAAGCAGTCCCAAGATATGCTGTTGATATTTAAGCATATGAAATTGACTGTTTAAAGCCCTGACTGCCAAGGTTGCAGAAGTGTAAACCTTCTTACCCCATCTATCCAGCGCCCTGGAATCTCTATCAGAAGGGGTAGGATTTTTAGCAGTAGAAGCCTTAATGCCCTTGGGACCCTGAGAAATGGTTTCAGGATCTGCAACAGGATTTTTGAAAAGGAATTTGTGGGAGTCTGGCACCCAGTAGTATCTGTCTGGCTTACAAGGAGCCAGAGGCAGAGAATCAGGAGCCATACTAGATTCTGAAAAAACATCAACAACAATGTCTAGAACAGGAGGTACAGCCAAAGGCCTATGCTGAGGAAGAAGAAGAAAATCCCAGTCTCTTTTTAGATTCAGAAAAATCCTGACTTTCCCAGTGGAAATGTTCCCTTAAGGTATGCTAAATTTCCCCAAAAGAAAAATCCTCAGGGGGAGAAGCAGAAGGAATGGAATCTTCTGCATCAGAGTCCTCATAAGTAGGTATAGACAATTCCTGTTCATTAGAGGAATCAGAAGAAATAGAATACTGTTCAGAAGATTCATAGTCAATATCTTGCCTAGGCCTCTTAGAAGGGGGGGGGTTGACTACCCCTGATCACAGTAATTAAATCTTCAGCCATTTTGATCATTTGTTTTTTAGGCATAGGGGCCTGCACATGTGGCCCAGGTGTCATTTTTTTAGACAAAGGTCGAGATTTTGGCCTAAGTTTTGAAGATGGCATCGGTCTAATATACAAATCTGTAGGCCTGAAAACACCCTCAGAAGCCGGTGCCTGCACAGAGGTAGAGACATCCGCGGGTTCCATAATTGAATCATCTCGCGGCATACCGGACTCTGAATGGGTCTCAGTAGAGGCATGCAAATCAGAATTAGCGGGTATCAGGAGCTGTGAAAGTGCCTCACTGAGTATCGGCGAACTGGTTACTGGCTTAGGAAAAGCATCATCGGCAGTTTTGGACCTCAATGACCTGTCTCTGTCTTTTTCTTTGCGTTTTTTAGGTATTCCGGTAGTCGGATTGCTAACCGACGACATTTCTGGATATTTAAAGCGTGAGCCAAAATATTTAGATGCAAAAAAATGTACCGACGTTTAATAGTGCGTTGATTAAATAAAGCACAAAACCGACAGCAAGGTACTTCATGGTCAGGACCTAGGCAAGGAATACAGTACAAGTGGAAATCCTTATGAGATATTTGCTTCCCACAAGTAATGCAATTATTAACTTTTACTGACATCCGTAAGGAGCAAGAAAAAGTTTCCCCAACAGGGTACTTAGCTTTTTAGTTGAAGACTTCGGATCTGAAGCTCGAAAATGAAAATTTCAGGAGTTGGCCTACTGGCACTTGCGAACTGCTTCTGCTTCGGGCACCGCACGGCAAGAAAGACTAATGTAATGGCGTCGGCTGCATGTTTTATACCCCTGACGACCTGATATCATGGAAGAATGGACAGCAACCGACGCAGGACCCAAGACTTTGCTAATCAGGCTGACTGAGGGCAACCTGCCAGCAGATTACCCAAACGTAATGACTGCAACAGTGAAACACTAAGAACATCCTTCATGTTGTGAACGGCAGAAAGTTTTTGACTGTTTATTTGTGCTGAGTATGTATGTAGAGAAATCCAGATGGACATGATACACACATAGAACTGTCACTTTGACCAGGATATCAACAGAATAATGAGTTGATATACACATTAACAGTTGTCTTAACTACAGCAAATGTGAGATATGTACATATTTGCAAAATGAAGGTTATGGTCATGTGACATACACAGACATACTCATAAATCAAGGTACACCTCGTGTACTCAATCCCTTGACAAATGGATTGTGTATCTATATGTAGGAATGTCATAATGTATATCACTATGCACAGAACATATGTATGTATGTGTATAACACAAATGGACAGCTAGGCAGACAAGATGTAGGCAAAAATTATATGCCAGCATTACAGTGTTATTAAATCAGCTACTGGGAAAATATATCAAATGTCAGGCTATGATTTTGTAAGTCTGATGCATTTGTGGCAGTGTAATCAGTGAAATGATGGGTGTCCTTCCTGCAACAAGTACCACATCATACATGTTGAAATAAAGAAAGTCTATTAAAGTACACATGTGAATGCAGAATTCTATCCTGCTGTACCTGATATATAGGCATGAAGTGAGTTTTGTTAAACACATTAGTAATTCCTTTATGACAGTACAGTAATGTAAATCACACCCAGGTGAAACATTAACGTTTATTAGTAAGTGAACTGATGACAATTTACATTTCTCATACATCAACTGTACACGGGCTTGTGACAAATGTCATTATCAAATGACAACAGACATTATCAAATGCCAACAGGTATCTCACAGCATTGAGTACTCAACATTCTTTGAACTAAATGGCACCCATGTAATACATCATTATACCGGGTATGCTCATAAAAAAGTACAGCAAAAATTACAATAATATCAACTACCCAACACAAAACCACAATAAAGTATCATAACACAGGCTCACTCACATTTTGTGACAATTTTGCAGTATGGCACACATTAAGAAATGATGAATAAGCCCTCAATTCCTGTAAAGCCCTAGATTGTGAACAAATAATACCACGTTTACTTAAATGTTGTCATGCAATACAGATCATTATTTTTTAAATTAAATAATGCCTGTGAACAATCACTAACACACTCAGCAGTTATACCTTGCAAGACTCAAACAATATGGCTGAAGTCAGACCTCAGAGAGAGACTCATCAACCACTGATGCCACAGAAGCATATCTAATGTGTCTTGAAGAGCACACTTGAATGGGTTAACATCAGTGACATGCTGCCTGACACATAAAAATATGTTGCTTTGTTATTGTGCCATATCTCCAGTCTCTGGCTAAGGCACTCCTGTCTATCACAACAGATTGACAGGCAGACCTTACCAAATTCAAACCCTTACCTACCATAACCAACACTATACAGAGCTGTGTAGTAACTGTGTCTGCTAAAGGAGATATGAATGGAGGGTGTCACAAAGAACATAATTTAAGGTGTGAACTGATAAAGGCTTCTGATGTTCATTTATCCAATACAACTTAGTCTGTGGGAGCTAAAGTGTGTAGCTATGTTACTTTTCACACAAATGTAATAAACCATATCACTGTTTTTTTGCATAAGCCACTCTTGTCAGTCTATATTGTTTTGCCATATACATTGTCAGATATGAACCAATGACTATCTGGGTAAACATGCTATTGAAGTCATAATTAACTGCATGTGCCACAGAAGAGCTTACATTGCAAGCATCACACAACACATATTCGACTGACATGAAACCTCCAATGTGTGAAACGTCTTTGTTAGAAATGAAAGGGATAGCAATAAATTGATGAAATGTCGCATGTGTCAATGTGCCATCTCACTACATTCACATTATGTTGCCCTTAGGTGGAGATGGAACAGCTTTCTATTTAAGTCCACAGTCTACAGAAATGAGTATTAACTGCACATGCCACAGGTGAATTCTTAACACAACTGTGTGACAGAACACATCTGAAGGCATGACATCATCACTGTGGTACAAATCAGTCTGGCCTAAATGTGATGAAGGAGTCCTCTCCTATTGTAACTTTAAACATTACAGCTGTGGTGGATATAATTCATGCCTAGTGTAAGAGTCGCACAAAATCACATACTCAGTTACTGCAGGTTTTGAACACATACTTATCTAGCTACACAAGCTATAAGATATTGTCATGACTGCAAGTGCTACAGATATCATACTATAAATATGAGACAGGGTCTATTTGATTGAATTACATAATCTTAGTGCTCCAAGACATATGTGTGCCTTTCAACTGATTGAAAGAATAGTGTGATCTATCTCTTTGCCATAAAAATCTTGCATGATGGTAGGTGTACCCAACCACTTGTGTTGTATAATGCAGTCATCATGGTCACTACAAATGCAAATGCATGCACAATGCATGGATAATGTTGGATTCAAATACATGCCTAAGCCCACAAGCTACAGAACACTATAATTTCCAGACACCACAAGAAAAGGCTTACTACAGGGTTGAGATAAATCACATTTCAACATATGGGCTCATTAGGGTGTAACAAAACAGTTGTCTGTGCTAAAACAAACAGAAAGTAGTGAAAGAGCTCACTGGCTATACATCTACAAATCAGATATGAGGGTGACACCATTCCTATCTACATGTACATTTAAACACACTGGCAACTGAGTCTATGAATTACTGTCTGGGTGCGAACAAAGTACCAAACTGAGATCACATGCTAAATGACACTGCATGAATCACAAGAACCACATGAGATGTATGACTGTGTATATTTAAAAGAATGACATCACCACTAGTTTGCTAGAGTAATGTATTTGCTAAAAGGGATTGAAATTGGTGGGATAGCCCACTTGCACTGTAAGATTATATATTATACCTTTGAGTGAAGCCATTCCTACCTAGCACAAGACACACACACTCACAGTAGTCAGTCAGTGCAAGATTCAAGCCACCTACCTATCTCACTACAAAATCTAGAGGACACAGTATCAACTACAAGTGGCACAGGATAAGTCTTAATGCAAGGGCTAGACAGAGCACATTTGAAAGGAAGAATTTGTCAGTATGTAGCACAACTGCTTCTGTTAAAATGGGATGAAGGTGATGGCTCAGCCACTCACCACTGCAAATGTGTCACTTGACACATCAAAGCCACATCTACCCGTCATTAGACACACACACAATCACAACATTTCCACACCACTGGATTTGAACCAACTACCTACCTAGGTACACAATCTAGAGTACACATTATCAACCACAAGTGCCTATGGAGAAGTCTAATTAGAACAGTGAAAGAGTGAGTGCACATTTGAAATGATGATCTTATCAATGTGTAGCAGAGGAGATGTTTGTCATAAAAGTCAAAGTAATTGATGGGGGAGCCCTCTCCCAGTGTAAATGTGACTGATAAGTAGAACTGTGCACAACGGACCTTTTTATGCAGCCAATTCTGCCTGACACCACAGAGATATACACTCTCATAGTAAGTCTGCAATGCTGGATTAGAACCATGGTCTAATTATACAATCTGGAGTACAGAGCATCAACTGCAAGCACCACAGGAGAAATCTTCTTTTAACTGTGAGCTAGATTTTAAAGATGACTTCATCAGTGTGGCAGAACAAATGTTAGTGTTAAAAATGTAAGAAAAGTACAGTTGTGTAAGTTGAACTTACTATAACAGTAGTTGTTTGAATGATCACTCCTGCAGTAGCCTTAGCTATAGGGGTCATATCCTGAAAGGATATAACAGCTGTCCAACTTCAAAAGCTTCCGGGTACCTTCCACATGACCAAACTGTCAGGCAGCTGAAGTTGAGCTGATTAAAAGACAAGTCTGGGCATATAGCCCTTCAGAGCTTTCCTGCCAGCAGAGAGGGAGGCTGAGCACTAAAAGGACTTTGCTAGAAATAACAAAAAATAAATGTCCCCACCCGGGCATAAAAAAAACACACCGAAAAATAAGGGTGATGGAAGAAGGGAGTAGCTACTGCAGCAGTGATTATCTGAACATCTACTGTGTTGGCAAGTTCAACTTACTCAACTGTACTATGTTGTTCACATTGATCACTGCTGCAATAGCTTCAGATATATGGGTAGATTACCACAGCTAACTATATTTGGGAGGTGGAAGGACAAGGGTCCAGGAGCCCCTGGAGAAAGGTCTTAGCAAAGCTTGATCTAGACCTAGAGAAGGAATGACGCTTATAGGGGTTTGTAAAAGTATGTACAGAGAACCAAGTAGCTTCTTCTAGAATATTTCTTGAATCCAACCCTTTCCAAAATGCCACAGATGAAGCCAAAGCCCTGGTGGAGTGGGTCTTGACCTTCCTGGAATATATTTATCAAGGTGAGAATAACAAAAGGTAATAGCCTTAGAAAAACATTTGAAAAAAGTCTTTTTTGGTACAGGTTGTTCCTTTTTCTTACCTTCACAAGAAATGAACAACCGATCTGAAGCTCTCGAAGATTTTGTTTTGTCACGACAGTACCTGAGAGTTGTCTGTGGATGTCTAAGGCATGGAGTATCCTTTCTCCCTCATTTTTAGTTTCAGGAAAGAAAATGAGATGGACAGTTTGGCTTAAAGTAAACTCAGAAACCACGTTATGCATAAAAAGGAGGATTAGTTCTTAAATAAACCACGTCCCTATGGAAAATGAAGTAAGGTTAGCTCACCGTAAATAATTGCAATGCAGATATCCTTTTTTTTTGCAGAGGTCAGAGCAATCAGTAAAACTATTTCCCATGTTAAGAATCTCAAGTCAGCTAGACTAGCTGGTTCAAATGGAGCAAATGTTAGCTTGACTAACACAAAATTAAAATCCTACGGATGGGCCACCAGTTTACTTGGGAGTCCTCATGCAAAACCCCTTTCATCAACATTTTGACATGAAATAACCTTGAAAGAAAAGCATCCATGGGCAGACATGCTGTAATGGCTGATAAATGAACCTTGATATAGAGGAATAGGAAAAGCTACTAACTCAGCCAATTACTGTACAACCACAGGACAACTAGCCCTGAAAGAATATTTGTTATATTGCTGGCACCAACTAGAAAACCTTTTCCATTTGTTAATATATGATTTCCTAGTAACAGGCTTTCTTATTTCCATTAGTAACTTCTGCCCATCCTCAAAAAAAATAGGTGCCTAAAAGGAATTAAGACACTATCATCCAGGCAGTTAGCTGAAGATGACTGATGCTGGGGTGTATCAAACAACCCTGATCTTGTGTGATTATGATACATTCTGTGAGGAAGTTTGTGGTAATTGCCCCTGGCCATTTCCAAAAGACGGAAGAACCACTGTTGCCTAGGCCAGAAGGGAGTCACCACAATGACCTTTGGGGGATCCCTTCTGAATCTTCAGAAGTACCCTGGATATTATTGCAAAGAGTGGAAAAAACATAGAGGAGCATTCCTGCCTGAGCAAAAGTAAAGGCATTTGTCTTCCAGGCCTTCTTGCAAGGAGTCTTGCAACAGAATGTTGCCAGTTGAGTGTTCAGAGAGGCTGCAAAGAAAACTACTTGAGGAAGTCCCCCACAGATAGACCAAATCCTGGAAGACCCCCTAATCTAGTCTCCATTCTTGAGGGTCTGCTCAGCTTGTCTGCCACACACTTTTGCTCTGATGGAATGTAGGATGCCTGTAGAAAGAGAGAGACTGTGCTGTAATCCTGTATCCCAAGCTAATGTGGCTAATCTGCAAAGGGGATACAACCTTGTTCCCCCTTGCTTGCTGATGTACCACATGACCGTAACCACTTGAAGGTGTCCTGGGTACACAGATGGTTCAGAGAGCTGAGTGCCTTGATCAGGGAAAGCATCTCCTTGATATTTATGTGCTTGCAGTTATCCTTGGTGTCCCACACCCTCTGTATTTTTATCCCTCCTAAAACTGCTTTCCAAGCAAAATACGAAGTGTCTGTGGTGACTGACTGCTTTGGAGCACAGAAGGAGAAGGAGAAACATGAATTTAAGGATATCTCTTCTGCCAAACCCCAGTACTGGAATCTGAAAGGATAAAGGGTGTTGATGCTGGGACCAAAGAGGTCTCAGATACCACTGCATTTTTCCCATGTCGAGTCTTGCAGGGGAGATCATGAGAATCAGAGATGCCATGAGATCAAAAATCCTGAGTTATTCCCTCAAAGTGACCTAAGTCTGAGTAGAAAACCTTAGACACAGATATACATGAAGATCTACTTTTTTCTGTACAAGAAAGACTCTTAGAACTTAGGTGTCTACCTGACATCCCAAGAACACAATCCTGTGTGAGGAAGTCAAGAATGACTTCTGAATGTTCTCTTGGAATCCAAGCTTGTGCAAGAGATCTCTCACATAAGAAAGAGATTCCTGACATTTTGATAAAGACTTGGCAAAGATAAACAAGTTGTCTAAATATGGAAAATGTGGATACCATGTAACCAGCAATGAGCTATAACTTGAACTAGACACTTTATAAACACTCTTGGTGCAGTGAGTATCCAAAGGGTATGACAGAGAACTGATAATGCGATCCAGACACACAAAACCTTAAGAAAAGTCTGAAGTCTGGATGAATAGGGATATGATGACGTATCTTTCAAGGCTAGTGTTACCATGAAACTTAAAAGAGGAAGAAGAGGTAACAGGTTGTGAAGTTACATCGTTTTGAATTTGGGCAGTATCACTAACAGGTTTAGGAAAGAAAGAGCCAAAACTAGTCTCCAAGCATTTTCTTTTTTGGGCACCAGAAACATCCTTGACTAAAACCCTGTTCCCATCTGTGAAGGAAGAATTGAATCTATCACTCATTGGGACAGCTTGTAATGAACAACAGGTGGAAACAAAAGAGTCTGATCTGCAGGATGAAGAATGACCCAAGGGAAAGGAGGAATTTCCTCCAACTGCCATCTGTAACACTGAAGAATGATTTTCAGAACCCATTTGTCTTTAAAAAACCTGTTGCCAAAGAGAAAATGGAGATTCAGACTTTCTGTAAGAGAAAAGGGACCGGGGGGGTCACAAGTTCTCTTGAACAGTCATTCAGACTTGTTGGATTGTCCTTGGTTTTGGGAGGTTTGAGACTTCTTTTTGGAACCACTTCTTTTTAAATGTCTTGTTTACCCAAATTCTGCTGAGACTGTTTACTCTGTTTTTTTGCTAAAAGTGGATGTGGAGAAAGAAAATGCCTTGGATAATTTGGAAAAAGAGGGCTGAAAAATCTTAGAGATTCCCTGGATCAGCTTACCCATTTCATCATACTTTTTGTTGACCTCTGCAGCAGTGGGGTCAAACACTAAATCTCTATCCAACGGGAAATTTAAAATCTCATTTTTACATCATCCGTGAAGTTCTGAGAATGCAGCCAAGCAAACCTCCTTAAAACAGTACCAGTGGCCATAGCTGTATCAAAAGAGTCGTGCTCACACTGCAAACAATGAGTACTGAATTGTGTGACAGAAGCAACTTAAGTTATTTAAAGCAGATTTTCCTTCACAAGAAGAAACCATAGATAAAACATTTCTCATAATTTCACAATTTGACAGAACAAGTTTAAACATACAAGCGTGACAATTTAAAATTCTGAAGATCAAAGTTGCAGAAGTGTGCAGTTTTTCCCCACACCTATTAATTATTTTTCCATCCTTATTAGAAAGAGTAGGATTGGAATTAACAAGAGATTAGCAGTAGAGGAGTTAACTACAGCTACAGTAACTTGATTCAGGTTTGGGAATAGTGTATAAAATTTTAAACGACTGAGGAACTTTGTACAGCCCATCTGCCTTTTTAAAGACAGATGGCTGACTACCAGAAAACTGAAGGCACAAACACACTTCCTCTAAAGCAGATAAGACAGGAAAAACGGGTATAGGTTCTGGAAAATTGTTCAGCAACAACTCATAGTATTTTCTGAGGGACTGAGAAACCTCGGTGTTCCCCTACTGAAAACACTGGCACATTCTAGCAATTGTCTCAGAGAAACAGTAGCCCTTACAAGGAGAATCAGTTTCTGAATTCTCCTTTAGTCTGAATCAGAAATCTAACTGCAAATTCCTTCATTTTCCCTGCATCTTCCTGTTCAGAATCAGAATCTGGAATCTCTTCAGGAAAAAAAAACAACTTTACAAAGACGAGCAACAGCCTGAAGTAAACTCTGAGCCGAGCTAGTCCCAATAAACTACTCCTATCCAAAGAAATTTAAGGAGAAGAGTAGACACATGCTTGGTTTTCTTTCTTTTTGACAGGAAAAATAGGGCCACCCATATTACTAATGACAGCTGCTGCTTTTCCAGGGATGGGCACAGGATTCTGACACATCAGGTAAACCTATCCTCTTCCCTCTCTCAGGATCGACAAGAGTGACTCTCCCAAGCCTACTGACGGGACTCCAACAGCCACAGATGATGTGGCTAACCCCCAGTCTATAGAGGCTGTATGTGCTACACCAGAAGAATATGGGGTAAAAGATGACTGGTCTGAGATAAACAAATGGCCAGAGCAGAGTGACCCACTTACAGGTGAAGCAAATGACTAGCCTTAATTTTTTTCTTTTTGTGGCTGGAAGAAGAACTGACCTTGGAAGAAGAACTGACCTTGGGATCAGCAATCTGTTCAACATTCAAGCCAAAAATACTGCCTCATTCCCAGGGAAGACAAACAGCAAATGCCAATAAAACTACCGGTCAATAAAAGTTACTTTTTTGACAGAATAAACATGGTAGAAAGCACTTCAAAACACTATGGCAGCCCCACAACGGAAAAATAAACACAATTTCTCCACAGAAAATATAGTTTCAGTTAGTTTATATTACTTTTAAACAGAAAGAAAAAAAAAAACGGGTCCTCGGTTTAAAAGAACATTACAGTTTTGAAACAGCCCGTTAAAATTCAACACTCCTAGTTTTAAAATAACTTTCCTGAAGAGGAACATAAGAAAATTACAATAAATTTAAGAAAATGGAAGTTTTGCATTCCCAAAAGGAACTTAACTGCTCAACAAAGGAAAGCAGAAGCCATGCATCAATCCTCAAATGCTTCAGAGGACTGTACTCTTTAGCGGCAGTAAAACTCTCGGCTTTGCACCCAAACCTGTCTTTTAGTCAGCTCAGCTTGAGCTGCTTGACAGTTTGGGTGTGTGGAAAGTGCCTTAAGCTTTGGAAGCTGTTATATCCTTGCACATAAGCCCACTAAAGCAGTGATCAATATGAAGAAAATCTGATGTGGAAGCACTCTCCCAGTGTAAATGTTTCTCCTGAATGGAAATGTACACATCAGATTGAAATTGTTATTGTTGAAATTGTACCTATCTCTCACTAGCGACAAACACACACACACACACACACACACACACACACACACACACACACACACACACACACACACACACACACACACACAGAGACACTCGCACTAATTCAACACTGCTGGATTCAAACCATCTACCTATCTCGTTACCCAATCTACTGCAAGAGCCACAGAAGTAATCTGATTAAAACAGTGAGATAGAATACATTTGAATAGATTACCTCATAAGTGTATTGTAGAGGAGATGTTTTGCCTAAAAATGGAAGAAAACGATGCGGAATTCCTCTCCCAGTTTAAAAGTTTCTCATTACAGGAAGTGTCCACATCAGATGCACTGGTAAAGAAAGTCCTACCTAGCACTACAGACACAAACACGCGCACAGGATAGTCAGTCACTGCTGTATTTGAACACCTACCTAAGCACACAATCTACAGTTAAGACAGCAGTCTTCAATCAGACAAGTTCTAGCTGCATGCCAGTAGGGTGCAGGGGCACCTTCTCCAAAACAAGATGGCCTGGATTAGTGCTCAAGTTATACAAACAAAGCTAGATTCAGCAGGTCTGAATTTAGTCTATGCTACAGCAAACAAGGTGAAAATTTAAGAAACAAAGCAGGTATGACCCTAGCCCTTAGCAGCATCCTACCGTCACCCAGAATGATACCGCAGTACAAATAGAAAATGACTGACTTCAACAATTGGCTAAGTTTCTGGTGTCATTCTAAGGGGGTCCAGTATCTGCTTGGGATGACATGATTGACAGACCTCGAAGCTTTGCCAGAGATGGCCTGCATCTGTCACCCCTAGGTTTACGGATACTGGCTAAGGCTCTTTCCACCCTTATAGTGCCTTTTTTAGGTGGTGTTCCAAAGACCAAATTACCACTGTAACATCTATAAATAAATGCAATCTGATGATCATGCTGCTCAATGCTAGAAGTCTAAATCTCAAGACTCACCTGCTTGAAGTGCTTCTCCAAATGGATAACATCGAAATTTGTCCTTTTTTTGTTTAAAGCAGCAGAAAGCACCCCTGTGCTACCAGGCTATAACTCATTCCACACCTTTCAGCCCCAGAACATGGACCGAAGCTACAAAGGTGATGGCATCTCCATATTCATAAAGGATATGCACACTTCCAGACTAGTAGCCCAGCGTAACGCATCGGAGATACTTCAGGTACAACTAACAGTGGGTAACACGACAATTCAGGTCGAAGCCTGCTATAGGTCCCCAACCATGTCCCAAGACTCTCAATCCACATTCCTACGCACTCTGGAAACTATTAGGGTCCAACCCAACACTCTCATACTGAGTGACTTCAACTACCTCTCCATCAACTGGGAAAACTACTCATACACCAATACACTTGCCCAATGCTTCCTGGAATTCATTAATTCCAATGCACTGGACCAGCTCATTCTTAACCCCAGTAGAGGAAGCAACATCCTTTGACCTGGTTATTACTAACATGGCCAACCATTGCTCAACACCAATAGTCAATTCCTCCCTGGTTAGATCCGACCACAAACTAATTATCATGGAAATCCACATCTCACCCACACCACTAGCAAAGGTAACCACTATGAAAAACTTCTCCAAAGTTGACTCTGGGCTCCTAAAAACAGAGGTGGCAAACTTTGCGGCACCCATGCAAATGGAAAATAGGTGCAAGACTGCTGAATCATACACCAATTCACTGTACAAACACATACATAAATGCATGGAACTAGTCATACCCAACAGAACAGAGACGCTCTCCTCCAAAAAAAGGAAGCCATTCTGGTGGTCCCCTGCCGTTAAACTCTATAACAGAAGGAAGAAACTGTTGCAGAAAAAGGTGAAGTCCCAAGACTGAAAAGCTCCATTATTAGCCAAAACAAAAAGTTGAGATCCCCCATCAAAACCTCTAAAGCTAGTTATGAAAGCAGAATTGTGGCAAACACTAAAAACAACCACAAAGCCTTCTACAGTTATATCAAGAATCTCCACGACAATACCCAGATTTGCTCTGAGTTACTGCAAAATGGTACCTCCTATACTGAGACAACAAATATTGCCAACATACTGGCCGACAGATTCAGTGCCAACAACTTTACCCCACCCCCAAGGACCAATCACAATACTGGAAAAATGCCAGGCACCCAGCATTATTACAGCACAGGTTAAAGTTGCATTATCCAAGGCTAAGAATACAGCTTCCATGGGACCCGATAATATCCCTGGCTATGTTCTACATGAACTACAAAGTGAACTGGCACCACACCTGTGTGCCCTGTTCAATCACAGCCTCATCTGAGGCTTTGTCCCTACAGAATGGCCCACTGCTACAGTCATCCCTCTCCATAAAGGGGGAGCAACTACAGACTCTGGGAATTATCGCCACATTAGCCTGATGAGTCTGATATGTAAGGCTATGGAGCGCATCATCATGGACCAAATTAACAAGGATATAGGAAATCTCCAAACTCTGGATCCCCCTCAATTTGGTTTTGTAAAGGGAAGATCATGCCTGCGCAACCTGGCTGACTTCTCTGAGTCAGTCACTAGAGCTGTGGATGAGGGCAAGGCAGTTCATACAGCCTACCTCGATCTGGCCAAAGCCTTTGATACCATTCCCCACTCAGGAATTATTGATAGCCTCACCAAACTAAGCATCAGCCCCTATATTACTAGGTGGGTTGCAAATTGGCTCACAGATAGAACATACAGCATAAAATTAGCAGACTCCAAGTCAGACTGCCAACCAGTCATGAGTGGAGTCCCAGAGGGATTGGTCCTGGGTCCTCTCCTGTTTGGCATCTACTTCTCAGAAGTCCAGACTAACACGGAGGGACTCTGACTGACCAAGTTCGCTGATGATTGCAAGCTGGGAGCCATTATTAACTCTCCAAGTGATGCAGACATCCTACAGAAAGGCCTCAATGAGACCAACGACTGGTGTCGAAACCATGGCCTTAAGCTTAATGCCAAAAAATGAGTCAGCATTCCCTGTGGGAATTTCTCACTAATTACCACACTGATGGAAGCCCACTGAACACTGAAGGCATTATAAGAGATCTGGGGACACAGGCTGACAGCAACCTATCCTTCGACCACCACATTGCCACTGTGGTCAGAAAGTCCTAATATGTGGTACATCTCATTACCAAGGAGTTTTCATCCAGGAAGAAAGAGGTCATCAATTCTCTCTACTCTTCTCTCATTAGACCAGCAATCAAGTATAATGCTCCATTTGACATGCACCTCACTAAACACCTGCAACAGCTGGAAAGGCCACAAAAGTACCTCACAAAGAGGATACTAGGTCTTAAACACATGCCCTACATGGACAGACTCAAAAAACTCCAGCATTTCTCTGTCTCATATCATCTATTGAGGCGATCTCTGGTTGACTTACAAAGCCATGTCTGATCCAGCCCTGTTAGAATTGTTACACCTAAAGAAATCCCAATCCCTCCGCACCACATGTTACAGGGACCTCAACCTCATTACCACAATTAACAGAACGTGCTGGAAGGGCAGGTTCATAACCCAGAGTCTGCCCATGCTCTGGAATAGACTTCCCAAACATGTCAAGCAGAGCACCTCACTGGCCCTTTTCAAGAGAAATCTTGATGTGTGGATGGGAAATAGAAAGTTCACCCCGGAGATCACTCCAGTGGCTCTACTTAATAGAGGCACTGGGAACTAATGACGGCATGATGCCAGGGCACTTCTGTGAGCTAGGCTTGTAAAGGCTCCAGGGCCTAGTACACACCTATGAACCACAAGTCACACAGGAGAAGTCTGATTTTAAATGTGGGATACTGCACACCTGTGAGGATTATCACATCAACGTGTTGCAGAGAAGCTAGTGTACATCCCAGGTTTGGGTGAAAAGGACAAGCAGTAGTAACAGCAATGTGTTTATGTAATTACGTACTGCCCAGGCAACTTGTCTATCATGGCATTTATGTGCAGTGCAGCAGCATGACTGACACATAGGTGTTCCACAGTATGGTCTAATGATGACAGTCACACTTGTGAAACAGCGGATTCACAAGCAAGCATTCCTGCGTGTTCAGTTCAAGATGATTCTATGTAAATAGTAATCATTTTTGGGTCACTTTCAATAGTTCTGTATGCTTGTGCAGTGTAAATTACAAACAGGTAAAACATATGAAAGTACACTACTTAATACCACTCATCAAGTATGCATGCAAAGCTCCCACAATATTGTACATCTTTTACAAGTCTAATGTTTTGTTGGAGTGCAGACAGACAGCATCACAGTTAACACATCATATATTGAGTACAATAGTCCATTGCAACATACAGACGTAATATAAGCGCCTCTCATATTTCTTTCTTTTTGTCAAAATCACTCCCTGAATCACACCACTGACAACACAACTTGAACAATTAATGGCTAAGTATTAGCGCATGTGTAATCATACTTTGAGGTTTTCCACTTAGAAAAGGAACTGACAGTAGTCTATGGTACTCCATGCCAATCTTCGCATACATAATTAGTGTAAATATACAAACAGTTATTTTTCTAAACCAATTCAGCACTGATGTGTCATGTTAATGTTTTGTGTGTCATACCTGACACATCTGTCATGATAATTGCAGTAAAGTACTCATTAGATGGATAATACAGGTGCATACTTAGACCTCATATCTGGTGACTATCCATGTATTTGAGGCATGTTATACTGCTTCTTATGCAATTGTATATGTCTGTATGACATTAATGAGTAATGTGAGAGTGTTCGATCTCGCCGTTTGTTCTTACACATGGGTTCGGAGCCGATCCTCGGCTCCGTGTCGGCCGCTTGCAAGCTCTGCATCGAGAAGAAGCTCGAGACAACCTAATACCCACAATCCCCCTCTGCCTTTACCTCAGATCTAGTTTGCCGCTGCAGCGTTCGCATCACTGGGTCGAGCCCGAGCACCTAAGATAAGATTAAGAATTTATTCTTGTGTTTTTTCTTAGTAATTTTATTATAAAAAGTTTGTTAGTGACATAGTGTGTGTGTGTGGTAAGGTTGAGGGATTCTCGGTTCCGTTAAGTTTATTTAAAACTTATGAGAGTTCTCCTCGGGGCCTACCACCCCTTACTTGGATTTGACTACCGGATTGACTTCCTTACTGGATTCGACAATTTCACCGGACTTGACTTCGTTACTGGACTTGACTTTTCAGTTTCTATTTAGAGTGAGAAGGCTAAATCGGGTTTTAAGCGTTGCCAATGTGGGCAAAAGATGTCAGTTACTGACAATCATAGTTCCTGCGTCTACTGTCCTGGCCCTCTCCATCTGCAAGAAGACTGCTCTATTTGTCATTCTTTCAGTGGGAGGGTCATGACAGATAGGCGCAGGAAACTCATGGATAGGGGTTTGTTAAAACCTACCTTTCAAGAGGCTCTGGATGCTTCAGACCAGGCATCCAAATCCTCGAAGGAATCGAAGACGTCGGAGCCCAGGTCATCGGCTCCGAGCTCTTCAGCTAAAGTTAGATCACCAGTTCCACAGACTTCGGGGCCGAGTGTTCAACTGTTGTCAGTTTCCGAGCCTCGAGTCTTGGAACCGGTGATGGAGCTCCCTCCCCCGACACTGTTGAGGTCGGCTCCGTCTTCGATTTCTTCGACCCGTTCTTCCAGGCCCCTCTCTGATACTGATGTAGACCGCGTGGTGCAGAAGTTAATGGAGAATACGGCCTTATCCAAACTCATCTCGGTCTCCTCTCAATTGGTGTCGAGACTTGAAGGCCTGCCACTGTCTCCATCTGTTCCTCCTCCGAGACCTGTCCAGTCTTCGGAGCCGGAAGAGGCTGAGCTGCTGATTGTGGAGCCCTCGGTGCCAGAACCGTCCTTTTCTCGGTCGGCTCCGTTCACCTCGACTCCGTCGGATCCGGTACCGGAGTCTCGGAGCCGAAGATCCATCCTGGGTTCCGGGACCGAGAGTCGGACCGATGTTTCGGTTCCGACTCTCCCTCTTGGGGCCTCGGCTCGGATCGACTCGGTTCCGTCCTCGGAGTCGATGCCTTCGGTGCCTGTTTCGGGGATTCTTCCCATTTCTTCGGAACCGGGAGATACCTCGACTCGGGACCCGGGGGCTTTCGATCTCATGAGGAAGGTGTTGTCTACCCAGACAACCACATCAGCAGATACAGCTTCTCCTCCCCATAAAGGTCCGTTATCCTCCTCTGCACCCGTGGCTACAGCTAAGCGTCGAGCACCTGTGTCTCAGCCACCCCTGGAGGGTGCCCCCTCTTCCTCGGAGGCTTCTTCGGATGCTCCCCCCGAAGAAGTCCCTAGGAAAAGATTGTGTAAGAGGAGACACTTAGATTCTCCACAAGAATCTTTGACATCCGATACTGACTTGGATGAGTCAGAAGGGTCCCCAAAGTCACCTTCAGAAGATGTCTCCTTTTCTGACATCTTGGAGATCCTAAAGCAGAGAGGTGACTGGCAGTCCCTCCCCCCTTCTGAGGATGAGTCAGTCTTGCTGAAGGCATTTGGTGCTCGCCCTTCCTCCTCCTGGGTCACTCCGCCCTTCGATGAATTAATGGAGCTGATTGCTCGAAGGGCGTGGGAGGCTCCTGACACGGTGGAGCCAGTCCCTAGGAAGCCTAATAAATACATTACTGCACCCCAGGACAAGGCTTATTTGACAAAAGGAGTTCCAGTGGATGCTATGGTGGTGGCAGCGGCCACAAAAAAGGAGATGTCGGAATCTTCCTCATCGGTCCATCCGCCTAACAAAGATTCTAGGACTATGGACAGGTACGGGAAGCGCATTTTTAGTTCAGCGGCTTTTTCTATGCGATCCCTGAACTATTTGACCCACTTTACACGTCTACAGAGGGATCTAATCAAAGAGTTGGGAGATACCCTCCAGGGTACTACAGATGCTGCTGTTTCAGAGAAAGTTACAGCACATCTCAATACCCTTACATCCATTGTTAACTCATCCATGAGGCTGATCTCATACGCGGCGAAGGATCGAGTAGGGCAGCAGCTTCAGCGATTGCTCTTCGAAGACAATCCTGGATGCGCTTATGTTCATTTGCGGAAGCCTTCAAGTCTTCCTTTACCAACGCCCCATTTGATGGTGCCACTCTCTTTGGCCCAAAAGTAAAGGAGACCCTTACCCGGTGTGAACAGGAGGGAAAGACTCTGTCTGCTGTCGGAGTCCGTTTTTCCACCCCATCCAGACCGTACCCCAAAGGGCAACGCGGTGGGAAAATGTGGTTTCGAAAACCCCAAGGATCTTTCCCAGGCATGCAGAGTGATGCCCCCTCTAGAGGCAGAGGAGGGGGCAGAGGTGGAAGACGCCGCCCTGGCGGCAGAGGGGGTCCGCAAAACCAAGGTGACAGGGATACCCCCCCTGGAAAACCTTTCCAGCACTCCTGAGAGGAGGCCCGACTGTCCTGCTCTGGAGGCAGTCGGGGGTCGCTTAGCTTTATACCCTCAGGCCTGGCAAAACATTACTACAGACAACTGGGTAAAAAGCGTTGTTACCAGAGGTTACAGAATACCATTCCTATCCACCCCCATTCCAAAGACAAGACTCCCAGATGTGCCGCCCCATCTGCGAGATCCAGCAGCTATAGAAATTTCAAAGCTGCTAGAAAAAGAGTCATCCAACCAGTCCCAGCGGACCAAATAGGATTCGGAACTTACTCAAGGTTCTTTTTAGTTCCAAAGAAGACAGGGGACTGGAGGCCGATTCTGGACCTAAGCAACCTCAACACCTTTGTCAAGAAAGAAAAGTAACGAATGGTCACGCTTCAATCGATCCTTCCATTCTTACAGAAGGACGACTGGATGTGCTCAATAGATCTGAAGGACGATACTACCACATCAAAATGGCCAGGGCGTCCAGAGATCATTTGCGCTTCCGGCTGGGAGCCAGTCACTATCAGTTTCGAGCCCTGCCCTTTGGTCTGACCTCAGCCCCCAGGGTTTTCACCAAATGCATGGCAGTGGTAGCGTCTCATCTGAGACACCTAGGATTCCAGGTGTTTCCGTATCTGGACGACTGGCTCCTTTCTGCCACCACCCGGTGTCAACTGATACAGGCCAGAGATTACACTCTACAACTTTGTGTTCACCTCGGAATTTCCGTAAATTTCGAAAAATCTTTACTACAGCCATCACAGCGTATCTTATTCATAGGAGCGGAATTAGATACGCATCAGTTAATTCTAAGGCTTCCTCCAGAAAGGATAGCTTCACTTCAAACACACATATCTCTTCTTCTGTCATCCAGAAAATCCCCAGCAAAACTGGTACTAAAGGTTTTGGGCCTCATGGCAGCTTCTCTCATTGCGATACCATTGGGAAGACTGCACATGAGAGTTCTACAATGGCTACTGTTTGCACAATGGTCTTTCCAACATCTACCTCTGACACACGAAATTCTGATCACAAACACATGCAAGTCGCACCTAGTCTGGTGGCTTCAGACTTGCAACCTTTCCAGAGGAAGACCATTTGTGCTACCCACGCCGACAGCTACGGTGACCACGGACGCTTCCCTGATAGGGTGGGGGGGCATCTTTCAGGGACAGACAGTCCAAGGCGAATGGACCAATTTAGAGTACAATCTGCACATCAATGTTCTGGAGTTGAGGGCAGTGTTTCTAGCATTGCAGCACTTTGCTCCCCTTCTTCCTCTAGGGACTATTGCAGTTCAGACGGACAACATGTCTGTAGTCTGGTACATAAACAAGCAGGGGGGAACCAAGTCCTATCAGCTATGCAGAGAGGCCATGACAATTTGGCAATGGGCGGAGTCCACGGGTCGCTTTCTGATAGCAACGCACATCCCGGGGTCATCCAACGTCATAGCCGACAGGCTGAGCAGAGCAATCCTGTTGCCGCACGAGTGGTCCCTAAAACAGTCAGTTGCGAAGAAGATTTTTCACAAGTGGGGCCAGCCTTCCTGCGATCTGTTTGCGTCTCCAATGAACGCCAAATGCAGGAGCTATTTTGCCCTATTACCCCCTCCAGGGGAAGTCCCCAGGGACGCACTAGTTCACGATTGGCCCCCGGGCCTCCTGTATGCTTTTCCTCCTTTTCCCCTGATTGCCAAGTTTCTGCAGAAAGCCAACAACCTGCAAAGGACGATCATCCTCATTGCCCCATTCTGGCCTCGTCAAATTTGGTTCCCCTTTCTTCTGACACACCGCATTCGGGGACCCTGGATCCTGGACCCAGAGCCAGATCTACTGACTCACTCATCAGGGGCTCCCCACCCCTCGCTCTTGTCCCTCCATCTAGCAGCTTGGCTGCTCCGATTCCCTACTTAGCTAGGTCTGATCTTCTTTCACCTGCAGTTCAGAATATACAAGTGGCTTCTCATAAAGCTTCCACTACTAAGACCTACACTAGTAAATGGAAGCGCTTTGTATTCTGGGCAAATACACAGCAATTGGACCCTGTCATAGCTCCTTTAAACAAAATCTTGGAGTTTTTAACAGAATTGTTCCACCAAGGTGCTTCTGCTACTTTAAGAGTGCAATTGGCTGCCATCTCCAACTTTCATGTGGAAGAATGTGGGGCTCCTGTTATGGCCCACAGACTTTGTAAGGCCTTTTTAAAAGGGTCTTTTCATATTAGACCACCAGTTAGATCTCCTACATCCCCTTCGAGTCTAAACCTCTTATTATCTAAATTGATGTTACCCCCATTTGAACCAGCCTCCTCTTGTCCATTGAAGTATTTGTCGTGGAAGACCCTCTTCTTGGTAGTCATTACATCCGCTAGGCGAGTATCTGAGCTTCAGGCTCTCTCCGTTAAACACCCTTATTTAATCTTTCACTCTGACAGAGTATCTCTTCGCACTAATTCATCCTTTCTTCCCAAAAGTTTGCTCTATTAATAATATTAATCAATCCATTGAATTACCCACCTTTTTCAAGAAACACTCCAATAAAATGGAGTATATGTTACACAAGTTGGATGTCCACAGACAACTTAGATTTTACTTGGATAGAACAAAAGATCACAGAAAATCTGATCAACTTTTTGTAGCCTTTGCTGATAGCAGGAAAGGTGTAACGGTTACTAAAAGAACTCTTTCTAAATGGTTAACTGATTGTATTATCTATGTTTATGATTCTTCAAATCAAGCTTTATCTGTCAAACCCAAAGGACATTCTACAAGATCAGTGTCTACATCCCTGGCTCATGCAGCTCGCCTACCATTAGACGCTATTTGTGCGGCTGCTACTTGGTCTAAACCACATACATTCATTTCTCATGACAAGGTTTCTAGGGACAGGGCAACCTTTGGTTCCACTGTGCTCAAGAACGTCCTCCCGTGAGTTCCTCAGGAACATGGAGCTAGGGACGCTACCCATGTGTAAGAACAAACAGCGAGATCGAACACTCTCACATATAGAAGTTATGTCCTTACCATAACGTTCCATGTGGAGTGTTCATCTCGCCTTTGTTCTTACATTCCCACCCTCCCACCCTCAGGAAGAATGTTCATTTTGGTGCCTGGTCTGGGTTATTCTGCTTCTGCATTGCAGTTGTTGTATATATGATATACATGTATATATATATATATATATATATATATATATATATATATATATATAGAAGTATTTTTTGTGTCTATGTGAGTTTTGGCATGAATGTGTCTCTCTCTGACTGCTGGTTTGCTTGCAAACTAGATCTGAGTTAAAGGCAGAGGGGGATTGTGGGTATTAGGTTGTCTCGAGCTTCTTCTCGATGCAGAGCCGACCCATGTGTAAGAACAAAGGCGAGATGAACACTCCACATGGAACGTTATGGTAAGGACATAACTTCTATTTACAGTCACTGCATGATAACATACATGTAGGTGCCACTACTGAAACAGTTCGGAAAATACATGGAAATGCAAATTAAATCATCCTATCACCTTATGTGTGTTTAGCAGTAATATTTTTTAAGATGTGCCTAATGTTGTTGTGTCTTTCGGCTTAACCCATAAATTCTTGATTGTACCAAATGTCTTACACTTATTTCTGGGAAGGTATGAACAATTTTGGGTTAATTATGAAACATATAAGGGACCAAGCATATTAATGCTGGTGGTATCATGGATGTATACATGAATCCATAACTCGACAATTTATGAGAAATTATAATGTTCAATAACTGTAGATATGATGCTGGATTTACACACCTGATGATCAGCATAGTCTATAAATATGATCAATAGCTGATCACACCACTAAGGAATGCAAATGCCAGGTGCCAGAACACATATTTAAAGGGGTAAAGGAAAAACGGTACCTTTCTGTTAAACCCCTACCACGTCTTTGCGCTGCTGTGTTTCGGCGCTATTTTTATCATTCATGCAGGACTGACAAATGTGATACGAATACAATCATTTTCATTAGGTAAGGTTACCTTTTTTTTTTTCATTTGGCAGGCAGACAGTACTGCAGAGACGAATGTCTTGTGTGGTGCTGCACGATCGCAGTTTTTACAATGTAGAGAATGACTCCTTTCATTTGCATGTGAGGGATGACTGAATAAACCGGGGACTGTGAGTTTTGGCAAGATCGATATTTTTTTTAAGGGTATTGTACTGCAGTACAACTGTGAAGACTTTTTCAGTGCACCTCGAGTAGCTGAAAACATACAGCTGCAATGCAATGTGTTCTTTATAAAGTTTGCAGTTATTGATTTGAAAGCAGTACACATTAATCCTGAGAATACATGGTAAACATCACCCGATCCAGGCATATCCAGTAAGTAGTATGAATCTTTTCACCTTCTCTCCTAATGGTATTCCCCTACATTAACCTTCTTCTTCAGTGAGACGGGATTCTCTCAAGTATTATACTGAAAAGGTAACTAGCTTCTGGCGAAAACCATGTGTAAAAAAAACAAAACAAAAACAAAAACAAAAAAAAACACTCCTGCAACTGGTAGGGGTTTAACGGTGGACTGCAGCTATTTCTGCAATGACCAAATGGTCCTGTACACCTAACATGACAATAGACACTTGTCAGTCAGTTGTACAGAAGTACTTGTCACCCACAAACTTGTGTCCAGTACTGAAATACCGGCAAAATACAGCAGCGCAAACTGATAGGTTTTTAACGGAAAAGTACCGGAAACACTATGAAGCAAGGAAGTTTGTGTGCAACATACTTCATAACAGCAGTTACGACTGCAACATCCCATATGGTACATATTCAACTCAGCAGCCTGTTCAACATATGACAATAACTATCGCCACACAGTGCTATCAACCTGCATTTCCATAGTGCAGCGAGGCTATGCACAGTAGCGTGACAGGCAGCAGACTAAGGTGGCCAAAGGCAAAAACTCACCACTTTTTGCCATAAGACATGAACTACAACTTACCATCAGTTACTATTGTTGCTCTGTGCCAGGCATTGCGCAAATGCTGAGGACAAAGAATGATGAGACAGAAGGGGGGAAGGGAGAGAGAGAGAATGGGACAGAAGGACAGAGACATAGAAAGAGTTTGGTTTATGAGCTATTTCTAGCCATCTTTGTGGTGTGTTTCTCTTAGGTTTGTCATCATAATAATTTTGTCATGCTCTGTATAAAAAAATGTTTCCAATATGGAGGAAGCAGGGGTAGGAGAGCAAAAATATGAATAAGACATAAGTGTGATAATGATCAATTAATAACATATGTAGCCAACAGTTACATACACAATATTCATATAATAAAAATTAAAGTTATGTACTCACCATAACTATGCATCTGTCTTGTCCATGTTCATTCTTCCTCAACTAGTGGGTATCAGATCTCACCTCGGATCTGACTCAACTACATTTACTAAACTCTAGGGTAGAACTCTCACAAGCTCTCCCCTTTACCCACAATGCCCCAGTCAACATGCTATACCTCAGATCGAGTTTGCTACCCTATAATCGATAGGAAGAACTAACTCTATGTTAAGATAAAGCAAAACAAGTAGTAGCAGAAGTGGGGCTAAAACCCGGAACAGACATTCCACAATAAACCTGAGTCACTCCAGGAGTTAACAGGAAGGGAGATGGAGGGTGGGGAGTTGAAAAAAAAAATGAAAATGGACAACAAAAATGCATAGTTATGGTGAGTACATAACTTTAATATCTGATGTTGTCCTTTTCATTCGTTCCACAACTACAGGGACAGAGTCCCCAGCTATGTGTACCTTGGGTAGCTCTCACGGAAGGATATACCAAAGTACTGCAGAACCAAAGGCATCCCAGATCCTGGAAGTCAAATCCAATTTGTAATGAGCAATAAAGGTATGACCATTAGAGCAGGTATCTGCTGCACAAATGCTGTCAATAAAGGTTCTATACCAAAAGTCAGAAGATTTGGCCATGGAAAAGGTGGAGTGTGCTTTAGGAGGCCTGGATAAGGACACGCCTTGTTGACTGTAATCCATTTGACTTGGGTAATTTTAGAAACAGTTGGGATCAATTTGTTTGGGAAAACAGAGACAAACAATTCCTCTCACCTTCTGAAATCTTTTATTTTATGTAGATAAAAAACATAGTTGCCTATGTAAATCCAAAAGATGGAGCGTGTATTCCCCTTTTTTAGCAAAGTTGGGAAAGAAAACAGGCAAATGAATAACTTTGATTAATATTCATTTTGGAGACTACTTTAGGCAAAACGTATGGACTGGTCTGCAATGTAAACCTGTCTTTGTGAAAAATGAAATAAGGAGATTTGGAAGAGAGATGCTGGAGTTCGGAAACTCAGCTCACACATGTAATGGCCAATAGAAAGGCAGTTTCCCAGGATGAAAATTTCAAATCAGATTTAGCTGATGGTTGAAAGGGCTTCTGAGTTATAACTTGCAGCATGACTGTTGAGTCCCAGGGAGAGGTGGGGTCCTTCACTGAGGGCCTAAGCAAGAAAGTACCTTTGAGAAACACCTTCCACAATTGAAGACTCTAATGAGGAAGCATTTTCACCCGAATGAAAATTAGATATGGTTGCCACTGCACTTTGATAGTACAGACACTAGTTCTTTCTTGAAAAACAGATGCCAAACACTCTAGGACAGGAGACGTTGGTGCAGTGAAGGCATCAAAGTCTCTCTGTAGAGCCCAAATAAAAAATCTTTTCCATTTATTTTTGTAGATCCTCCTAGTAGAGGCCTTGAGACAAGACAGAAGTATTTATCGACTGGAAGGAAAGGCTGAATTGTCTAGCTATCAGTGGAATTGAAGACACCATGTGGTCAATTTGAGGACTGTAATGGTTGGGTGATCCATCCCCATGGGATGAGAGAGAAGGTCTGGACTGGGGCCCAGTATCCATGGTGGATAGCGAAGGTGAGACCAAGGGAAGGGGAACCAAACTTGACAAGGCCAGAAAAGGGCAATGAGGATAACTGTGCCCTTCAACTGAAGTGCCTTCTGTATGAATTTGGGAATTAGAAGTATCAAGGGATAACCATAAAGGAGACTGGAGGAGCAAATGTGGACTGGAGTTTCTCTTGGTGACTCCCCTCAGAGGAGTGATTAAGGCAAAGAACCTTCTGCATATGTTGTTGTGGGGAGATGCAAAGAGATCACAGCAAGGATGACCCCATCGATGGAAAATCCTCTCCATCACTAATTAATTGAGAGACCACTCGTGAGGATCAGAATGGACCTGCTGAGTTTGTCCATTGTTACTTTGAATTTCCCCTAGTATGTGCACTGCCATAAGGAAGCAGCTGGAAGAAATCGCCTACTGCCACAGTCCCATTGCCTCTTAACAAAGGGGATAAGATTGGGTCCCACCCGTTTGTTGATGTACCAAACCACAGACATGTTATTGGTTTGAATCACAATCACTCCAAGAGGAAGGGCATCCTGGAAGGCCTGCAACACTAGGAGGACCTTGCTCATCTCCAAGACACTGATGAGCAAACTGGTCTCTTCTGGGGACCACATGCCTTGCACCATCCACCCCAAGAAATGCCCTCAACCTCACCCCAACTAAAAGATGTCCATGGTTACCATGGCTACTGAGAGTGGAAGTACAAGGAGGGTAGCCTTGGGAAACTTTGACCGACTTAATTCACCAATGAAGATGGTCTTGACATACTAAAGTGAGTTTGGAAAAGACAAAGGAAGGTGAAGAAAGTACAGTTGTGTACACTTACCACAAATGTAGATGTTCGAGTGTATTCACTGTTGCAGTCATTACATTTGGGTAATCCTGCTGGCAGGTTGCCCTCAGTCGTCCAGAATTCCAAAGTCTTGGGTCCTGCGTCAGCCGCTGTCGCCCCTTCTCTGACGTCAGGTTGTCAGGGGTATAAAAGAAGCAGCTGACGCCATTTTCTTCAGTTTTTCTTGCCCCAGATGTCAGGTGCCCCCTAAAAGGATAGCCAAAATTTATATATATAAAAATACATGCACCAATATAAACTTTACCTTCATCTACAAGCAAATACACCACATAGGTTGTATAAATCAAAGAAGGAAAGATAAGTTCCAGCAGAAAAAAAGGGGGATGGCAGGTAGGTAACCTGGACTGCAACAGTGAATACACTCTAACATCTACATTTATGGTAAGTGTACACAACTATACTATGTTCTTCGTGTTTCACTGTTGCAGTCATTACATTTGGGTAGAGTCCCAAAGCTATGGTTGGGAGGCTGGAGCTAAACCGCATTAGGAGCGGCTATGAGGCCCTGCAGAACTGCAGTGGCAAAGTCTGCCCTGGATTTAGAGTAGAGTGGCAGATGATAGTTCTTTGTAAAGGTGTGCACTGAACTCCAAGTAGCAGCCTCTAAAATGTCTTTGATTGGTAATCCTCTGAAAAAAGGCTGCTGAAGTGGCTGCAGCTCTGGTTGAATGTGGCCTAATGCCCTTAGGCACTGGCTTGCCATGTTGAAAATAGCAGAAACGAAAGCAGTGGCCTATCCACTTTGAAATAGTCTGCTTTGAGATAGCCTTTCCTTGTGATCCTGCAGCATATGCCACTAGTAATTGCTCTGTCTTTCTGAAAACTTTGGTTCTGTCCAAGTAGAATCTAAGCTGTCTGTGTACGTCCAAGGAATGCAGAATTCTCTCCCCCTTGTTCTGTGGATTTGGATAAAAAGTTGGCAGATGAATGGTTAAGAGCCACACTGGACACCACTTTAGGCATAAATGTTGGGGTTTGTCCTCAGAGAAACCCTGTCTGGATAAAACATGATAAAAGGTTCCACAGCCATGAGTGCATGTAGCTCTGAAACTCGTCTTGCAGAAGTTATTGCTAGGAGAAGAGCTGTTTTCCAAGATAAAAACTTTATATCAGCAGTAGCAGCTGGCTCAAAAGGAGGCAGGGTGAGTTTTTCCAAAACATAGTTGAGGTCCCATGCAGGTATTGGTGATCTTCTTGGAGTCCTTAAATGTTTGGCTCCTCTGAGGTACTGCTTTAATAAAGGATGAGAAAAGATTGGTGGCTCTGTATTGTAATGAGCCGAAATGGCAGTGGCATGAATTTTAATTGATGAAAAAGATAGGCCTTTGTCCAGCATCTCAGTTAAGTATTGCAAAATCTGAGGAATATTTGGCACAGCTGTATCAGTTCCTTGTGCCTGGTTCCAAGCACAGAATCCCTTCCATTTTCCAGCATAAGATTTTCTAGTACTAGGCCTTCTGGCTTCCAAAATGACATCCATCACAGCTTTACTGAGTGGTGTGTTTTGTATGATTACATTATCTGCCATGCTGCCAGGTTTAAAGTCCTGAGTTGGCTGTGCAGGATCTGATTGTTTTGCTGGGACAGTAGATGGGGTATTTGAGATAAGGTCCAAGCTGGGCATTGAGACAAATTCCTTAGGATTGGATACCAGTACTGGCGGGGCCAGTCTGGGGCAATCAGTATCACCTTTGGCTTCTCCTGTCTGACCTTTCGGAGTACCTTGGAGAGGAGTGGCAGTGGAGGAAAGGCATATACTGATAGTTTTTTCCAGCTGAAAGATAAGGCGTCCATTTTCCATGCTTGTCTGTGATAAGTCCTTGTGCAGAATCTTTTTAGTTGGTAGTTGTGAGGGGAGGCAAATAGATCTATGTCCAGGCATCCCCATTTCCTTGTTATCATGCTGAAGACTTGTGGATCCAGCTGCCACTCGTGGGGATCCATGAGGTTTCTGCTTAGTTTGTCTGCCAGAGTGTTTTTCTTTCCTGGCAGGAATTGTGCCTGCAGATGTACTTAGTAAGTCAATGCTGTGTCCCACAAAGTCATGGCTAGTCTGCAAAGGGGGTAAGAATGTGTGCCCCCCTGCTTGTTTATATACCACATGACCATGGTGTTGTCTAACTTTATCAGTAGTTGCCCCGGATGAAGTAGGTCCTTGAAGGCTGTCAGGGCATTTTGAACAGCTAGCATCCCTTTGTGATTGATATGTAGATTTGGTTTGAGGACCATGTGCCGTGAATGCATCTTCCTACCATGTGGGCCCCCCCAGGCATAATCTGATGCATCCGTTGTTAGTGTCTGCCTGACTGGGGGTACAGTGAATGGCTGTCCCTTGTTCTGCTGACAAGCCTTCGCCCACCATCGAAACTCCTGTTGCAGGCAGGGAACGAGAGTAATCATTGTCTCCAGGCTGTGGCAATGTTGAGTCCAAACACTTTTTAGGTACCATTGAAGTTTCCTCATATGCAGTCTTGCATATGGAATTAGTAGGATGCAGGATGCCATGAAGCCCAAAGCCTGCAGAAGTTTTCTTGCAGATAACTGGGCCTTTGTTGCCAACATCTTGAAATAGGTAGTCAGTTGCCTTTGTTTGTCTGGTGTGAGATAAGCCATCTGGGCAGTTGTATTTAAGCTTGCACCCAGGAATATTATCTCTTGAGAGGGTACTAGTTTTGATTTCTTTTCGCTAACTGTGTACCCTAGGCATGTTAGAAGCCTTTTCACAAACGCCAGATGCTGTAGAAGAATGTCCTTGTTCTCTGCTTGAATTAGACAGTCGTCCAAGTAAGGATATATTTGTATTCCTTTTTGTCTGCAGAATGCAATTACTGGTGCCAGGCACTTTGTAAAGACCCTGGGCGCAGTAGATAAGCCAAAGGGCAGTGCAGAGAATTGATAATGCATTGAGCCAGCCTTGAATTTGAGGTATCTTCTGCATGATTGTCTGATTGGGACATGCAGGTATGCCTCTTTTAGGTCTAATGCCACAAGCCAAGCATTCTTGCCCAGCATGGGCAGAAGCTGCTGCAAAGTTAACATTATGAATTTTGGTATATCCAGGAATGTGTTCAGAATAGATAGGTCCAGTATTGGTCTCCAGGCCTTGTCCCTTCTGGGTACCAAGAACAGTCTTGAGTAAAATCCTTGTCCCTGCTCTTGATCTGGTACTTGTTGAATGGCCCCCATGTCCATGAGGGATAGACTTGTTTTTGTGCCTCTGCCCATTGATTTTATGGCAGATCTGGCCAGCCGTTTGCCTTTGGCAGGGTATGGAAATGGAACTTGTAGCCTTGTGACACTATGTTTAGAACCCACTTGTCCTGGGTTATAATGTGCCAATTTTGAGAAAAAAGTGCAAATTTTTCCCCCCTAAGGGTGCTGCCAGGAGATAAGTACTTGGTGCAGGCAGGGGGAAGTCAGTGGGACTGTTTCCTGTAAGGTTGTGATTTGTCTTCTCCAACTTTGGAGGTAGAAGCACCCCATTGCTTTGACCTGCATGAACCTTGCGCCTGGGATCTGCCTCTAGGGCGTCTGGATCTGCCCCTTTGAGGTCTGTCTGACACAGGAAAGGACCAATTCTTTGTAGGCCAGTGTCTACTAAACTTAGGTGGCTGTACTTGTAAAAAATCTTTGACATTTTGCATAGATTTAGCTTTGTCCTCCATTTTCTTTAACACCTCTTCTGCCTTAACACCAAACAAAGTACCATGTTGTAAAGGTGCATCTAATAATTTAACTTTCACATGATCAGGCAGATTTTGTTCCTTTAACCAAGCATGCCTGCTAATTACAGAACGCATAACTGCGGCCCTGCAGGAGGCCTCCAAAGAATCAAAACCACATTGCAAAGTATGCTTTCCAACTTGTTCAGCTGCATGCAATAAATTTAGAAGTTATGTACCTACAATAACGTTCCATGTTAGTTGTCTTCTCGCGCCTTCTTTCTTGCTGGATGGGTTCGGAGCCCATCCTCAGCTCGACTTGGCACTTGCTAAGCTCGAGAGCTAATTTTACCAGCTCGAGGCAACCCTATATCCCATGATGCAAGGCGGAGACTACCCAGATCTCGTTTGGTAGCTAAAGAAATAGTAATATTTTCTTCCAACTGAAGAGAAGGAAGAAAAATAACAATACTAAATAACATCATAACCCTCTAGAAAGGATCAACCTAATCTAGTGACACTAGAAGTTGAACAGCTAGAAAAAGGGGAATAACCTGTTAATAGAAGATGCATAATCTTCCCGGTCTGACCAGGCTAGGGGGAAGGAGGGCAGGACACAAGAAAGAAGGCGAGAGAAGACAACTAACATGGAACGTTATGGTAAGTACATAACTTCTAAATGTTAAGTTGTCAATCTCGCCTTTATTCTTGCTGGATGGGACCGCGTCCCCAGCACCTCTATCCTGGGTGGCTCAATGGAACAGACTCTTGAGAACGGTGGAACCAAAATTCGCTCTGTCTCTGGAGGCCAAGTCCAATTTGTAATGTGAAACAAAGGTATGAGGAGAGGCCCATGTGGCTGCTGCACAAATAGTGTCTATTGGAAGTCTAGCCTGAAAAGCTGTAGATGTAGCTAGAGCTCTGGTAGAATGGGCTTTTGGCCTAGAAATCAACTCTTTACCTCTGAGCTGATAAATGTAAGTGATCACAGAAGACAGCCATCTAGATAACGTTACCTTGGAAACTGGAAGGCCTTTCCTGTTGTCTGCATAGGATAGAAACAGTTGATCAGATTTCCTAAAAATTTTAGTTTTGTCCAGATAATATCTGAGCTGGCGGTGAACATCAAGACAATGTAACTTTTGTTCCGCTCTATCAGAATAATTCGGGAAAAACACTGGAAGATCAATGGATTGATTTAGGTTGGTCTGCGATGCCACTTTTGGTAAGAAAGACGGATTAGTCCTTAGAGATACCCTATCTTTGTGCAATATTAAATAGGGAGGACGAATGCAGAGAGCATGAAGCTCAGATACTCTCCTGGCAGAAGTAATGGCAACTAGAAAAAGTGTCTTCCAAGAAAGCAATTTCAAAGAACAGGCAGCTGCAGGTTCGAACGGGGGAAGAATCAAGGATGTTAAAATTAAATTTAGATCCCACTGTGGTGGGGGGTCTCTAATCGGAGGTTTCAATAAAAAGATACCTCGAAGGAATGCCTTGCAAAGTTTATGTGACATAATGTTGTGGTCCAAAAGGCCTATATGAAAATTTGAAATGGCTGCCAGCTGAACTTTCACTGTGGAAGAAGAGGATCCTGAATGAAAAATCTCAGCTAGGAAGTCCAATACCGAATGAATTGGAGCAGTATAGGGGTCCAAGTTCCTAGCTTTTGCCCAGAAAGAGAAACGTCGCCATTTACTAGTGTAAATCTTTCTGGTAGAAGATTTTAGGGAAGCTACTATGATATCCCGTACAGGATTAGAAATCATAGGAAGCCTGGCTAAGGATGGAAGTGGAGCAACCAAGCAGTGAGGTTGAGAGAAGGTATGGATTGGTGCAGTTGACCCGACTGGTGCGTCAGCAGATCTGGAACCGGGTCCAGATGCCATGGCTGTACCAAGAGATAATGATGTAGGAACGGAAACCACATCTGTCAAGGCCAATAAGGGGCAATGAGAATCAACTTGGCTCTCAAGGCTGTTGCTTTCTGAATTAGCTGAGGTATCAGCGGAAAAGGGGGAAAAGCATAAAGAAGTCCCCGGGGCCAATCTTGGGTTAGAGCGTCTCTGGGGGGATGGCCTGGAAGGGGGAAGAGAGAGAAGAAGTCTGGGCATTTGCTGTTTTGAGGTGTAGCGAAACGGTCGCAGCAAGGAAGGCCCCACTTCTGAAAAATCTCTTCCGTCACTGATTGTTTGAGAGACCACTCGTGAGGCATGAGAATAGCTCTGCTCAATCTGTCCGCTATGATGTTGGATTTCCCGGGGATGTGCATTACTATCAGAAACCGGTGAGAGGAGATTGCCCACTGCCAAAGTCTGAGAGCCTCTCGACACAGTGGATAGGACTTGGTTCCGCCCTGTTTGTTTATATACCACACTACGGACATATTGTCGGTTTGGACTGCGATAGTTCCCAGGGGAAGAGAGTCGTTGAGGGCTTGAAACGTTAAAAGCACCGCTCTCATCTCCAGAACATTTATGGGCAGATGGTACTCGAAAGGTTGCCAAGTGCCATGGACCATTCCGCCGTGATAATGCCCCCCCCACACCCGATCAGGGAGGCGTCCGATGTAACCATGGCAACTGGGGCAAGAGGAACAAAAGGTCTGCCTTGATGGATTTGAGGGGACGATATCCACCAAGTCAGATGCCTTTTGCAGGTTGGAGTTACTATGATCTTGTGACGCATGGGAAGTTGTTGAAAAGACCATTGGGTGAATAGCATCCATTGTAGAAGACGCATGTACAAAAGCGGGCAAGGGGAAGAAGTGTTATAGCGGCCGCCATAAGACCCAATACCTTCAGAGCAAATCTGGCCTGAATTTTGTTGCTGAGAAGAATCACCTGGACGTGTCTTTGAATGTCCAAGATCCTTTGGTCTGTTAACTTTGCTGAAAGTTGTACGGTGTCCAATCTTGCGCCTATAAAAGTAATAGATTAACAAGGCGACAAGGCAGATTTTTCGAAATTTATAGAAATTCCTAGCCCTCTGCAAATGTGAATGGTGTAATTTCTGGCTTGGAGAAGCTGATGCCTGGTGGTGGCAGTGAGGAGCCAGTCGTCTAGATATGGAAACACCTGGAATCCTTGACATCTCAGGTGAGCCGTAACCACTGCCATACATTTGGTGAACACTCTGGGGTCTGTAGTGAGTCCAAAGGGCAGGGCTCTGAATTGGAAGTGACTGGTCCCCAGCCGAAAGCGGAGAAATCTTCTGGAGCGTCTGTGAATTTTTATGTGATAGTACGCATCCTGAAGATCTATCCAGCACATCCAATTGTCCTTGCCCAGAAAGGGCAGAATGGACTGAAGCGTGACCATCCGGAATCTTGATTTCTTTACAAACTTGTTGAGTTTGCTCAGATCTAATATTGGTCTCCAGTCCCCTGTCTTTTTTGGAACTAAAAAGAACCTTGAGTAGATTCCGGATCCTATTTGGTCTGCTGGGACTGGCTGGATGGCTCTTTTTCCTAGCAGTTTTGATATTTCTAGTACTGCTAGTTCCCTTAGACTGGGTGGAACGTCTGGAAGGGATCCCTTTTGTTGAATTGGGGTTTGAATAAAGGGAATTTTGTAACCCTCGGATATAATTGACTGTACCCATTTGTCTTGAGAAAGGGAAAGCCAGGCTATTGGGTACAGCGATAATTTTCCCCCGACTGCCTCTGAAGGCGGACAATCGGGCAACATCTCAGGGATGCTGGAAGGGTTTGTCAGAAAGAGGCTCTCTGCTACCCTGATTCTGCGGACCACCTCTGCCCCTAGGGTGGCGTCTGTTATTGTTACCCCCTCTGCCTCTGGGAGTAAACTGACTTTGTGCGTCAGGCGTGACTCCTTGAGATTTGCGGAACCACATTTTCCCTTCCTTCTGTCCTTTGGGGTAAGGTCTTGAAGGGGTGGAGAAACAGACTCCTACGGCAGAAAGAGTCTTGCCATCTTGTTCGCATCTAGTCAAAGTGTTTTTCACTTGAGGTCCGAACAAGGTCGACCCATCAAAGGGGGAGTTTGTGAAGGACGCCTTGAAGGGGTCTGCAAAATTACAAAGCCGCATCCAGGACTGACGCCTTAAAGCCACTCCTGTGCTTGGTTCCCCTACGCTCCATCGGCTGCATAAGAAATGAGCCGCATGGAGGAGTTAACAATGGAGTTAAGGATTCCTAGCTGTGAGCTAATCTTATCCTGAGACCCAGCAGCTGACGGATCCTGTAAAACTTCTCCCAACTCTTTAAGAACATCTCTTTGGAGGCGGGTGAAGTGGCATAAGTAGTTCAGCGATCTCATGGCAAAAGTCGCTGAAGAAAAAATCCTCTTGCCGTACCTGTCCATAGTCCTAGAATCCTTGTTAGGAGGATGGACAGGTACTGAAGGATCAGCTAGTTCCTTCTTGGTGGCAGCAGCCACCACCATGGCATCAACTGGGACACCCTTTGTTAAATATTGTCTATCTTGTGGGGCCGTAATAAATTTTGAAGGCCTCCTAGGGATAGGTTCCACCGAATCCGGAGCCATCCATGCCTTCCGAGCCACTACCTCCATAAGAGGGTCGAAAGGCGGAGACACCCAGGAGGTGGAGGGTCGAGATCCGAACGCCTCCAGGTATACTGACTCGTCCTCGGAAGGATTAAGGGAGGGCCAGTTCCCACTCTGCTTAAGGAGTTCAAGGATGTCTGAGAATGAGACATCCTCAGAGGAAAACCTTGGGGATCCCTCCGACTCATCCAGGTCAGTATCTGATGTAGTAGACTCAGGGGAGTCTAGATGTTTCCTCTTACATGTCCTCTTACGCGGGGGTTCACCTGATGGATCAGTAGAAGCCTCAGAAGAGGAAGATATTCCCAATGGGGAAACCTGAGGCGTTGGATCTCTGGGTCCGGGAGCAAAAGAGTGAGAAGAGACGTCAGCAGGCACTGTAGTAGGAGGAGCTGATGGAACTGTCCGTTGACTAAGCCCAGGGGCTAGTACACTCCTCATCACCTCGAAGGCTCCCCCGTCAGAGAGACCAGAAAGTTCCCACTCCGAAGAGATAGGAACCCCAGGCCTCACCGAGAGGGAAGGCTCCGAGGCAGATGTCGGGGCCGAGCTCACCAATGCCGAAGCTCCGAGAGGGAGAACAGGGTCGGACAAGGGTCCGATGCCACTCGCCCCCTCGGAGCCGACGAGGGAGACCAGACGCCCGGATCCCTCCAATGAACGCCTCGAGGAAATCGGAGCAGAGGACGACAGAGCCGAAAGGGGTGGTATCGGCTACGAAGCTACAACGGTGCCGGTTCCGAGGAGCTCCGGCTCCGAGCTCTGTAAGAGAGTCGAAGGAGGAATGTTTGGTGGATGTGAAATAGCTACCGTCTGTTGAGATGGGCTATGGAGTATTTGGGCCAATGCCTGAGACTTTAATAGTCTACTCACCACTCTCTCGCGGTAGTGATCAGACAGCCTGGACGACTGAGAAGAACGGCTCTGATGGCTCCGCTCCAAGAGCAAGGGTGATCTCTGAGCCGAACGTATGGATTCCACCGAAGGGGATTGAGATCTCTTTTTTGAGATCGATGGAGCCAACGGAGCCGAAGATACGTCGGCTCCAGCCGGAGCCGACACTGATTGTCTGGATTGGGCAGTATCGGCACCGGATGGAGCCGATACTGAGACTGGTAAGGTGGAAGGATCGGCTCCGGCCGGAGCCGATCTCGACCCTGGTGAGGGTGAACCTGAAGCCGACGGCTTGGAAGTCTCAGCCGAAGGCTTAACAGGTTTCGAGGGCTTCCCCGGCGCCGACTTAGTCTGGGAGCTCTCGGGCTTTAATAAGCCCCTTGATATCAGCTTGTTTCTTCGCTCCTGCAGGACTCTTGGGCTGAAGGCATGACAGATAGCACAAGAGTCCTGCAGGTGCAAAGGTCCCAGGCAATAAACACAAGAAGTGTGACCGTCTGTCAGAGACATCTTCTGACACACGAGTCACACTTCTTGAAGCCTGAGACCTTAGTGTCCTTCGACATAACTATGTCGAGGAAACACAATACAGTAACACACACACAAACACACTCAATCCAACAATTTAAAATAAACAGGGATAACACACAGTCATACACAAACAATCCCTGACAGGAAAAAATTTAGGGAGGGGAAGGCCTAAGCTAGGGAAAGGGAATAAAATACTCGAAAAAAAGGGAACACTGATGGGAATATGGTTAAAGTAAGTCATTAAAGTTAACAAAAAACAATTATATATATAAATTTAAAGGGGGGTAGGCAAAAAGTCTCAAAAACTATTCACTTACCTGGAGCTGGTAAAAGAAGGCACCTCATTAACGAAGTGGCAAACGAGATCTGGGTAGTCTCCGCCTTGCATCATGGGATATAGGGTTGCCTCGAGCTGGTAAAATTAGCTCTAGAGCTTAGCAAGTGCTGAGTCGGAGCCGAGGATCGGCTCCAAACCCATCCAGCAAGAATGAAGGCGAGATTGACAACTTAACATCCTGCATTTCCTTGTTTTCTGCACATTCAGAGTTTAACAACATCTTCTGTTTAAGCAATGCCATGACATGTTGCTGATATTTGAGCATATGAAACTGACAGTTTAAGGCCATTATAGCCAAGGTAGCATATGTGTAAACCTTTTTTCCCCATCTATCTAGTGCCCTAGAATCTCTGTCAGAGGGGGTAGGGTTTTTTGCAGCGGAAGCCTTAACTCCTTTGGGACCCTGTGAAACAGTCTCTGGGTCTGCAGCAGGGTTTTTAAAAAGGAATTTATGAGAGTCAGTAACCCTGTAATATCTATCAGACTTAACAGGAGCTGGAGGTAAGGAGTCAGGGGTAAGACTAGACTCCGAAAACACATCATCTACAATGTCTAACACAGGTGGAATGGCTAGAGGCCTGTGTTGAGGAAGTAAAAGGAAATCTCTGAGCCTCTTTTTAGATTCTGAAAAATCTTGGCTCTCCCAGTAGAAATACTCCCTCATGGTATGCAAGGTTTCCCCAAAAGAATAGTCCTCTGGAGGAGAAGATGAAGGTATAGATTATTCAGCATCAGAATCTTCATAGGGGGGGAGAGAATATTCCTGATCAGAATAGGAATCAGAAGAAATAGAAACCTGATCTGAAGATTCATAGTCAGTCTCTTGTCTAGGCCTCTTATCAGGAGTGGGATGGGACCCCTGATCAAGGTAATCAAGTCTTCGGCCATTTTGAGCATCTGTTATTTGGGCATAGAGGCCTGTCCACGTGGCTCTTGAGTTTGTTTCTTTGCTTTAGAAGGTGCTTTAGTCTTTGCCTTTGAAGCTGAAGTCAGTTTAATGTAAAGATGTTTAGGTCTGAATACACCCTCAGAAGCCAGTGCCTGCTCAGCGGCTCCGGACCCATCTGAGGGAATAGTATATGAGGCTCCAATACCCTGAGTTTCCAGCGGCATGGCTGACTCCATGTGGGAGTCAGTAGTGGCCTGTGGGCGTAAGGGGCTACGAAAGCACCTCACTGAGAACCGGCAAACTGACGACTGGCTTAGGAGAAGCTTCGTCGTCAGTTTTGGGCCTCGGTTGTTTATCTTTCTCCTTTTTGTGAACTCTGGTAGTCGGATGGCTATCTGACGACAATTCTGGGTAATTCAACCGGCGTCCAAAATAGTTTAAAGCAAAATCATACTGACGCTTAATAGTGCGTTGGTTAAATCTAGCACAAAACTGACAACCAGAAACTTTGTGATCAGGGCCTAGGCAAGGAATACAGTAAGAATGAAAGTCCTTATGAGGTATTTGCTTTCCACAAGAAATACAATTATTTACTTTTTCTGACATCGGTCTGGAGCAAGAAAAAAGTTTCCCCAACAGGGTACTTAGCTTTATTGAAGACTTCGGATCTGAAATTCGAACACGAAAATCTCAGGAGTCGGCCGACTGGCACTTGCGAACGGCTTCTGCTTCGGGGACCGTGTGGCAAGAAAGACTGGTGAAAACGGTGTCGGCTGCTTCTTTTATACCCCTAACGACCTGACGTCAGGGAAGGGGCAACAGCGGCCGACGCAGGACCCAAGACTTTGGAATTCTGGCCGACTGAGGGCAACCTGCCAGCAGGATTACCCAAATGTAATGACTGCAACAGTGAAACACGAAGAACATTTGGCCACTGAACAGCTATGGTCCATTGAAGAATGTGCATATAAAAATGGGCCACAGGAAAGTACAGTTGTGCACACTTACCATAAATGTAGATGTTAGAGTGTATTCACTGATGCAGTCATCACACTTGGGTTATCCTGCCAGGGGTAGCCCTCAGTCGGCCTGAATACCAGTGGCTTAGTATTTCTGTGTCGGTTGCTGTCACTTCAGGAGTGACGTCAGATCATCAAAGGTATAAAAACAGGCAGCCGACACAATTACATCAGTTTTTCTTGCCCCAAATGTCAGGAGCCCCTAAATAAGGAGCTAAGTTATGGTGGAAAAACACCACTAGTGAAAAGTAAATACCAGTAGCCCTGTAAGGAGTGAGGAAGAGAGAGAGAAAGAGAAAGAGACAAGGGGGCTGGAGGGTGGGAAACCAGGACTGCAACAGTGAATACACTTAAACATTTACATTTATGGTAAGTGTACAACTGTACTATGTTCTTCGTGTTTCATTGTTGCAGTCATCACACTTGGGTTGATTCCCAAAGCTGAAGAATGGGTGGAGGCAGTCAAGAAGAATTGGGGCTGGCTAGTATGCCCTGCAGGACTACTGCTGCAAAGGCCGCCCTGGATTTGGAAAAGATAGGCAGGTGGTAATGCTTGGTGAAGGTATGAACAGAACTCCAAGTAGCAGCTTCCAGAATGTCCTTTGGGAAAGGCTGTAGAGGTTGAAGTTGCCCTAGTGGAATGCGTTCTGACCCCCTGAGGGGGTGGTTTCCCATGGTGTTTGTAACAGATATGGATACAGTGTGCTATCCATTTGGAGATGGTTTGTTTTGATATGGCCTTGCCCTCTGCCCCTGGTGCAAAGCTGACTAGTAAATTGTCAGATTTCCTAAAGGGCTTAATCCTATCAAGGTAGAATCTGAGCTGTCTGTGCACATCTAAAGAGTGCAAGATCCTTTCCCCCTTATTTTGAGGATTAGGGAAAAAGGTGGGCACATGGATAGATTGGTGGAGAGCTACACTGGACACCACTTTAGGCATGAAAGTTGGGTTAGTCCTGTGGGAGACCCTGTCAGCATGAAAATAATGAAGGGTTCCACAGCCATAAGTGCTTGTAGCTCAGACACTCTTCTAGCTGAAGTGATGGCCAGAAGCAAGGCTTTTTCCCAAGAGAGGAATTTTAACTCTGCAGACGCTGCAGGCTCAAAGGGGGGGGGGGGGTGGCATGAGCTTTTCCAACACAAAGTTAAGGTCCCAAGCAGGGGTGGGGGCTCTTCTTGGCAGCCTTAAGTTGTTAGCCCCTCTCAGGAACTGTTTGATGAGAGGGTGAGAGAAGAGAGGTGGCTCAGTGCTGTAATGAGCAGAGATGGCAGAGGCATGGATCTTAATGGAAGAGAAGGACAGGCCTCTGTGGAGTAGGTCTGCTAGGTAATCCAAGATGAGAGGTAAGGAGGGCTGTGCTGTATCTGCTCCTTTAGTGTGACTCCATGAACAATACCTTTTCCATTTTTCAGCATAGGATTTCCTTGTACTGGGTCATCTGGCTTCATGTATGACATCCAGTACCTGCTTGCTTAAGTTGTCCACTGGAGGAAAATTCAAGGAATAAGCCAGGCGACAAACTTCAGGGTCTGCAATTGCGGATGCAAGAACTGTCCCTCCTGCTGAGTCAGGAGGGTTGGGATCTGTGGTAGGTGCCAGGGGGCATTGGTGACGCACTGCGCAGTAGTGGGTACCAGTGTTGGCGTGGCCAGTCTGGGGCAATCAGGATTGTCCTTGGTCTTTCCTCCCTTATCTTGAGTAATACTCTTGTAAGAAGAGGCAGAGGGGGAAATGCATAGATTGAGAAGTTTGCCCACTGGAAGGATAGGGCATCCACTTTCCAGGCCTTGTTGTGAGGTACCCTGGTGCAGAATTTGCTGAGCTGGTGGTTGTAGGGGGGAGGCAAATAGGCCCACCTTCGGGGTATCCCATTTCTGGGTGACAAGGCTGAGGGTGTTGTGGTTTAATTGCCACCTGTGTGGGTCTAGGAGATTTCTGCTTAACTTGTCTGCCAGAGAATTTTGGTTGCCTGGCAGGAATTGAGCTTGTAGGTGAATGTGCATGGCTAAGGTCGTGTTCCCCAGGCTCTTGGCTAGCCTGCAGAGTGGGTTTCTCCCTGCTTGTTGGTGTACCACATCACTGTGGTGTTGTCGGTTTTGATTAGTAGGGGGCCCGGTGACAGAAGGGATCTGAAAGCTGTCAGAGTGTGCTGAACAACTAGCATCTCTTTTTGGTTGATGTGCAGATGAATTTGATTTGGGCTCCAGTGGCCCTGAATGCACCTGCCGTCCAGATGTGCACCCCAAGCATAGTCTGATACATCTGTGGTCAGGGTATGGGCAGCGTGGGGTTGTGTAAAGGGAAGCCCCTTGTTGTGGTTGCATGCTGCTGTCCACTAAAGGAACTCTTTCCTTAGACAAGGTCCTGAGAATGTTAGCACCAAAGACATTTTAAGTACTATTGAAGTTTCCTCATATGCAGTCTGGCATATGAAATTAGTAGAACGCAGGAGGCCATGAACTCTAGAGCCTGCAGGATTTTCCTTGTGGATAGCTGGGTTCTGGTGGCCATTTGAGCAAAGTAGCCTATCAGATAGGCTTGTTTTTCTGGAGTAAGGAATGCTATCTGGGATGCTGTGTCCAAGCTTGCTCCCAGGAATACAATTTTTTGACTGGGGACTACTTTGGATTTCTTTTCATTGATAGTGTACCCCAGGGAGGTTAGAAGGTCCTTTACAAATGTCAGGTGCTGCAACAGCTTTTGCTGACTGTCTGCCTGAATCAGGCAATCGCCCAAGTAGGGGTAAATTTGAATATTTCTTTGTCTGCAATAGGCAATGGCTGGAGCCAGGCATTTTGTGAAAACTTTGAGAGCAGTGGATAAGCGAAAGGGAAGTGCAGAGAACTGATAATGCATAGATCCTGCTCTGAAACATAGATAATTCCTGCAGGAGTCCCTGATTGGGATGTGCAGATAGGCCTCCTTTAGGTCTAGGGTGGCTAACCAAGCATCTTTGGACAGCATAGGGAGAAGCTGCTGTAGGGTGAGCATTTTGAATACTGGTACCATCAGGAAGGTGTTTAGAATGGATAGATCTAAAAATGGTCGCCAGTTGCCCTCTTTTCTGGGTACCAAGAAAAGTCTGGAATAAAAACCTTGGCCTATCTGTTCTGCAGGAACAGGCTGAATTGCCCTTATGGAGAGCAGGGACTGAACTTGGTTTTGTGCCTCTGCCCACTGGTTTGGAGGTAGGTCTGGGAACCCTTTTGGGGTTGGCAGTGTGTGGAAATAAAATTTGTACCCCTGGGATACTATGTTGAGGACCCATTGATCGTTGGTGATGGAGGTCCAGTTTTTTGCATGGTGGACATGTTTTCCTCCTAGGGACATGAGCAATTGGGCAAATGTGAGGAGTGGTGTTGAGAAGTCATTGTGAATTCTTTCCGTAAGGGGGTGGCTTAGCAATCCCTGCTTTAGAGGTGGAGGTACCCCATTGCTTAGATCTCTGCATACCCTAAGACTGTAATCTGGGGGGGGTCTACTTCCCCTGGGTCATGTTTGAGATGGCCTTGAGGGGGCTGGAAAGGACCAATGTTTTGAGGGGCAATGCCTACTGAATCTTGGAGGCTGCACTTGCAAAAAATCAATGACTGTCTGCATAGACTTAGCCTTTTCTTCCATCTTTTTTAAAACCTCTTCTGCTTTGGTGCCAAACAGATTATCCTTGTTCAGAGGAGCGTCCAATAATTTTGATTTGACATGGTCTGGCAAGGTCTGCTCCTTAAGCCAGGCATGCCTTCTAAGCACAGAGCCTGTGACTGCTGCCCTGCGAGATGCTTCTAGGGCGTCAAACCCACTTTGCAGGGTATGCTTGCTGACTTGGTTTGCAGAATGCATAAGCTCCTGTAATTCTTTATTTTCTGCACAGTCAGGAAAGGTAGATAACTTTTGCTTAATAAGTTCCATAGTATGTTGCTAGTATTTCAGCATGTGGAACTGACAATTCAATCCTCTAATGGTGAGAGTTGCAGAGGTGTATACTTTTTTATCCCTTCTGTCTAAAGCTCGGGAATCCCTGTCCGAGGGGGTGGGATTCTTAGCTGTAGTTGCTTTTATTCCTTTAGGTCCTTGGGAGATGACCTCTAGGTCAGCAGAAGGATTTTTGAAGAGAAATTTGTGTGAGTCAGGGACTCTGTAGTACCGGTCAGGTTTCCTTGGAGCAGGGGGTAAAGTATCAGGAGTTAGACTGGATTCCATAAAGACATCATCCATAACATCCAGAACAGAAGGGATAGCTAAGGGTCTGTGCTGTGGTAAATCTAAAACTTACCGGAGTCTTTTTTTGGACTGAGGATAATTCTGGCATTCCCAAAGGAAATGCTCTCTCAAAGTATGTAGGGTTTCACCAAAAGAAAAATCCTCTGGAGGAGAGGCAGAAGGAATGAATTCCTCCACATCTGAATCCTCATAGGCAGATAAGGGCATGTCTTCATATTCAGAAACCTCAAAGTCATCGGACTCTTGGTCAGATAAAGCTGCTGGGGACAAGTCTCTTTCTTTTAGCAGGGGAAGGCTGGCTTCCCTAATCAGCATGATCAGGTCTTCTGACATTTTTAAGCATCTGAGATTGTGGCAAGGAAGCAGGCGCTTGAGTTTGGGTCATCGGTTTTTTAGGCATAGCTTGTACTCTTGGCCTTAAAAACTCGGTAGTTTTAGAAAGAACTGAAGATGCAAAATAAGTCAGTTTGTGTCGAATATTGGTAGTGCGAAGAACTTCCTCAGAAGCGGTGCCTGTGCAGCGGCTCCGGACCCATCCAAGGTAGAGACATCCACAGGTTCCGTAGTCAAAGAAGAGTCTCGCTGCATACCGGACTCCGAACGGGTCTCGGTAGCGGCCTGCGAATCCATCGAAGCGGGCATCAGGGGCTGCGGAAGCGCCTCAATGAGTACTGGTGAACTGGCGACTACCTTAACGGAAGTGTCGGCAGTTTTGGACCTGTGTGGTCTGTCTCTGTCTTCATCCTTATGTTTTTTCAGAAGATCGGTAGTCAGATGGCTTACCAAAGCCATTTCGGAATATGGAGATCGAGAATGAAAGTATTTAGCTACAATAAGGGCCCAACGACGAATAGTTCGGGCATTGAACAAAGCACAAAACCGACAGTGAGGTACATCGTGGTCTGGGCCTTAACAGGTGATGCATTAAAAATGGAAATCTCGGTGTGGTATTTGCTTTCCACAGGCGAGACAATTGTTAACTTTTTCTGACATCGGTTCGAGCAAGAAAAAAGGATCCCCAAAGGGGTACTTTGCTTTAGAAGACTTCAAGATGATTCAATTTCGGAAATGAAAACTCAGGTAGCAGCCGACCAGCACTCGTGCGAACTGCTTCTGCTTTGGGCACCTCGGCAAGAAAGATTGATGTAAGGGCATCAGCTGCCTGTTTTTATACCTCTGATGACCTGACGTCAGTCCTGAAGGAACAGCAACTGATGCAGAAATACTAAGCCTCTGGTATTCGGGCCAACTGAGGGCTACCCCTGGCAGGATAACTCATGTGTGATGACTGCAACAATGAAACACGAAGAACATCTAAGGTTATGGCAGTTGCCATTGACCCAAGGGCCTGAAGAATAAGTCTAGCTGGGGAAGAAAGGTGTTATAATTTGCTCAACTTGGTACCTGATGGTCCTTACTCAATGGTGTGGAAGAGAGGCTATCTGACTAACTATGTACAAATGAGCACCTATGAACTCCAGGCTCTGCGCAGGTTGAAGGTGAGATTTGCAGATGTTGACTGAGATGCCTATAGACTGATACAACAGGAGCAAGTAGCCCCTGGATTTCTCAAGAAGATACTTGGTTGGGGCAGTGAGGAGCCAGTCATCTAGGTATGGTAACACTCTGAATCCCAGAAGTCTCAACTGAGCTGCCACCACTACCTTACATTTTGCAAACACCCTGCAGGCTGTGATGAGACCAAAGGGCAGGGCTCTGAAGTGGTAGTGGCTAGCCCCCAGCTGAAAGCACAGAACTCTTTGGGATCGTCTGTTCCTCTTCATGTGATAATACACATCCTGAAGATTGATGCAGCACATCTAATCATACTTGCACAGAAACAGCAAAATGAACTGAACCATGACCATTTGGAATTTTGACTTCTTCACAAATTGTTTTAGTTTGCTTAGATGAATCTCAGGGCCCTGTTTTCTTTAGCACTAAAAAAAATCTTGAGTCTCAAGTTTAGAAACCTTTCTGGTCTGGTGGGACCTCCTGAATGACTCTTTTGTCTAGCATCTTCTGATTTTCTTGAGCTGCTGCCTCCCTCTGACTGGGTGGGACATCAGGAAACCTTTTTATTTTGGTTGGGAGAATCTGGGAAAATGGTATGAAATAATTGTAAGTTATGTACTTACCATAACTTGGTATCTGTGTTGTCTTCTTTCAATCCTCCTCATAGTTGGGTTACGGATCCGACCCAGCCACGTTCTTACAGACTAGGATCAAAGTTTCGAGCTACTCCCATTTCCCATAATGCACTGTCCTCTGCCCAACGAACTCAGATCAAGTTTGCTGCCCAAACAGCTAAAGAGTTCAGAAAATAATTAGAAGAAAAAGCCACATTAAGAATCAGAGGCTCAAACCAGGAACATCAGTTCCTAAAAGGTTCTCTTCAGGTCTTCTGGAGCATTGGGTAGGGCAGGGGTGTGCAGCCTGTGGCTCTGGAGCCATATGTGACTCTTCCACCCCTTTGCAGTGCCTCCCTGTAGCTTTGAAAAATAATGTCCACTCTGCCGCATGACACACACACACACACACACAGCGATCAAGTGACAGATTTTAACACGGTTTCTGTAACCATGCATTCCACACAAACTGGGAGCAATTGAGCGATGCCCTAGCAGCAGCATCTCCTGAAAGGCTTCTGTACCCGTCATACCTCTCAAACCCTTACCAGAAGAAATCTGGACAGACCCACTAATAAAGGGGAACATAGGGACAGATTTTAAATATTGCTCTTATAAACTTAAAAACTTGCTGGAATAATACAGTTTCTGTTAACATGCATCTTATACACATACATGCACGTACACACACACACACACACACACACACAGACCCTGCCACACTCTTGGAGGGGGTTTGAACTCCTGGAGAGGAACTTGAACCAGGCAAGAGGCCCCTGAAAATTAACTTATTTTTGCGGTCGGTGACAGCCCTAGATAAAGCCCTCACAGATACAGCAAGCTGACTGCAGATTTGCAGGGCCAAGGCAATAAACACACAAATTCTGTGCATCTAAATGCAAAAATTTTCAACTGCATTCACGGGAACTCTTAAACCCCACAGGTTTATACAACATAGCAAAGCACACCACAAAAAAACAATCCAAACACTACCCATGACAATAACAGCAAAACTATTTCACTATATAACAGACCTATATATCTTTTTTTTTTACAACACAGCAAAACCAGAAACAAAAAACAAGACTAAAAACAGCTGGAAGGGAGACAGAGGAAAGCACAGACAAAAGCCAACTACAGAGCAAGGAAAGGAAGGAAAGGAAAAGAGTCTAACCCTGCACTGCTACAGAAGGGGAGGAGAAAGGAAAAAAGGCACTTATCTAAACATTTTAGAGGTAAAAGTAGAAATCCTACTGTGAAAAACACAAAAACGCTCAAGACTTTGGAATCCACACCTGTCACTGCTGGCGGCAAATGAGGTCTGGGGTAGTTGGACAGAGGACACTACATTATGGGAAGTGGGAGGAGCTCGATACTTGGATCCTAGTCCGTAAAAATGTGGCCAAGTTGGATCTGAAGAACGCTTCTGTAACCCATCCATGAGGAGGAATGAAAGAGACAACATCAGATCCTCTGGATATGATTCTGAGCACCCAAGAACCTCTTGTTATTGGTGGCCAGACATCTGGGTGCAGAGACAAGCACCCACCCCTAAGACTGTCTCCAGAGGTGGGCAGTTGGGCAACCTTTCAGGAATGCTGAAAGGGTTGATCTGTTCAGGAACATCAGAAAACCTGGTTCTGTGGATCTCCCCTGCTGTGAGGATGGCGCCTTCCATTTGAACTCCTCCTCTGCCTCTGGGGGAGATATCCCTGCATGAATCCTGGAAAGGACCCTGGGACTTATGGAACCACATTTTTTTGCCTTCTCTGATTCCTGGAAAAGGATCGTTGAAGAGAAGGAAAGTGTATCCCTACAGCAGATAGGGTCTTTCCATCCTGCTCACTCCGGGAAAATGTTTCCTTAATAGTAGGGCCAAAGAGCATTGATGAAAGATGACTTGAACAGCTCCACAAAGTCGCATAAGTGCATCCAGGCAGGTCTACTAATGGCTATGCCTGATCCAGCCGCCCATGAGGCATAGGAAATTAGCCTCATGGACACATTAGAGATGGATAAAGCGTAGCCAGTTGTAAGGAAGACTTCTTAAAGTTCTCCATGGACATGGACTAGGAGAGGGATTTGAAAACCTCCTTAGTCAAATCTCTCTGTAGTCTAGTGAAATGTGTCTAATTCAGAGACAGTATGATAAAGGTCACTGAGGCAAAAGGACTCTCTGTTAAGGGGATGGATAGAGGAACTCTGCTCTCCCAGCTCTTTCTTTGTGGCTGCTGACACAACCATAGCATCAACAGGAACTCCCTTGCTTCAGAGTGACCTGTCTTTGGGGAGGGCAAGAACTTATCAGGATGACAGGGAATAGGCTTTACATTATCTGTTTCCTTCCATGTCCAGTGAGAGACTAGATTAATAAGTTCATCTGCCAGGGAAGTCACCCAAGACATAGGGGCTGGACCCAAAAGCTTCCAGGAACATTGACTCCTCCTCATGGAAGAGGGTTATCAGAGGACCAACCACCTTTTTGCTTGAGAATTTCTAAGATGTCTCTGAAGGAGACGTCATCTGGTGGAGATCTGGTGGACCCCTCCCCTTCATCGAAATCCATGTCTTCAGTGAGTAACTCCTGGGGGAGTCTATGCGTCTCCTCTTGCACATTCTCTTACAAGGAACCTCTTCAGTGGGATGGTCTGGGCACTTTATGAGGCTGACTGTCCCTGTGAAATAGGCCTGAGAGGATCAGAGCTCAGACCAGAAGGAGACAGGGCTGTAGGACCCCAAAAGGAAAAAGTAGTCAAATCTCTGGGATGAGAGAAGACCCTCTCCACCACCTCAAAAGCAGTAGGAACAGGAGATGCTGGAAGCTCCTGATGCCACCATGCCCTGACCATGCCCGGACCCATGCCTCAAAGAGGAGTCAGACCCAACCTGTCCAACACCAAAGCTCCACGGGGCAGGGATGGCTCCAACAACCTCCCGGATGACCTGATGAAGGAAGCGGTGGACTGGGGCCAAAACTCTCTCCTCTGGGTCTCCTGAAGGAAAGAAGAATGGAGCTAGGAGGAAACAGCCTCTACAGAGAACCCTGGGTGCCAGGTCCTTGGAAACTTAATAAGAGAAGCTGTCAGATGAGTTGGATCTGATTTCTTTTGAATTTTAGGAGGAGGCTCCAAAGATGGATTACACTTAGGACTGCTGGGTGGAGACAGCTTTCATGATTCTTTCACCTCTGAAGAGGTTTTGGGTGACTTTGCGGGGGTTTGAGCCCTTGAAGCAGAAGAAGAAGAAGGTGGCAGCAAGCCCTTCAGAACTAATATGTCCCAATGGTCGCTAAAGGCACTGGAATTAAAAGCTGCACAAATGGAACAGTTCTTACTTAAGTGGGAAGCAACAGACACACTCCCTGTGGGCATCAGAGTTAAGGATCGTCTGCCCACAGGAACTGCATTTCTTAAAACCTGTCATTTTTTTCTGACATGGCTGTAGGGAAAAAGAAAAAGATTTTTTTTTAAACTACCAACAATGGTAGGGTAAGAAGAACACCCTCTAGAGGGTAGGGAAAAAAAGGGCAGAGATGAAGAAAAAGAAAAGTACCAAGGGTACTGACAGCTACCTTAGGCACAAGAAATAATAGAAACTAACACAAGAAAACTCAAAAAAATAGGTAATGGAGGTAGGTTGATGACAGAAAAGGAGTTCAAGGAGAAAAAAATTGAGAACATTTAAAATGAACTAACACAAAAAACATATAACACCGAAAAAAGCTCTCAGAGAAGGATCCAGGTCTGTAGCGATATGGAGGCAAATGAAATCTGATATACAGCAGGTTGACTGGGGCATTATGGGTAAAGTGAGAAGCTCAAGAGTTTTTGCTGTGAGTCTAATAAATTTGTCTGAGTCAGATCCGAGGTCAAATCTGATACCCAATAGTTGAGGAATTAATGAAAAGGACATCAGATCATTAAATAATTGTTTGACATACTTTTTGATTCAACCCTTGACACTATGCAAAAAGCAATTTAAAGACTTGAACATTATCTCAACATACCACATAGAAACTCATACTTTATACAGTTAAAATCATTGATTTTGAGGGACAATTACAACAGACGAAGCAAGGGAGAATATAGGCTTCAGGCTTTATCACATTAATGACAAGTGTAACATCTCATTACGTCTACATTACATCCAGCAGCCTAACAAACATCTAAGAGTAACTGTCTCACACTAGTGCTAGTAGTCTGTATTTCTATGTTGCAGTGGGGTTAAGAATATTTCCCCAAAGGTAACTGTACTAGTGCAGTCGAAAGAAATAAATCTTTATTTTTTTTTTTTCCACAGGATTTACTCTGGTGTGCAACTCTAAGCATTCTGCAAATGCGGAGTACAAAAAGTGATATTTTCTCATACGCCATCTGTTTAATTCTATTTTTTTTTTTACCAGATTAAACATGTGAAAAAGGGTAGATAGGACAATGGTAAACATGGAGGGAAGGGCAAGGAAAGGGAATGGACACGGGAAGATTACAGGAATGTGCAGGATGGTGGTGGGAGAACACCATAGCTATCTACTTCTTCACAACATAAATGTCTATTTGTATCAAGAATTTGAATAGTCACCACATCAGAGCTGGTTGACAAAAACAGAACACTGTTGTACGGCCAAAAGCTCGACAGGGGAACAGGAAATTAACTTTCTTGGGTTGGCGTAAGCCAGGGAACTTTGTTGGCTAGGCATAATTAGGCCCTTGGGCCGATAGTCTAGTACCTACCTATAAACCTATGAACCTAAATGGACCAAATCAAGAGTGTCATGATGACACATAAGCGAAGTGGAGAGCTACATATTGGTCGTAAATTTTTTTTTTTTTTTTTGTGGGACAGGTGCCCCCCCCCCTCCTTTTTTTTTGAAAAAGGACTGTTGTGGAACATGTGACTAAGAGGGTAAGGTAGGTTAGTTGGCTGGCACAGACATGCAGGACATACATGACAGGCAGGGAAAGTTATAGACAAAAAAGGATGGGGAATACAATGATTGTGGATAGGTACAGGACACTGAATGCACATTCCCATCCAGCATGAGCACAGAGAGACTCACTCTTAAAACTGTCATCACTGTCTCCTGAAACAGATCTGTGGGTCAGTGCTAAATGAGGCATCAAATTTGCAATTTGATGCAGGGCCTTTTCTACTCTGCCAATTCTAGCACTGACACCCATCTGCATCCTCCATCAGCCATGTCAGCAGCTGATGGGTGATGAAATACCCACCTCCACTAGTACTACTCCTTGAGGGTACCACTGCATCACCAGCTGGGATAGAGCTACCTGAAGCAGATGGAACAGGCAGTGCAGGAGTTGTGGAAGCATCATTTACTGGTTGGGACCCATATAGGGTGGCTGTCAGTGTTGCGTTTGGTGCTGCCACCTCAACCACCTATGAAGGTATGGCAGGCTGATCCTCAGTGGTCTGTCTAGCTCACTGTGCTAATGATCATTTGTGTTACAGCAGCAATACTTCCACACAGAAAATAAAAGAGAGCTATACAGTTGGGGGGAGAGAAAACATATATAATAACATCAATGCTATGTCAGATTAATATTTCAAAATGTAAACAAATATAACACATAACTATGTTAATCTTTGCCACGTCCAGACATGATGTGAAGGCACTGATGTGTTGTAAAACACATCAATCTTAGTGCTATTATAAATAATATGGAAGCAGTTAGGTAACTATGGCATATCTGATATAAGCATTACAAGTAAATACATCCCATTACAAAAAAAAAAAAGAAGTTATGTCTTACCATAACGTTCCATCTGTGTTGTAGATCTTTTGCTCAATCATTACAGATAGGACCTCGGTTCCATCCTCGGAACCAATATGGCCGTTTTCTAGCTCACGCTAGCCAAAAACTCTCAGCTAAGAACCTACCCACAACGCCCCTCTCCTAGATACTCCAGATCGAGTTTGCCTGCACTAGACAGAAGAAGTAGTAATAGGAAAAAAGGTAGGAGGCTCTGTCTGAGCAAATACCCTAACCAGGAGTCCTTAAAGTCCACCAGGAATCCAGGCAGGGGGAAAGAGGGCGGGAAGTAATGAATGAACAAAAGATCTACAACACAGATGGAATGTTATGGTAAGACATAACTTCTTTATCTGATGTTGCAAAGCTTTTGTTCATACATTACCGACAGGACCGAGTCCCCAGCTATTTGAGTCCTGGGTGGCCCTAAGGAAGGATATTCCTGAGCACCACTGAACCAAAAGATGCTCACCCTCTAGAGGCCAAATCCAATTTGTAATGAGATATGAAGGTATGAGGTCTTGCCAAAGTGGATGCTGTACATATTCCATCCACAGAGACTCTGGAATGAAAAGCTACATAAGTAGCCATAGATCTGGTAGAATGAGCCTTTATTCTGGAAGGTAAGGGTAGTTTATTCTGTTATTAGATAAAGGTAATGACATTTCTAAGTCCAAGAGGATAAAGTCACTTTGGAACAGGTTTACCCAATCTGGGTCCTGCAAAGGCCACAAACAATTGGTTTGTTTTCCTGAAAGATTTAGTCCTGTCCAAATAACAACGAAGCTGCCGGTGCACATCAAAGGTGTGCCAAAGGTACTCCCCTCTATTAGAATGCCTTGGGAAGAAAAATGGCAGGTCAATAGATTGGTTAATGAAAAAGCCAGAAATGACCTTGGGCAAGAAAGAAGGGTCAGTACGAAGTGACACCCTATCCGTGTGGGAGATCAAGTAAGGACTCTTGACACTCAAGGCCTGCAGCTCAGATACTCTCCTCGCTGAGGTGAATGCTACTAGAAGTATGGTTTTCCATGACAAAAATTTCAAATCACATGAATCATAGGGCTCGACGGGACAGCCTGTGAGAGACTGAAGCACCAGAGTCAAGTCCCAGGGTTCAAAGGGAGGCTTGACCTGAGGTTTAACATGTAATACTCCCTTCAAAAAGTCTTGCATAGGCAGTGTGACATAATTGAAGAATTATCAAGACCATTATGAAAATTTGTGATAGCTGCTAAATGTACAGTGATTGTTGAAGCTGAGGCTCCTGCATGCAGAAGAGTAGTCAGGTATTGTAGAATATTCTGAAAAGGCATAGAGAAAGGGTCTAAGTTCTGGTCTTTGGCCCAAATAGAGAACCTAGTCCATTTATTAGAATAAACCTTTCTAGTGGAAGGTTTGTGTGAGGCCAGAAGAATTTCACGAACAGGAGATGGGATGCCAGGCAGCCTGGTAATCAATGGAAGTGGAAGAACCAAGCTGTGAGCTTGAGACTGTGCAGGTTCAGATGAATCAATCCCTGAGGATGGGATACTAGGTCTTGGGAATGATCCAGGATCCACGGGCTGTGAATCAGATGAGGCCATAGAAATGGGAACCAGACTTGATGGGGCCAGTAGGGAGCAATGAGGATCACTTTGCTTTTCAACCTCTGCGCTTTCTGGAGAAATTTTTGATGCGAGGAAACGGGGGGAAGGCATACAGAAGACCTGGGGGCCAATTGTGCGTTAGAGCATTCCTCAGTGGTTCCCCCTGAGGGGGGGGGGGGTCAAGGAAAAATAGCTCCTGCATTTGTAGTTCAGGGAGTAAGCAAACAGGTCGAAGCCAGGCTTGCTCCAAAGTTAAAAGATCTGATCTGCTATTACAGGGTTGAGGGATCACTCATGAGGCATCAGAATATTCCTGCTAGGATTGTCTGCAATAAGGTTGGAACTCCTGGGAATGTGCATTGCTATAAGAAAGCAACTGGAAGCTATTGCCCAGTGCCAAATCCTCATAGCTTCCTGATACAGGGGGTAAGATCTAATTCCGCCTTGTTTGTTGATATACCACATGACTGACATGTTGTCTGACTGAACTGCAATGGTCCCCGAGGGTAGGGATGCATGGAACACTTGCAATGCTAAGAGAACTGCCCTCAGTTCCTGGACATTTACGTGCAAGTTGGCCTCGATGGGGGTCCAGGTACCTTGGGCAGTCTTTCCCTGAAAATGACCCCCCCCCACCCCACCCTAACAGTGAAGCATCCATGATCACCTTGGCCATGGGTTAGGTCGAACGGTCGACACCAAAGATTCTTTTTTGGCTCCATCCACCATAGCATTTCTTCCTTGCAATGGTTTGTAAGGCGTATCATGTGGTTGAGTGGGTGCGTTAACAACAACCACTGTGCGGAAAGGAGCCACTGCAGGATTCTCATGTGCAGTCTTGCCAGTGGTACTAAAGTAATGACAGCTGCCATGGAGCCCAAGAGTTGCAGTACAAGATGTGCTGGTACAGACGTGTGAGGAAGAAGGTCTTGAATTTGGTATCTTATTTTTAAAGCCTGTGAGGGGGGAGAGAAGCTTGACAGGATGTTGTGTCGAAGACCGTTCCAATAAATTCCAGTGTCTTCGTTGGGGACATCTGAGATTTGTCCTTGTTGATTGTAATCCCCAAACGGAGAGCGACACCTTGAGTTTAAGAGAGGCTGTGGACTAGGAGATTCCTGGTCGGGGCGGTAAGGAGCCAGTCATCTAGATAGGGAAACACCTGGAATCCTTGTAGTCATAGATGGGCTACCACAATGCCATACATTTGGTGAACACTCGGGGGGGGGGGGGGGGGCTGTCGAGAGACCAAATGGCAGTGCCCTGAAAGTACTGTTTTGTACCTACCATAAATGTAGATGTTCGAGTGCTAATACAGCTGCAGTCATAACAGATGGGTTCTCCTGCCGTCAGGCGGGTCCTCGGTCGGCCAAATTCCAAAGTCTAGGCCCGGCGTCGGTTGTCATCGCTTCTTCCCTGACGTCAGTGCGACAGGGGTATAAAGGAACCAGCCAACGCCATTTTCTTCAGTTTTTCTTGCCCCAGATGTCAGGTGCCCCCAGAAGGAAGGCAATACATAAATTTGTGTAATCATGCAGTGCAATATAATCAAAATACAGTAGTTGCAAGCAAATACATCATAAATGAATACCCCAATCAGGTTGGATGAGGATGTGTTAGCCTATAGGCCTGTCCCAAGTGGGGAAGGAGGGAGGGAAACCTGGACTGCAGCTGTATTAGCACTCGAACATCTACATTTATGGTAGGTACAAAACTGTACTATGTTCATCGTGTATACAGCTGCAGTCATAACAGATGGGTAGAATCCCAAAGCTAAGAAAGGGGTGGTAGGCACTAGGTGGAATTAGGAGGAGCCAAAATGCCCTGCAAGACTGCAGTGGCAAAGCCTGCTCTAGATTTTGAGTATAATGGTAGGTTGTAGTGCTTGGAGAAGGTATGCACAGAAGTCCAAGTGGCTGCTTCCAAAATATCCTTGGAAGGAACTCCTCTGAGGAATGCTGCAAAGGTGGCTGTGGCCCTGGTGGAATGAGTCCTAATGCCTATAGGAACAGTTTTGCCATGAAAGGAATAGCAAAAGCGTATGCAGTGGGCTATCCATTTTGAGATTGTCTGTTTGGAAATTGGCTTCCCTTGCTCCTACCGCATAGGCCACAATGAGCTGTTCTGATTTTCTGAAAGGCTTTGTTCATTCCAAATAATAACGCAGTTGTCTGTGGATGTCCAAGGAATGTAGTAATCTCTCCCCTTTGTTTTGAGGTTTAGGATAAAAAGTAGGTAAATGTATGGCCTGATTTAAAGCTACCCTGGATATCACTTTAGGCATAAAGGACGGGTTGGTTCGTAAGGAAACTCCGTCCTGATGGAAGATGAGAAAAGGCTGGACGGCCATGAGAGCCTGTAGTTCTGAAAACTCTACGAGCTGAGGTGATAGCCAGATAGAAAGCTGTTTTCCAGGACAAATATTGCAAATCTGATGAGGCAGCTGGCTCAAAGGGAGGCAAGGTCAGTTTTTCCAGCATGAAATTAAGATCCCAAGCAGGTATTGGTTGTTTTCTTGGAGGTCTTAAATTCTTAGCCCCTCTGAGGAACTGCCTTAGGAGAGGGTGAGAGAATAAAGGTGGATCAGTGTTGTATTCCGCAGAAATGGCTGATGCATGGATTTTGATGGAGGAGAAAGAAAGTCCACTGCTTAGCAGTTCAGCCAAATATTGTAGTATTTGAGGTAAATTCAGTTTTCCAGGATCCTGGCCCTTTTTCTCATTCCAGACACAAAAACGTTTCCATTTTGCGGAGTAAGCTTTTCTAGTTGCTGGCCTTCTGGCCTCCAAAATGACATTCTGCACCTCCTTGGAGAGTAGGGCCTGTTGTGATGCTAAGGAATCTTCCATGCGGCTAGATTGAGTGTTTTTAGCTGGCTGTGAAGAGTTTTGAAACTGTGCTGAGTCAGAAGAAGAGGCATTAGAGGCAGGGTCCATGGTGGGGAATGTGTCAGGCTCCTCAGGAGTGGGTACCAGTGTTGCCTTGGCCAGTCCGGAGCAATGAGGATCATCTTTGGTCTGTCTGCTTTGGTCTTTAATAGAACTTTGGGAAGCAGAGGAAGAGGAGGGAAGGCATAAACTGTCATTGATGTCCAACTGAAGGAAAGAGTGTCCACTCTCCAGGCCTTTGGATGGAAGATCCTTGAGCAGAATTTTGACAATTGATGATTCTTGTGGGGGGCAAAGAGATCTATGTCTGGCCTTCCCCATTCTTGTATTATTTCTGTAAAACTTTTGGATGCAATTTCCATTCGTGTGGATCTGCCATATTCCTGCTTAGGTTGTCTGCCAGCGTGTTTTCCTTGCCTGGCAAGTACTGTGCTTGTAGTTCCATCTGTAAGTCCATGGCCATGTTCCAAAGTGACATGGCCAGTCTGCATAGGGGATAAGAATGTGTTCCTCCCTGTTTGTTTATGTACCACATAACTGTGGTGTTGTCTGTTCTTATCAATAGTTGACCTGGTTGTAGAAGGTCCTTGAAAGCTATAATAGCATTTATTACTGCTAGCATTTCTTTTTGATTGATGTGAAGATGCTTTTCATTTTGGGACCATTTGCCCTGAATGCACCGGTCTGTCATGTGCGCCCCCCAGGCGTAGTCCGAGGCGTCTGTTGTGATGACTTGATTTGCTTGAGGCTTGCTGAATGGAAGACCTGTGTTTGTTGGACATGCTTGAGCCCACCACAGAAATTCCTTTTGCAGACATGGAATTAGTGGTATTATTGTTTCCAAACTGTGGCTGTGTTGAGACCATATGTTTTTCAGGTACCATTGTAGTTTTCTCATATGCAGCTTTGCACATGGGATTAGTAAGATGCAAGATGCCATGAATCCCACAGCCTGCAGGATTTTCCTTGCAGTCAGCCTGGTGCAATTTGCCAGTGTTCTGAAGTATTGAATTAGTTGCCCCTGCTTCTCTGGCATGAGGTAGGCCATCTGGGTGTTTGTGTCCAAATTGGCACCCAGGAAAATTATCTTCCGAGAGGGTATTAGCCTTGATTTCTCTTTGTTGACTGTGTATCCAAGAGAGTTTAATAGCATTATTACATAAGCCAGATGTTTCAGAAGAATGTGCTTGCTGTCTGCTTGAATCAGGCAGTCGTCCAAATAAGGGTATATTTGTATCCCTTGAAGTCTGCAGTAGGCAATTACTGATGCCAGGCATTTCATGAATACTCTGGGCGCAGTAGATAAGCCAAAGGGCAATGCAGAGAATTGATAATGGGTTGAACCTGCAAGAAATCTGAGGTACCATCTGCAATTTTGTCTGATTGGGACATGCAGGTATGCCTCCTTGAGGTCCAATGTTACCAGCCAAGACTCCTTGCCCAGCATGGGAAGAAGTTGCTGCAGAGTGAGCATCTTGAATTTTGGTACGAGTAGAAATGTGTTTAGGATGGATAGATCCAAAATAGGTCTCCAATCTTTTCCCTTCCTTGGCACCAGAAATAGCCTGGAATAAAAACCTTGACCTTGTTCGTGTGTAGGTACCTCTTGAATAGCTTTCATGTTTATGAGATCTGAAATTTGCCTTTGTGCCTCTGCCCTTTGATTGTGTAGCAGGTTTGGCATGCCTCTCATTTTTGGAAGGGTATGAAAATGGAATTTGTAGCCTCTGTTTATAATGTCCAGGATCCATTTGTCCTTTGTGACAACATGCCAATTTTTTGAAAATAATGCCAGCTTTCCTCCTAAGGGGGCTGCCATTTGAGACCTGGTTGGCATGCAAAGAGGAAAGTTATTGGGTTTGCTTTCTGAAAGATTGCGAGTTGTCCTCACCACCTCTTTGTGTAGGAACTTGCCATTGTCTGCCTCTATACGATCCTTGTGATTGTCCTCTGCCCCTCGGGCGCCTGTATCTGCCTCTTTGGGGTCTGTGGCTGGAAAGGACCAGTTTTTGGAAGGCCAATTTCTACTAAAACATGGGGGTTGAACCTGCAGAAATTCTTTCACAGTTTGCATTGATTTAGCCTTTTCCTCCATTTTCTGTAATACTTCCTCAGCATTAGCACCAAATAGTACATCCTTTTGAAGAGGGGCGTCTAGTAATTTAGCTTTAACATGATCAGGCAAGGCTTGTTCCTTGAGCCAGGCATGCCTACGTAAGACTGAGCCTGTAACAGCAGCTCTACATGAGGCCTCTAGAGCATCAAAACCACATTGTAAGGTATGCTTACCCACTTGTTCTGCACTATGCATCAAATCCTGCAACTCCTTCAAGTCTGGTTGTTCAGGTTGTGACATTTTACTTTTCAATTGTGATAACAAAAACTGTTGGTATTTTAGCATACGAAACTGACAGTTTAAGGCCCTCATGGATAAGGTAGCCGAGGTATATACCTTTTTTCCCCACCTTTCTAAGGATCTGGAATCTCTCTCCGAAAGCAATGGATTTTTGGCAATGGAAGCCTTAACTCCCTTGGGCACCTGTGAGATCGTTTCTAGGTCAGCAGCATGGCTTTTGTATAGAAATTGGTGTGAGTCAGGAACCTTGTAGTACCTGTCAGGCTTAACTGGAGCTGGAAGTAGAGAGTCCGGGTTAAGGCAGGCCTCCGAATAAACATCATCTAGGATGTCCAAGACAGGAGGTATAGCCAGAGGCATGTGCTGGGGTAACAAAAGAAATTCCCTGAGCCTTTTCTTGGAATCTGAATAATCCTGGCCTTCCCAGTGGAAGTGTTCCCTTAAGGTATGCAAAGTTTCCCCAAATGAGTAATCCTCGGGGGGGATACAGAAGGAATAGACTCCTCCGCATCAGAGTCTTCAAAAGGGGAGTAAGACTGTTCCTGATCATCAGAGTGTTCTGAAATAATGGAGCCCTGATCAGAGGAGGGGGAATCTTCCTCCACTCTGGGCCTTTTGTCCAGGGGGGGCTGAGAACCTCTGATTAGAGTAATTAAATCCTCAGCCATTTTAAGCATCTGTTTCTTAGGCGTGGGGCCTGGAGATGGGCCCTGTGTAGCTGGTCTCTTAGAGTGCATGGTTGCTTTAGACTTGGTGAAAGCCTTGATGGAGAAAGAAGAGGAAGGTTTGAAGACACCTTGAGTGGAGGTGGACCTGTCCACATTCTGTGTTTCAACGCCAAGAGTGGTTTCGGTATCCGTAGTCGGGGTGTGGGCCGAGGAGCCTGCGACCTCGGGCACAGGAGACACCGCCAAAGATGCGTCGTCGGTAATCAGGGGCTGCGTAGGCGACTCGCTGAGAACAGGACCATGTGTAGTCGGCTTTGGCGTGGTGTCGGTAGAGGCTGCGGACCTCGAGTGTCGGTCCTTGTCTTTGCGTTTTTTAGACAAAACCGGAGTCGGAGTATCCGACGACATAGTATAGTTAAATGCTTTCCCAAGATAATGCTGGGCGAACTCCGCCCGACGCTTAATAGTGCGTTTGTTGAATGTAGCACAAAAGCGACAGACCGAGACGTCGTGGTCTGGGCCTAAACAAGGAATACAGAGGGAATGGAAATCCTTATGCGGTGTTTGCTTCCCACAAGAAATACAATTATTAACTTTGTCTGACATTGGTCTGAGGCAAGAAAAGTTTCCCCAACAGGGTACTTAGCTTTTAAGAAGACTTCGGTTTCCAAATTTTCGTAATCTCAGGAGCTGGCCGACCGGCACTTGCGAACTGCTTCTGCTTCGGGCACCGCGCGGCAAGAAAGACAGAAGAAAATGGCATTGGCTGGTTCCTTTATACCCCTGTCGCACTGACATCAGGGAAGAAGCGACGACAACCGACGCCAGACCTAGACTTTGGAATTCGGCCGACTGAGGACCCGCCTGAAGGCAGGAGAACCCATCTGTTATGACTGCAGCTGTATGCACGATGAACATCTGGTAGTGATTGGCTCCCAGCTGAAAGCAGAGAAACCTCTGTGAACAGTGATCCATCTTTATGTGGTAGCATGCATCTTGTAGGGCTATAGAGCACATCCAATTGTCCTTCCCTAGGAAGGGAAGAATGGACTGTACTGTGACCATCCAGAATTTTTGACGTTTGATAAATTTGTTCAGTAGGCTGAGATCCAGGATTGGTCTCCAGTCCCCTGTCTTTTTTGGCACTAAAAAGAACCTCGAGTAAAACCTGGATCCTGTCTGGACTGGTTGGATGACTCTTTTTCTTAGCAGTTTTTCTATTTCTAAGGCTGCTAATTCCCTCTGATTGGGTGGTACATCGGGGATTCGTTTGACGGGTCTGGGAGTTAAGTCGAATGGTATTTGGTAGCCTGTGGATATTATTCTCTGCACCCAAACATCGGTAGTAATAAGATGCCAGGCTGGTAGATGCAGAGAAAAATGACCCCCGACTGCTTCCAGAGGAAAAATGACCCCCGACTGCTTCCAGAGGAAAGAAATCGGGCCGCTTCTCAGGAGCATTGGTAGGGTCTGCCGGAGAAAGAATCTCTGGCTCCCTAGTTATGTGGACCCCTCTACCCCGAAAGAGGCGTCTTCCATAAGAGTTAACCCCTCTGCTCCGGGGGGGATTGCTCACCACAAGTGTCACGAAATGATCCTTGGAATTTCTTGAACCATATCTTTCTTCCCTTCTGGTACCTGGAGTAGTACCTTTGGAGGTTGGAAAAGCGTATGCCCACAGCAGACAAGGTCTTTCCGTCTTTCTCACTATGTGCAAGTGTGTCTCATACCTTGGATCCAAAAAGTGCAGACTCGTCGACAGGTGCATTGAAGAAGGAAGATTTAAAGGTGTCTGCGAAGTCACACAATCTCATCCAAGCATTACGTCTCATGACAACACCAGATGCGGCAGCTCGAGCTGCCCCCTCGGTGGTGTGAGATATCAAACGTATCAATGAGTTTGAGATGGATTCAAGGGTAGCTAGCTACGAGGCTACAGTGTCACATACCTCATTAGGCAGTACCCCCACCAAAGAGGAAGACATTTCAGAAATTATGCCTCTCTGGAGTCGAGTAAACCGTGCTAGATAATTCAGCGACCAAATGGCGAAGGTCGCTGATGCATAGATCCACTTCCCTAATCTGTCCATGGTCCGGAACTCCCCATTTGGAGGATGGACAGTGGAACTAACTTCTGCCAGTTCCATCTTGGTGGCCACCGCCACAACCTTAGAATCAACTGTCAGCTGCTTGGACCAATGGGGCTGGTCTTCAGGTGTAGATAAAATTTTGTCCGGCCTCCAGGGGACAAGTTCTACATTGTTTGGTGCCTTCCAGGAATGCTGCACAATTAGTTTAACAAGATCATCTGCTGGTAGGGGCACCCAGGAAGTAGATGGCCAGGCACGGAAGGCCTGCAGAAACATGGATTCCTCAGAAGAAGGGTTAGAAGACTTCCATTTCCCCCGCTGTTTGAGGATTTCGAGAATGTCTCTGAGTGAAACACAGTCTGAGGGACAGTGTGGGGACCCTTCTCCCTCATCACAATCAGTGTCTTCTGTGATAGAGTTCTCCGAGGAGTCAAGGTGCTTCCTCTTGCACCGTTTCTTCCGGGGTGGCTCCCCAGTGGGATCTTCTGAGGAGGACTCCAGAAAAGAGGCTCCCTTCACAGGGGTTCTTGTGACTCCCATGCACAGGGACCCGACATAGTGGGTTGGGAGAGGAGCATGCTAGGGGAGGTTTCTGATACTGGTGTCCTAGGTGCTGGCTGTGAGCCTTCGGAATAAAGGGCCCTTTCCATCACCTGTACAGCAGGCCCACTCGAGCCCACCTCCAGTTGAGGGGTTCTGAGAGAACTGGAAGCCGTCGGAGCCATGGACACAGACAGTGCCAGCGAGAATATAGGCGCCGGATTAGGTACCAAGGTACAAATGGTCCAAGCACTGCTCCGAGAAAGCATCGGCTCCATCGTAGCCAATGTAGAAAGGGTGGACAGTGCCGACAGGGGAGACACTGCTGTCGGAGCCGAGACAGTATGTACCGAAGCGGACATCGGTACCGGGAACAGGGAGGATGCTGGAGGAGGATAAGCAGGGGAAAATGAGGTAAAGGATTCCGAGCCAGGAGGGACAGAAGGTCTAGCTGGAATGGGCAATCCCCTAGCTGCCAGAAGCTGAGCCACAACCCGCACTAGGTCTAGTTCAGAAAAATTCCTAGTGGATCTAAAGGAGGCTGTTGAAGGGGAATCCGGTCTTTCTAGAAAGGGACTAAACTTCTGCCCAAAGAAAGGGTCATAAGTTGGAGAATATCTTGTCCTTGGCAGGCATTCAAATTCTGGAGCCGATGGAGATGAAGAAACTGTCTGCACCATGGCCGGGGATGGTGCCAAGGCATGTACAGTCATTGGAGCCCATGGAGCCAAGGAAACTGTTGGCACCATGGATGGGGATGGTGCCATGCATGTATAGTCATCGGAGCCCATGGAGCCGAAGAAACTGTCAGCACCATGTATGGGGATGGTGCCGAGGTATGTACAGTCATCAGAGCCCATGGCGCCAAGGAGACTGTCGGCACCGTGGACAGGGATGGTGCTGAAGCATGTACAGTCATCTGAGCCAATGTGGGAACCAAGAACAGCACCGAAGTCAGTGGTGCCGTGGTTGGAACCGAAACAGGAATGAATACCATGGTCGGCACCGAGGGAGAGGATACAGATCCTGGTGCCGAGGAGGTCTGCGCCGAGGGTGCTGGCGAAGCACAGAGCCGACTCGGTTCCATAACTGGCGGGGATGCAGGAACTGAGTGACTCCATTTTTCCTTATATTTTTTGGTCTTAGGAGGGGGTGAGACCTTCGACCCAGATAGAGCCTCCGAGAAAGGTGTCTTGAGTAAACCTTTTAAAATAAGTTTATTCTTACATTCTGCTAGTGTCTGATTACTAAAACTAGCACAAATGTCACAATCAGCTTTAATATAAGGGTTGGAAGGGTGGCCTAATGGTTAAGGTGTTTGCCTTACGAACACAAGGTGCAGGGTTTGAGTCTCACAAGGGATAATTGGCTAGGCTTAAAATGGCTCACAAGAGCAGTTAGCTTAGTACTAACCTATGAACCTATCATCCACACCCAAACAGTAGACACAATGGACATGTGTATCTGAGTTAAGCATCTTACGTCCAAACTTGTCACACTGTTTAAAACCCAACTTAGCTTTGTCTGACATGGTAAGGAAAACAATGCTATCCTACAGAAAGAATAAGATAAAATAATATATATCTATAATAATAATAGTAATAATAAACAATTTTAAAATATAAAGATAAAATAATAAAATACCAGTGATGTTAGTTAAGGAGTACCACTAGTAAAAAGGGAAGGCCTGTCACAGACAGGAGAGGGGACAGTAACAAAAAGGGTAAAAATTAAATTACCAAGGAAAAGGGTAGGAAATAGGCCTAGGTTAGAGGCAACAGTGAAAAAAGGCTAACGACTAAAACTTAGTAATTTAGAAGAAAAAGTTGTCATAACATCAACAATTTACTACTTAGCTTTGAGAGAGATGGCTAACACGTCCGACTAGGAATGCGGCAAATGAGAACTAGAGTATCTAGGACAGGGGCATTGTGGGTAGGTTCTTAGATGAGAGTTTTTGGCTTGTGCAAACTGGAAAACGCCCATATCGATTACAAGGATGGAACAGAGGTCCTATCGGTAATGTATGAACAAAAGATGTACAACATCAGATGGAATGTTTAATGTTATTTAATACTGTAGTAAATATTTTTGAGATACTATCCATAATAGCATTTAACTGCAACTGCTGGGAATGAGAGGGAATGTGAGCCCACACACAACTAAACTGATTTACTCATTGTCTAATAAAGTGATCAAAAACTTTTGGAACAGGCATGTATGCTTGACATAAGGGTTAGATATGACTTAGTTTTGTGTGTGTGTGTGTGTGTGTGTGTGTGTGTGTGTGTGTGTGTGTGTGTGTGTGTGTGAGTGTGTGTGTGTATATATATATATATATATATATATATATATATATATATATATATCAAGCTGAAATGGACTGGTGCTCTGAAACTTGGTAGGATTAACTACATTACAAATGTACTATGGTCTTGCTTGCATTCATAAAAAAAAAAAGCTGAGTGCCCTAGAGGGCTAATGCAGTGTACTGTAGTTGACAGGGTCCTGGGTTTGAAACTTGGCAGGGGCTAAATATTTAAAAGCTGAGTGACTTAGTGGGCTAATGCACTATGCTATATCTGATCCTTACTTAGCCGTGTCTCTCTGAGGTGTGCCAATCATTCCTAATGTGCATCCTTGTTCCTAGCAATGTCCTCAGGAGCTGCACAGAACAAAAAACACAAAAAGAAGAAGCACTGTACTGCCTATCAATGCATGGTATTGTACTGGCAGCTGAGGGGCCACTATACTTACTCAGCTGAAGGGTGTTTGCAGTTCTAAATTCTGATTCCTGAGATCCTGCTTGTGCTTCTTCATGTTGCTATCATGGTGATGATGCTGTTTCCCAACGAGTGGAATGCCAGTTGCACTGGAGACAGCCTTTGTCAAGCCATGTCAAACCTCAGCCTTGTACTAAGACCTGGTATAGTTCACCAGCAGAATCCTATAGTTGTAGCACTTTATACCACAAACATCCTGAACTCCTCTTCACACCACCTTTGAGCTCTAAATGGAGCACCACCCTCACCTTCGCCTGCCATATTTTGACCTAGAAATATGTCACTGAACTGGTGTCCAATTCAGATCTCATGTGTACCACCCTGTGCACAATGAAGGACAACCTTGCCAGCTGCATTTGCACAACTGAAAATGGCCTGGTACAGAAATTGGGCACGATTCCTTGAAAATACACTGGAGGTCTGAAACTGCCAGTGAGACTTGCTCATGTGTGATTCTCACTGTGTTTATACATGTTCCACTGTGAAATCCTCAAATGTTTCTGGATGATGATATCTGAATTGCATTTCAAAGGAAACACTGTCACCTGTAAATATGCTCTCTGTTATGATGGATGTAACACAGTGATATAACATGACATCAGCTCTATGATGGTGGTAATAATCAGTGTTGGTAAGAGGCAAAATGGTATGAACTGGGGCATAATGGGTTGGTGGGACATAAAAGTCATTTAGTCACTGAACCCATGACTAAAAAGAAGGCTAAAGTGCAAAATGCTGCTTATTAACTGCTACTGCCACAGGAAAACAAACATTCTGAACTTGCAAGATGAGGTGTAGCAATTTCAATATCAGTGGAGATCTAATTACGACATGTCTGTATGTGCGTGACTTTCATTTTTTATGTTATTGGAATTATATGTAAAAGGCAGTATTTATTTATGCACTTCAATTTCATACACATTGAGTTGCATGACCTGAGTAAAACATGTTGAGGTAGGTGCTATACAAACTTTACATGACATATTGTCCTACACCCCTAATAATTATGTGATGAATTATACTTTTCCAATAACTTTTGTGCAGATTATAATATACAACTATAGTTTAAAGTAACTACCATGATTGTTATGCTTAACATACTTTACACAGATTACAGTCGAATCATTTAGCAATCACTACACAGATTTGTGATGAAAATTTCATTTTTAATAGTTTTAATTCATGTTAGATTACTAATAAAGTTATATGACATTACTTATTCTCACCCCTCATTAATATCTGTCAAATGAATTCAAATCCTGGATTACCTCTGTTTCTACAAACTTACTGCATTAACACCTTGAGATATAGAGAAAGGTAATCAACAGCTATATACTCAGTACTGTTCAGAGTGCTGATGGAAGCGCAATGGAGTAATTCTCATTTGCACTACTGGCGGCAGCACAAATTATATTTTCGAGTTTTTGCCTTCAGATGTCAACTGTCACCTACAGTGACAGCAGACAGTTAATGACGTACAATGCCAAGCATAGTCCAAATGCAAAAGCACTAAAAAAAGAGAGTATAAATTACAACCAATTCTAAATAAAGGCAATATCTAACAATGAACTCAGCAGTTATGGCATCTTTTAATAGTGTCTGCTACATGATAACGTGCACGTCTGTTCTGCATCATCAGGTTTTCACGTAATGACAATTCTTGAGAAAGGGGTCACATAAGAATACATAAGCTCATTTTTGACACACCATATACAACTTATAATTAGTTTTTTTTAAGGGAAATTTATTATTGTCATGACTACTACTTTCCAGAATACTGTAAATATTTCCACATTCATCATGTTATTCATTTCATTTACTCGTACTTGCGTCATATTTTTTACATTATGCATATCATTTTTTTATAACTACTTAAAAAAGTCCAGCTTCCAACAACAATACATTTGCGTCACTATGAATAGTACATTCAAATTTTAAAAAAAGCTGGAATCAGGCCCTCTGCATTACTGTTGCTGTTACACACGTTTGTGCATTAACATGCTGAACCACACAGAAAGCTATATAACAACAGTCTTTTTGCTACTCACTAATAATCATTAGCACTATACATATGACACTGTTATTTCAATTAAACAAGATCACTGTCATGTTTAACACAAATTCACAAAGAGTACAGGTAACATATTTAGCATTCATTAGACAGAGATGGGCTGTTCAATTCATAATAAAAAGTGTGCCACAAAACTCATTCTTAACCCTTCAGTAAAACTATCCGTAGTCTGGATTTGAACCTGGTATTATCTATGCTGTTTCTCCAAACATAAAGCATTTACACATTGAGCTACATAGAAAGGTAATTGACAAATGCATTTTCATCACTCAGTATTGTCCTAAGTGCTGAAAGAAGCACAATGACACTAGATTCATTTGCATCACTGATGGTGTTCGAAATTAAATCTCTTGAATCTAAGTATATCACTCACTGCTCATGATCTCTGACAACCACCAACGTATAATGCCAAGTATTGCACAAAGGTTGAAGCAATACGTAATGGCAGAAACAAAGAAAAACTGTTCAGTCCACGACCAAATGATAATATAGTAGTTTATTAATTCTTAAAAACAACCAAATACATTAAGCGCTTTAATTTCCACTCTGGAAACTTCATCAGAATGCATAACATCTTGTACTGTATCTTTTTAAAAAAACAACAGTGATTTTTGAATTGATTATTTAATTGAATTTGCAGTTAATTAATATATATAAAAATGTCCGCACACAAGTACAATGCATTCTGATGATCTTTCCAGAGTGGAAATGAAAGCGCTTAATGTATTTGGTTGTTTTTAAGAATTAATAAACTACTATAGTATCATTTGGTCGTGGACTGAACAGTTTTTTGTTGTTTCTGCCATTACGTATTGTACCAGTGGGACTGCCTTTATTGGAAATCCTGTATAGCGGAGGAACTTGGTGTTGTCAGTTTTTGCTATTTCTCAGTTTTTCCATTTTCATTTTGTGACAAAGGTTGAAGCAAAAAAAAAAGAAAATAAAAGAAAAATGGACAATAAGGAAATATATCCATGTGATTTCTTAAGTTTGTTGTCTTATGCAAAGAAAATGATCCCTAGTTTCGCACAATCACCACCCTACCTACATTTGAACCTTGAAACCATGGCATTTATATGAAATACTGGGCAGATTAGCAGTATGTGCACCATACAGAGAGGTGGTTTATGAAGCAGAGAAGTGGAGCATATACACTCAAGGTCTGACATTCTATCACTTGACATTTACGGAGCAATATAGTCATTTTATCAAATGTGTCCTTTGTCATTACACCATTGATGGCTGCCTGCTTTTGATATTTGCAACAGGTAACCTAAGACATCATGTCACAGTAAAGACACATATATGCAACAAAAGAGTGGAATCTGTTCTTTCCCTTCTTTGTGAGCAGTAATTGTCTTTTGATACATTTGCAAAGTGATGGCATTATGCTTTGCGTGTATTTAGACATGTACTATTTGTATGTTTCGTTTACATGTACTTCACATAACTTACATGCACATTGTAGTCATAGGCACGTTTACCTCTTAAGCATACATTCAGAAATGTGTCATAATGTTTTATCTCCTAAGTAATTCAAAACAATCTCATATTTGTTTTGTAAGTGTATTCTCCCTGACACACCCTCTGTAAGTGTACATCAGTGGAAGGAGTGTTAAACACTTAATAATTCATTCACTACTGCTTATGCTTCAAATTTGCAAACCCTTAGCAAGTACCACTTCTCATTACTCATGCTTGTACTGCTAGGGTGTGTGCATGGCATTGTGTAGGTCCTCACTCCATGTTTACCTGCCCAGTACTTATTTTTAAAGAAACACCTTTACTGCATTATCACTTGTGACATACACAAACTTACATTTACATAAAAGTAATCAACTCATATTAACAAGTTCATATTTATAAATATTATATATCACAGACATAGTTCTATACAAAATAATAAGTTCCAACATTACATAAATTGTTAATCTCCTTTCTTGTAAACTGCATACCTCCTCAAAAACATTTTTTTTGCATGTACTGCTTCCAGTTTCCATTTTTTTCTACACAATTTACTCTTAGCCTTACCTAAAGAACTCACTTCCTGTTATTTTATCTCTGTTATAATATTCACTACTTTCAAGTTGTTGTATAAGATTTATGTTTTCTAGTAATTGCTTTTTAGGCAGCCACCAAAATTAAAATTAAGGCTTTACTATGTATAGGCAATTCAGATCCTGTATCCAAGCTAAAAAAAAATAATTTCCTTAGTTAAACTCATTTATTTGGTTGTCCAGTATTCTGGATACAGTACTATGTAAGGAATTTTTAAAGTCTGCCAAGTCATTACACTCTGAGAACATATGTTCCCAGGTACCTCTTTCTTCCCCATTACACCTCCAACATTTGACATCTATCTGAGGAAAAATTCTTTGAAGTGTGCTTGGAGTACAAAAGCACCTATGCAAGCAATTCCAAGCAAAAATCATAAATCGTCTAGATTTTGCTGCATATTTGATAACCATACTAATGTACTCCAACTGTTTCTTTGTGTATTGCTCATCTATTTTTTTCTTCCCAATCTTTTCTGACCTCTTCTAATTGATTCCTACAGTTATCGTACCTGCCTAGCACTTTGAGCATATTGTGTGATTCATGAATGATAATGAGTTGACAACTGATTTACACATTTATGGCATCCAGCAGGGTTAATCTGCATTACATAAGCAAAACTTGGTGCTAAGGTAGTAGGGATAATGGGATGGACTCATCAACTTGAGATAATGCTATATGACTGCTGCAACTGTATAACTTTTTGGACTTTCATGCAAATCCTAAAAAGGTATGTGAAGTTTCTTTACAATTTATATTTCAACAGTTGTAATGGTGAATATTCCAGATAACATTACATGGCATCTGCAGTTTTTCTGTTTGTGTCGGTATAGAAGGTATATCAGTTGTTATTTGGTATAAACTCATCTAGTATTACATGCCTTTATAGCAACATTTCTTTGAGGATGTAAACACGTGTGAAAATTTTATATGACTAGTAGCAATGTGAAGGTTACATTTTAGACTAAAAATTGTGCTAAGCCTGTTGTATATGCCTGACATGAGCAAAGTTTATCCCAGTTGGTAAAATGTTCATTTCATATACTTGATTCACTGTCAATGCTGCTATCTACTCCAGGGTTACACATTTTTTCAGCATTACCATATTTATCATTGCGTTGTTTCTTGGGGGCTATATTTACATATTCCATGTGTGTTCATATATAACAGTTAATTAAATTTCTGTTAATTATGCTTGCATAAATGCATATTTGTTTTGTTGCCAGCCACTTTGCTTCTTTTTCTGCAATATACATTTTGTCTGTTTTTTTAACTCCCTACAGGGATATGGCTCCAACAAAATCTGCAACACACAAACCTGTATTCACAGATGCTGAGAATGAGGTAATAGTGCAGGGCCTCTGACAACATGGATCACACATCTTACTGAAAGCCTTACCTAATAATCTATTTTGTGATGGTATCTGGTAGTTGACGATATTAATGCTATGAGTGGTCATGGACATGAGTAGAAGCACATCACACATTGAGCCAGTGAAATGATCACAAAGGCCTAGAAAACAGCTAGTGCTATAACATGGGAATGGAATGCTACTAATCATACTCCTGCTACCAAACCACTACTCACTGGGAAAGAGGAGTTCTTGCGTACTGTAAGAGATCCAGGTTGCTCATCTGTGGATTCTCAGTGTAAAGCTGGGCATAGGTTTCTACTGGTGAAGCTACAGGTATGCTATCAAGTATCATATAAAGAGACACAGAGGGGAGAGAGGGAAAGGGGAAGAGAGAGGACAGAGATACAAGTGTACAGGATTTTTATTTACATGCATAAGTAGGTGAAGCTCATCATTAATGTGTCATCTTCATTTTAATGCTTTTCATCTCTCTTTCCATCTCCATTTTATCTGCCTAGACACATCTTGTACTGAGGTTCCATGATGACCTGCAAGTGGTATGGCCAAACTTTTTTTTTTTGTTACTTGTATTAATATACAGAATTTTTCATGGAAGTCTGTCTTAATTGCTTTTTTAATTGCACCTGCATCTATTGTTGCTTAAAGATTAGTTGTGCAAAATCTTACTATTATGATAGATGTCCTTCTCTATTGCAGTATTCTTTACATGAGAGAGTTGCCTGCCAAAACGATCCAACATTGGCCAGTATACAAAAGAATTTTACTGCTTAGGGGTGAGTGGTACTTCACACATAGGCTGCTATTGGACGTAGGCCATAAAAGCAACGTATGCACGCACCATCCTCAGTAGAACTGAGTGCCCCAGGAGGAATGCCCATCTAAGGAAAGTATGTAGGCTAAGTGCATCCAAGGAAAAACAAAAGTCAGGGGGAAGGAGGGCGGGATAGAATACTGCAACAGAGAAGGACATCTATTGTTATGGCAAGATTTTACACAACTAATCTATGTCCTTCTATTCCTCTGTTGCAGTATTCTTCACATGAGGGAGCGTGCCACAGTTCATGAGGAAAGTGAGGTAGTTGGAGCAGTGGAGCTCTCCATGAAATCATGGAGAATAGCCCTGGCAAACCTTCCCTAGATTTAGAAATGTTGTCAAGCTTGTAACATTTACTGAAGATATGGACTGAGGGCGAAGTTGCTGCCTCCAGAATGGAGTTAGTGTCCAGTCCTTTGAAGAAGGCACTAGAGGAAGCAACAGCCCTGGCAGAGTGTGCCTTAACAGGAGAAGGAAGGCTCTTTCCATGACGCTCATAGCAGAAGGAAATAGCTTTATAGATTCAGCTGGAAATAGTGTGTTTAGAGACAGCAACTCCTAAAGCTCTAGGATGAAAGAAGACAAACAACTGGTCATATTTCCTGATAGTATTTGTTTTGTCAAGGTAGAACCTAAACTGTCTGTGCACATCCAATGTGTGCAGAACCCTTTCTACAGAGTTTTGTGAAGGGAAAATGGTAGGTAAATGAACAGGCTCATTGAGGGATAACTCACTTACCACTTTAGGCATAAAAGAAGGATTGGTGTGAAGAGGCACTCTGTCTCTGTGGAACACCAAGAAAGGAGAAGAAAGCATAAGGGCCTCAAGTTCAGAAACCCTTCTGGCTGAGGTTAGTGCAAGCAGCAATATAATTTTCCAGGAGCAGTATTTCAAGGATGCAGAAGCTGCTGGCTCAAAAGGGCTAGGTTCAGTTTATCCAATACAAAGTTAAGATCCCAGGGGGGGTGAAACCAGTTTCCTGGGAGTTCTCATTTGAAGGACGCCTTTTAAAAATTGTTTAGCCTCAAACCTAGAGGTTGGGGGGGGGGGGCAGACAAGTAGAGAAAGCTGACAGGTGCACTTTCATTCAAGAGTAAGCTAAGTCAGCATTCAGCAATTCACACAGGTATGAGAGAACCAGTGGGACTTCCACTGTAAGTGGATCCAGGTTACGAGAGAGACACCAAAGTGAAAATCACTTTCATTTGGACAAATAAGATTCTCTACTACTGGGTTTCCTGGCCTCCTGCAGAACCCTAAGCACATTCTCTGAAAAAAGGTGTCTGAAAAGATTTAAAACTCTATCACCCACAATGTCAGCCAAATAGTAGACAGGTGGGGATGGATGACAGTTCCTTTGTGCTGACTGGGAAGGTCCACTCTGTGGGGTAACTTGTAGTGATTGCCCTTGGCTAAATGCAGGAGTAGGAGGAACCAATGCTTGGCCCAAAGGGGATCACTATCAAGATTTTTGGTTTATCCTGTTGAATCTTTAGCAGGACTTTTGGAATGAGAGGAAGGGGAGGAAATGCATACAGAAAAATTTTCTTCCATGAAAAGTTGAGGGCGTCCACCTTCCAGAAAAGAGGATGCGGACCTCAGGCACAAAACTGTGGAAGTTGTCTGTTCATGGGAGAGGCAAAAAGGCCTTTTGGTGGACAATGTCCTGGCATACATCCCTGTGGAGCATCCATTCATGGGATTGTGTCTTGGACTTGCTCAAGGTGTCTGCCACTACATTCAGACTGGAGGGGTCTGAAGTTTGACTGCAGGGCTAGTCTGCAAAGGAGATAACACTTTGTCCCTTCCTGCCTGGTCATATACTACAGCATGGTCACATTGTCTGTGAACATTTTTAGAGGGCCTGGGATGAACAGAGACTGAAAGGTCTGCAGAACCAGTAGCAGTGCCCTAATTTCTTTTATATTGATGTGTTTCCTTCTTTGAGAAGGGGATCAGATCCCTTGCACTTTTATGGAGCTGAAATCTTCTCCCCATCCTGTGTCTGAGGCTTCTGTGAACATCTCCTAGACAGGTGTTATAGAGTGGGAGACCTCGGTTGGCAGTCAACTGTTGAATCCCCCAGGTAATCTCCCTCTTCATGCAAGGGAGAAGTGGAACTAGGAACTCTAGTGATGTGCATGTCGCATCCACAGTGATTTCAGGAACCACTGTAGTTTTCTCATGTCCAGTTATGCCAGAGGAAGTATTAAGATGGTGGATGCCATGAAGCCCAGAGTTCTGAGAAAATTCATGGCAGTAATATGAGTTAGAAGGATGAGGCTTTGAAAAAAGGAAATGAGCTCCTGAGCCTTCTGAGTGGGGAGAGAGGCCTTTATAAGGTCTGTTTGTATCCTGCATTCCAGCAAAATGTGCTCCTGAGATGGGGAGAGAGCAGATTTGTGATAGTTTATCATGAAATCCAGAGATTGTAGGATGGAAATGGTGGAGCTTAGGCTGTGCTCTAGAGCTCCTGGACTGACTGCTTGAAAAAGAAGGTCTTCCAGGTATGGAAAGATACGAATGCCCTGAAATCTGCAGTAAGCAGTAACTTGGGCTAGGCATTTTGTGACTACACTTGGGGCGGTGGAAAGATCAAAAGGCAAGGCAGAAAACTGAAAGTGCCAAGAGGCTACAGAGAATCGTAAAACATTTCTATAACTGGGATGAATGGGGATGTGTAGGTAAGCGTCCTTGATGTCTATAGAGGCCATAAAGGCTTGCGGGATGATCAGAGGAAATAGGGATTGCAAAGTAAGCATTCTGAAAGTAGGCACTTTCAGGATGGTGTTGAGGAAGGAGAGGTCTAGGATGGGTCTCCAAGGGCCCTCTCTTTCCTTGGTAGCAAAAACATCCTTGAATAGTACCCTTTTCCTTTTTCATTTGAAGTAACAGGTTGAATAGTGCCAAGATCCAATAGGTCTTGCGGCACCTTTGGAAAATGTGGCAGCTGCTCTCTGGGTGATTATGGGATGCCACTGAAAGACAGGATTGGATTCCAGACCATGAAATAACCATTTTTTACAATGGAGAACACCCAAGAATCATGTATAATGTTTCCCAAGCTGGAGTGACAATAGCAAGGGAAAGAGAAGCAGGGGGGGGGGGGGTTGTGTTTGGGGTCCAAATAGTCAGATGGACCCTGGTCTGTCTGGAAAAGGCTGTTTTTGAGGTGGGGTTTGCTGGAGAGTTCTAAATTGCTGAGGTCTCTTACCAGACTTTTTAGCCTTAGCTGGAGAGATTGTGATTGCCTTCTAACAAACACAGGTTTAGAAGGATAATTCCTTTGGAATTTTGATACAGGGGAAACCAGGATGTATTTCAGCTCCTGCATCTCCTTACCCTTCTTGTTAGTTTTTAAATAAGTCCACAGCAGCAGGCCCAAACAAGGCTGAATTGTCCAGAGAAGTATCCATAAGTTTGGATTTAATGTCCTCTGGCAAAGGTTGAAGTCTCAACCAGGCAAATCTTCTCAGGACCGAACCTGTGACAGCTTACCTACCTGAAGTCTCCACAGCATTGTGACTACATTGTATTGAATGGCGGGCCACCTACGAGGATGCCCCATGCAAGGATGAAGCCAAATACTTATTTTCTGAGTCAGGCAAATCTGAAATAATTTTGGAAAGTTGGGACAAGCGTTCCATGGCGTATTTAGTCATATGTGTTTGATAATTGATAGCCCTAAAGGCAAGGGTGGCAGATGTGTACACTGTTTTGCCTAACCTCTCCATATATCTACTAGCTCTGTCAAGGGAAGAAGTGAAGTGGAAGGAAGCAACCATAAAGAAAGAAGGGTCAGCAGAAGGGGCTTTGAAAAGAAACTTATAGTCTCAGGCACCTTGTAGAATCTGTCTGTTTTTTTAGGTGCTGGAAGCTGGAAATCAGACATCCTACTGGAAGATGCAAATGCATACAAAAATGCAGGTAAGGCTGTGGGACTAGGACTATCTACCTGAAGTAATTTGTAGTATTGTTTTTGTACTTCAGACATCTCAACTGTTCCATATGAAATGTTCCCTCATCTTACCTAAGGTCTGACTGAAAGTAATTTCCTCCACTGGGGAATAAGTACCATTGGAATCCTCCTCCAGAGATGCATAATCCAACGGGGAAGGAATCTGAGATAAATAAGCTAGGGTCTCATCCTCTGAGCCTCTTCCCTAAATCTCTTCTAAGGAGAGGTAAACCAGGATGTGGCAGTACTGAAACCCCTGGGGGGTTTTGCCAATCCTTTTGTGGATCTGTGGGAGGTGACAAATGTTTTTCTTTTTTTTTCTTCTTGGCATGCAGGTCATCCCTCTAAAAGGTCGGAGAACCAGACGTAGGCATAGATTCTACAATATTGGAACTAGCAGTGCAACTCCTATAAAAGATAGTTCTTGTGGTCAGAGATGGCAACAGCGAACCATACCACTTCATCCACATGCATATAAACATTACTACTGAATGATTTACAGTTGTTGCTGTTGACCCTGCCAATAGATACTTGGTTGTTAACAACCTAATTACACACACACACACACACACACACACACACACACACACACACACACACACACACACACACACACACACACACACACACACACACACACACACACACACACACACACACACACACACACTCCTTACTGTCAGGCTTGCCCTCCTGTAACCCCCACAACCATCCTGTACAAGTGATGATGACTGTGCCCTGCCCTTTGCACATTTCTTTCTGACTTTGTGGATAGCTAATGCTTGCTTACTTGCTTTAATCAAATGTATTGCACTAATATTTTTCCTGCTCAATTTCAAAAATGACTGTTACATAGTTATTGATCCTTACTGTATTTGTATTGTCTTCTTAGTAATGCAGTCTTGCTAGTTGGTAATTAGTGCTTGCTCAACAAATAACGCTAAGATTGTCCTGGTCACTGCTGGGGTGTGTACACTGGGCAACTTTAATGTGTGATGCACAATAATGGGCAGATTAATATTTATGTTGTATATATCATTTATGAGTTACTGCTGTCATTCCTGTACAGTTGAGCTATGTTTTACCTTACTGACATACAATACTTGGCATCATTTATATCTCTTCTTTACAGGTTCATCACTTACCTTGGTCAATGCTGTTGCTACAAGTTGTGACTTTTGGGGCTGATTCTGTCTGATGCTCACATAACGTAATCATTACATGTGTAAGTAAAGGGTTGCTAATTTTGCATGTATCACTGTTACAGTTTGTATGTGCTTAGCTTCTTAGATTTTCATTTAGGTACTGAATGTGTGTGCTATCCTCTACCTCTTAGCCAAGACCATAGCATATTGTGCACTCCTGCTTCTTGCCAGAATCATCTATGGCTGATGATTCTTCCTCACACTTCTCAACTGTGTTTGTTGGCCCTGCCTATGGTGCTGGGAACTGTAGTCCTTCGCCTAGTTTTTCTTACTGAAGCTGTTTATTGTCAATTATACTGTGCAACACTGCACTGACTATTTTGGCTGATGTGGCTGGGTCATACTACAGGGTATCACTGAAAATGTCTAGGTATTGGAAATATTTTGGCTGATGTGGCTGGGTCATACTACAGGGTACCACCAAAAGTGGAAAGTACAGTTGTGTACACTTACCATAACTGTAGAAGTTCGAGTGTATTCACTGTTGCAGTCATCACATATGGGTTATCCCTACCAGGGTAGCCCTCGGCTTGCCCGAATACCAGAGACTGAGTATTTCTGCGTCAGTTGCTGTCGCTTGAGGACTGACATCAGGTCGTCAGTAGTATAAAGTAAGGTATCCGATGCCATTACATTACTTTATCTTGCCCTAAACTGTCAGGAGCCCCCAAGTAGGAGGCCAGGCTCTGGTGGAAGAACCACACGAGTGGAAAATAAATACCAATAAGTCCCTTGTAAGGAAAGGAAAACAATAAGGAATAATTGTAATGAAAGGAGAAATACAAGAAAGGGGGATGGAGGGAGGTAAACCAGGACTGCAACAGTGAATACACTCGAACATCTACATTTATGGTAACTGTACATAGCTGTACTATGTTCTTCATGCTTCACTGTTGCAGTCATCACATTTGGGTTGATTCCTAAAGCTGAGGAAATGGGTGGAGGCAGTTAAGGAAACTAGGGGCTGGCTAGGATGCCCTGCAAGACTGCAGAAACAAAAACCCTGTCTTGGATTTGGAGAAGAGAGGCAGGTGGTAATGCTTGGTAAAAGTGAACAGATGTCCAGGTGGCAGCCTCCAGGATGTCCCAGGTGGGGACTCCTCTGAGGAAAACTGCAGAGGTGGAGGCTGCTGTGGTGGAGTGTGTCCTGACCCCCCTTGGGGGGAGGCTTTCCATACTTTCTGCAGCACAAATGGATGCAGTGTGTTATCCATTTGGAAATTATTTGTTTGGAAATGCTTTTGCCTTCTGCCCCTGTAGCAAAGTTAACCAGCAAATGATCAGACTTTCTGAAGGATTTAGTCCTGTCTAGATAGAATCTGCACTGTCTGTGCACACCTAGAGAGTAAAGAATCCTTCCCCCCTTGTTCTGGGGATTAGGAAAAAAGGTGGGTAAATGAATGAATAGGTTGAGAGCCACACTGGATACCACCTTGGGTGTGAAGAATGGGTTAGTTCTGAGGGACACCCTGTGTGCATGGGAAGATGATGAAGGGTTCCACAGCAATGAGTGCTTGCAGCTCAGAGACTCTTCTGGCTGAAGTCAGGGCCAGAAGGAATGCTGTCTTCCAGGAGAGAAATTTTAGCTCTGCAGAAGAAGCTGGTTTGAAAAGAGGCAAGGTGAGCTTTTCCAATACAAAGTTAAGGTCCCAAGCTGGCGTTGGTGCCCTTCTGGGTGGCCTCAATTTGCTAGCCCCTTTGAGGGACTGTTTGATCAAAGGGTGTGGGAAAATGAACAGAAATAGAGGCACGAATTTTTATAGAGGAGAAAAAGTGACCACTGTGTAGTAGGTCAGCTAAGTATTCCAGGATGAGAGGGAGGGAGGGAGGGCTGTGCCGTATTGGCTCCCTGAGCCTGGATCCAGGTGCAGAACCTTTTCCATTTATCAGCATAAGACTTTCTGGTGCTAGGGCATCTGGCCTCATGGATAACATCTAGAACCTGTTTACTGAGGTTGGCAGATTGGTCCAAGATTAGGGAATAAGCCAAGCTGCCAAGCTGAGTGTCTGCAATTGGGGATGTATGAATTCCCCTACCCTCTGGGTCTGGAGGATTGGAATCTGAGGAAGATGCCATGGGGGCAGCGGGGAGAGGCTGCGCAGCAAGGGGTACCAGTGTTGCTGGGGCCAGTCTGGAGCTACAAGAATGGTCTTTGGTTTTTCCTCCCTTATTTTGAGCAGCACCCTGGGGAAGAAAGGCATAGACCAATAGAGTGACCCAGGGGAAGGACAGGGCATCCACTTTGAAAGCCATGCAGGGATTCTCCCTGGTGCAGAACGTGCTGAGCTGATGGTTGGTGTGGGAGGCAAAGAGTTCGACCTTCGGGTTCCCCATTTCTGAGTTATTAGGGTGAAGGTACTTCTTTTGAGTTGCCACTCATGTAGGTCCAGAAGATTTCTGCTTAACTGGTCTGCCAGAGAGTTGAGAGAGCCTGGCAGGAATTGTGCTAACAGGTGTAGTTGCATGGTAGAGGCTGTGTGCCAAAGGGTCATGGCCAGCCTGTACAGAGGGTAGGAGTGAGTCCCTCCCTGCTTGCTGATGTACCACATCACAGTGGTGGTGTCTGTTTTGATCAGGAGAGTCGCTGGAGAGAGAAGGGGCTTGAAAGCTATCAAGGTGTGTTGCACAGCCATCATCTCTTTTTGAATGATGTGCAGACAGATTTGCTGTGGGCTCCATTGGCCCTGTATTCACCTGGGGTCCAGGTGTGCCCCCCAAGCATAGTCTGACGCATCTGTGGTGAGGGTCTGGGTGGCGGGGGGTGAGAGAGAAAGGCAGTCCCTTGTTGAGAGAGCATACTGTTGCCCACCAAAGAAAAATTTTTTTTTTTGAGGCAAGGAATTACAGGTAGAAGAGTTTCCAGGTGGTCAGAGTGTTGACACCAAAGGCTCTTTAGGTACCACTGAATTTCCTCATATGCAGTCTGGCAGATGGAATGAGTAGTATGCAAGATGCTATGAATCCCACAGCTTGCAGGATCTTCCTTGCAGTTAGCTGGGGCTTGGTGGCTAGTTGAGAGAAGTAGGTCATCAGGAACATTTGTTTCTCTTGTGTAAGGTATGCCATCTGGGATGCTGTGTCCAGACTTGCTCTCAGGAAGATTATCCTTTGTGCAGGCACCTGTTTGGATTTATTTTCATTGATTGTGTACCCTAGAGAGGTTAGGAGGGTCTTTACAAAGGCCAGGTGCTTGAGCAGCTTTTCCTGGCTGTCTGCCTGAATAAGGCAGTCATCTAACTATGGGTAAATCTGAATATTTATTTGTCTGCAAAAGGCAATGGACAGAGCCAGACATTTTGTGAAAACTCTGGGAGCAGCAGATAAGCCAAAGGGAAGCGCAAAGAACTGAAAGTGTTGAGATCCTGCCCTGAAGTGGAGATATTTCCTGCATGATTCCCTGATAGGAATGTGGAGGTAGGCCTCTTTTAGATCTAGGGCGGCTATCAAAGTGTCCTTGGACACCATGGGTAGCAGCTGCTGGAGGGTGAGCATTCTTGAATTTTGAGATCACCAGGAAGGTTTTTAGAAGGGATAGATCGAGGATGGGGCACCAGGTGCCCTCTTTTCTGGGTACCAGAAATAGTGTGGAGTAGAAACCTTGGCCTATTTGTTCTGCAGGAATGTGCTCTACTGCCCTCATAGAGAGCAGGGAAAGGATTTGCTTTTGAGCCTCTGCCCACTGATTTGGTGGTAGATCTGGGAACCCTTTTGGGGTTGGAAGAGTGTGGAAGGAAAATTTGTATCCCTGAGACACAATGCTCAGAACCCAGTGGTCCTTGGTAATGGTGGCCCACATACTTGGGTGAAAGGAGAGTTTTCCTCCTAGGGGTAAGTGAAGGTGGGCAGAGGGAAGGGGTGGAGGAAGTAAGTCATAAGGGGGTGGCTTAGATCTCCCTGGTTTTGAAGTGGAGGTAATCCAGTGCTTAGATCTCTGCATTCTCTATGGCTGCTGTCCTGGGAGTCTGTTTCCACAGGGGCCCAGGCTGGGCTGGCTTACTGGGAGAAGGAAAGGATCAGTGTTTGGAGGGACAATGCCTGCTGAACCTAGGGGGCTGGACCTGCAAGAAATCCTTAACTGTTTGCATAGATTTTGCTTTTTCTTCCATCTTTTTTAAGACCTCTTCTGCCTTAGTGCCAAATAAGTTATGTTTGTGCAAGAGAACATCCAACAATTTAGATCTGACATGGTCTACCAGGAGCTGTTCCTTAAGCCATGCATGCCTTCTAATGACAGATCCAGTGACTGCTGCCCTGCAAGAAGCTTCTAGGGCGTCAAAAAGTACAGTTGTCTACACTTACTGTAAATGTAGATGTTCGAGTGTATTCACTGTTGCAGTCATCACATTTCGGTTATCTGCCTGAAGGTAGCCCTCAGCTGGCCTGAATACCAGTGTCTTCAGATTGGTTCATCGGATGCTGTTGCTTCTTCCATGACATCAGGTCATCAGGGGTATAAAACATGCAGCCGATGCCATCACATCAGTTTTTCTTGCCCCAGATGTCAGGTGCCCCCACAATAGGAAACAATTATATGGTATGGAACACCCCCAGCAAAAAGCAAATGCACATGATATAATATATACCACTCAAGGAGGAAAGGTAAAAGTCAAGAGAAGTCAGGGGGCTGGAGGGAGGGTAACCAGGACTGCAACAGTAAATACACTCAAACATCTATATTTATGGTAAGTGTACACAACTGTACTATGTTCTTCGTGTTTTACTGTTGCAGTCATCACATTTGGGTTCATTCCAAAAGCTAAGGAAGGGTGGAGGTAGCTAAAGAGCATTAGGGCTAGCAATAAGGCCCTGTAAAACCGCTGTGACAAATCCAGCTCTGGATTTAGAAAAGACAGGCAGGTGGTAATTCTTGGTGAAAGTATGTAAAGAGCTCCAGGTTACAGCTTCCAGGATGTCCCTGGTAGGGACTCCTCTGAGAAATGCAGTAGAGGTAGATGCAGCCCTGGTGGAATGTGTTCTTATCCCCTGTAGGGTAGGTTTTCCATGCTGTTTGTAGCAGAAATGGATGCGATGTGCTATCCATTTCGAAATGATTTGCTTTGAAATGGCATTCTCCTCTTCCCCTGCAGCAAAGTTAACTGGCAGCTGGTTAGATTTTCTGAGAGGCTTAGTCCTGTCCAAATAGAATCTAAGCTGTCTATGTACGTCCAGAGAATGCAGTATCCTTTCCCCTTTATTCTGAGGATTTGGGAAAAAAGTAGGCAAATGAATGGACTGGTTTAGAGCCACACTAGACACCACCTCGGGCATGAAGGATGGGGTAGTTCTGAGGGAAACCCTGTCCGCATGGAAGATAATGAGGGGTTCTACTGTCATGAGGGCCTGCAGTTCAGACACTCTTCTTGCTGAAGTGATGGCTAGAAGTAAAGCTGTTTTCCAAGAAAGGAATTTCAACTCTGCTGTAGCAGCTGGTTCAAAGGGGGGAAGAGTGAGTTTTTCCAATACAAAGTTAAGGTCCCAGGCTGGAGTGGGAGCTCTTCTGGGGGGGGGGTCTTTTTGGTCCCTCTAAGGAATTGTTTGAGCAGGGGATGAGAGAAGAGGGGTGGGTCAGTATTATAATGTGCTGATATGGCAGAGGCATGAATCTTAACTGAAGAGAAAGATAGGCCCTTGTGGAGCATTTATGTTAAATAATCTAGATTATGAGGTAAACTGGGCACCACTGCACCCATCCCCTGAGCCTGGCTCCAAAAACAGTATCTTTTCCACTTTTCTGAATAGGATTTTCTAGTGCTAGGCCTCCTTGCCTCAAGAATGACATCCAGCACCTGTTTACTGAGGGTTGCAAGAGGTGAGGTCAGGGAATTACCAGGCTGCAAGGTTCAGGGTTTGAAGCTGATGGTGTAGAATCTGGCCCGCCTGCTGGGACAGCAGGGAAGGGGTCTGAGGCAGGTGCCAAGGTTGTAACACTGTCAGACTGCACAAAATGGGGTACCAGTGCTGGTGTGGCCAGTCTGGTACAATCAGTATTGTCCTTGGCTTGTCCTGTTTGATCTTTTGTAGAACCTTCGAGAGGAGAGGCAGAGGGGGAAGGCATAAACTGAGAGGCTTTCTCAGGTAAAGGACAGGGCATCCACTTTCCAAGCTTGACTGTGGGGAGGTCTGGTGCAGAATTTGTTCAATTGGTAGTTCTGAAGGGAGGCAAACACATCTACCTCTGGAGTCCCCTATTTATTCCTCAAGAGCTTGAATATTTTGGGTTCCAGTTTCCATTTGTGTGGGTCCATGAGATTTCCGCTTAAGTCATCTGCCAGTGAATTTAGTTTGCCTGGCAGGAATTGAGCTTGTAGGTTCACTTGGTAGCTCAAGGCTGTGTTCCACAGAGCCATGGCTAGTCTGCAGAGTGGGTAGGAATGGGTTCCCCCCTGCTTGTTTATGTACCTATATAACTGTGGTGTTGTCTGTCTTTACCAATAGTTGTCCTGGAAGAATAAGGTCTCTGAAGGCTGTCAGAGCATTCTGTACAGCTAACATTTCTTTTTGATTGATATGCAGGTACATCTGTTTTGGGTTCCATTTGCCCTGAATGCACTGCCCTGCCATGTGAGCCTGCCATGCATAGTCTGATGCGTCTGTTGTTAGGGTTTGGGCAGCAGGGGGGTAGAGTGAAAGGGAGTCCCTTGTTGTGGTACCAGGCCTCTGCCCACCAAATGAACTCTGCCCTTAGACAAGGGATAATAGGAATCATGGTTTCCAGGGTCCTGAGAATGTTGACACCATAGACTTTTTAGGTGCCATTAAAGTTTTCTCATATGCAGTCTTGCATATGGAAATAACAGAATGCAAGAGGCCATGAACCCCAGGGCTTGCAGGAGTTTCCTTTCAGTTAGCTCGGTTTTTGTGGCCAGTAGTCTGAAGTAGGTTGTCAAATGAACTTGTTTCTCTGGAGTGAGGAATGCCATCTGGGAAGCTGTGTTCAAGCTTGCTTCCAGGAATACAATCTGCTGGCAGGGTAATAGGTGTGATTTCTTCTCGTTGATGGTGTACCCCAGTGAGGTTAGAAGTCTTTTTACAAATGCCAGGTGGTGTAAAAGCAAGTCCTGACTCTCTGCCTGAATCAGGCAATCGTCCAAATATAGGTAAATCTGAATCAAAATGCAATGGCAGGAGCTAGGCACTTTGTAAATACCTTGGGCACAAAGGGCAGAGCAGAGAACTGATATTGCACGGAGCCTGCCCTGAAGTGCAGGAATTTTCTGCAAGATTCCCTATTGGGATGTGGAGGTAAGCTTCTTTTAAGTCTAGAGTTGCCAGCCAGGCATCCTTGGCTAGCATAGGAAGAAGCTACAGAAGAGTTAGCATTTTGAATTCTGGAACCACCAGAAAGGTGTTGAGAATAGAAAGGTCCAGGATAGGATGCCAGGAGTTTTCTTTTCTGGGAACCAGGAGCAGTCTTGAACAAAAAACGTGTCCCCTTTGTTCTGCTGGAACAGGTTGAATAGCCCTGATACTGAGGTGAGACAGCACTTGTTTGTGGGCCTCCGCCCACTGGTTTGGGGGAAGGGCTGGCCATCCACTTGGGGTAGGCAGTGAGTGGAAGTGGAATCTGTATCCTAGGGAAACTATGTTTAAAACCCATTTGTCTTGGATAATGAGTTCCCAGTTGTTTGCATGCAGGGTGAGCTTTCCTCCTAAGGGAGTAAGTAGTTGAGCAAGGCTTGGTAGGGGTAAGGATAAGTCATTGTGCCATTTTTCCATAAGGGGGAGGCTTACTACTCCCTGCTTTGGAAGTGGGGCCCCCCCACTGCTTAGATCTGTGCATAGCATGAGACTGAAGTCTTGGTGGTCTGCTGCTCCTGAGTTTGGACTGAGAAGGCCTGGAAGGGACTGGAAAGGACCACTTCTTTGAAGGCCAATGCCTACTGAATCTAGGTGAATGTACCTGTAAGAAATCTTTAACAGTTTCCATAGATTTAGCTTTTTCCTCTATCCTTTTCAGGACTTCTGCTCTGTTTCCAAAAAGGCGCTCTTTGTGTAAGGGTGCATCCAGTAATTTAGCTTTAACATGATCTGGCAAGTTTTGTTCCTTAAGCCAAGCATGCCTTCTAAGTACAGACCCAGTGACAGCAGCCCTGCAAGATGCTTCTAAAGCATCAAAACCACATTGCAAAGTATGTTTACCTACTTGGTCAGCAGAATGCATTAACTCTTGTAAATCTTTGTGCTCAGCGCAGTCAGGAATCAACATCATTTTCTGTTTAATTAAGCCTATAACATGCTGCTGATACTTTCACATATGAAAGTGCCAATTTAAAGCCCTAATGGCCAAAGTGGCAGAAGTATATACCTTCTTACCCCATCTGTCTAAATCTCTAGAATCCCTATCAGAAGGGGTAGGATTTTTGGCAGTAGTAGCCTTAATGCCTTTTGGCCCTTGGGAAATGGTCTCCGGATCCGTAGTAGGATTCTTGAAAAGGAATTTGTGAGAGTCAGGTACTCTGTAGTACCAATCAGGTTTCCTGGGAGATGGAGGCAAAGTGTCTGGGGTAAGGCTGGATTCCAAGAAAACATCATCTACAATCTCCAGAACAGGAGGGATAACTAGAGGCCTGTGTTGAGGCAGGTTTAAAATTCCCTAAGTCTCTTTTTGGACTGAGAGTAGTCCTGGCTTTCTCAGCGGAAATGCTCCCTAAGGGTATGCAAGATTGCACCAAAAGAAAAATCTTCTGAAGGGGAAGCAGAGGGAATGGAATGCTCTGCATCAGAATCCTCATAAGTAGATAAGGGTAAATCCTGGTAATCAGAAGGAACAGAGATATCAGATTCCAGATCAAAAGAATCAGAAAGAAAATCAGTTTTAGGTCTCTTAGAGGGGGAAGGCTGGCTTCCCCTAAATAAGGTAATAAGGTCTTCAGCCATTCTAATAATTTGTTTTTGAGGCATATGGGCCTGAGAATGCGCTTTGGTCATCAGTTTTCTAGGCTTAGTGCGAGCTTTAGCCCTGAGGAATTCGGTACTTTTAGCTTGAAATGAAGCCATTGGTTTGATATGAAAATCGGTAAGCCTGAATACACCCTCAGAAGCCGGTGCCTGCACAGCGGCTCCGGACCCATCCAAGGTAGGGACATCCGCACGCTCCACAGTCGAAGAAGCATCTCCGAATGGGTCTCAGTAGAGACCTGTGAATCTGTAGTAGTGGGTATCAGGGGTTGCAACAGCGCCTCACAGAGTACCGATGGACTAGTGACAAGCTTATCGGAAGCGTCGACAGTTTTGGAATATGCCATCTGTCTCTATCTTTATCCTTGCGTTTTTCTGGGAGATCGGTAGTCGGATGGTTTAACGAAGCCATTTCAGAGTACGGAGATCGAGAATGAAAGTATTTAGCTACAAAAATAGCCCGATGACGAATACTTCGGGCATTGAACAAGGCACAAAACCGACAGCGAGGGACGTCTTGGTCAGGGGCTAAACAGGTGATGCAGTAAGAATGAAAATCTCTATGAGGTATTTGCTTTCCACAGGCAAGACAATTGTTAATTTTTTCTGACATAAGTTAGAGCAGGAAAAAAGGATCCCCAACAGGGTACTTATCTTTTTGAAGACTTCAGGTCTGAAGCTCGAAAACGAAAATTTCAGGAGTCAGCCAACCGGCACTTGCAAACAGCTTCTGCTTTGGGCATCAAACGGCAAGAAAGACTGATGTAATGGCGTCAGCTGCATGTTTTATACCCCTGACAACCTGACGTCATGGAAGAAGCGACAGCATCCGACTCACAAATCTGAAGACTCTGGTATTCAGGTCGGCTGAGGGCTACCTGCAGGCAGATAACCCAAATGTGATGACTGCAGCAGGGAAACACGAAGAACATCCACAGTTCAAGGTGTGTTTAGTTACTTGACTTGCGGAATGCATTAACTCTTGTAAATCTTTAGATACTGTCCAAGTAGGAAAGGAAGATATTTTTTGTTTAAGGAGTTCCAAGGTACTTTACTGAAATTTGAGCATATGAAACTGACAACTTAGTGACCTGATAGCAAGAGTAGCTCAGGTGTATACTTTTTACCTCATCCGTCCAATGCTCGGGAATCCCTGTCTGAGGGGGTAGGATTCTTAGCAAAGGTTGCTTTAATCCCTTTTGGCCCTTGAGAAATGACCTCAGGGTCAGCTGTAGGATTTTTAAAAAGATATTTGTGTGAGTCAAGGACTTTGTAGTACCTGTCTGGCTTTCTGGGAGCTGCAGGAAGGGTGTCAGGAGTCAAACTGGATTTGAGGAAAACATCCTCCACAACATCCAGGACTGGGGGGATGGCCAAGGGTCTGTGCTGTGGAAGATATAGGAATTCTCTGAGTATCTTTTTAGACTGATGGTAGTCCTGACTCTCCCATTGGAAATGCCCCCTTAAAGTATGCAGGGTTTCCCCAAAGGAAAAATCCTCTAGGGGAGAGGCTGAAGGAATGGAATCCACTGCATCAGAAACCTCATAAGTGGAGAGGGGTTGCATGTCTTCATATTCAGATGCATCAGATTCATCTGACTGTTGTTCAGGCAAATCTACAGGGGATACATCTCTTTTCCTTTTGGAGCGGGTAGCTTGGCTTCCCCTGATCAGCATGATAAGGTCTTCAGCCATTTTAAGCACTTGAGACTGAGGCAAGGTAACAGGCACCTGAGAGTGGGTCGTCGGTTTCTTGGGTGTGGTTCATACCCTGGGCCTAAGAAACTCGTTCGCTTTTGAAAGGACAGTAGTCATGAAAGAAGACGTAGGTTTGTGTCGAGATTTGGTAGTGCGAAGGATTTCCTCGGAAGCCAGTGCCTGCTAAGTGGCTCCGGACCCATTCAAGGTAGAGATGACCACAGGATCCTTAGTCGAAGAAGAGTTTTGCAGCATACCGGACTACAAAAGGGTCTCGGTAGCGGTCTCCGAATCAACAGAAGTGGGCATCAGGGGCTGCAAAAGCACCTCACTGAGTACCAGAGAACTGACGACTAACTTAACGGAAGCGTCATCAGTAGGTTTGGACCTGTGCGGTCTGTCTCTGTCTTTATCTTTATGCTTTTTTGGAACAGCTGCTGTCGGATGGCTTACCAAAACCGTATCGGAATTTGAGGACTGTACACAAAAATATCTGGCTACAATAAGGGCCCGACGATAGATAGTTCTGGCGTTGAACAAAGCACAGAAGCAACAAAGTACAGTTGTGTACACTTACCATAAATGCAGATGTTCGAGTGTATTCACTGTTGCAGTCATCACACTTGGGTTATCTGCCTGCAGGTAGAACCTCAAGTCAGCCCGAATACCAGATTCTTGGGATTTCTGTGTCGGATGCTGTCGCCTCATTCGTGATGTCAGGTCGTCAGGCATATAAAACATGCAGCCGACGCCATTACATAAGTTTTTCTTGCCACAGATGTCAGGAGCCCTCAAAATAGGAAGCAATCAAATGGTGTGGAACACCTCCAGTAAAAAGTAAATACCATTTCCATAAGATATGGCCAAAAAAGAGGACAGGTAGAAAGTATAGAAAGACAGGGGGTTGGAGGGAGGGTAACCAGGACTGCAACAGTGAATACACTCGAACATCTACATTTATGCTAAGTGTACACAACTGTATTATGTTCGTCATGTTTCACTGTTGCAGTCATCACACTTGGGTTGATTCCCAAAGCTGAGGAAGGGTGGAGCCAGTCAAGAAGTAGTAGAGCTGGCTACCAGGCCTTGTAAGACTGCTGTGGCAAATCCAACTCTGAATTTGGAAAAGACTGGTAAGTGGTAATGCTTGGTGAAGGTGTGTACATAACTCCAGGTTGCAGCTTCCAGGATGTCCCTGGTAGGGACTCCCCTGAGAAAAGCTGTAGAGGTTGAGGAAGCCCGAGTGGAATGAGGCCTGATCCCCTGTGGGGTAGGTTTTCCATGGTGTTTGTAGCAGAAATGGATGCAGTGTGATATCCATTTAGAAATGGTTTGTTTCAAAATGTCCTTGCCCACTGCCCCTGCAGCAAAGCTGACCAGCAGCTGGTCAGATTTTCTGAAAGGTTTAGTCCTGTCAAGGTAGAACTTGAGCTGTCTGCGCACATCCGAGGAGTGCAGAATCCTTTCCTCTTTATTCTGAGGATTAGGAAAAAAAGGTTGGCAAATGGATGGATTGATTTTAAAGCCACACTGGATACCAACTTGGGAATAAAAGATGGGATAGTCCTGAGGGAAACTCTGTCCGCATAGAAGATAATGAAGGGTTCCACAGCCATAAGGGCCTGTAACTCAGACACTATTCTTGCTGAAGTGATGGCTAGCAGTAAGGCTGTTTTCCAAGAGAGGAATTTTAACTCTGCTGTAGCAGCAGGCTCAACTGGGGAAGCATGAGCTTCTCTAATACAAAGTTAAGGTCCCAGGCAGGAGTGGGAGCTCTCCTTGGGGGTCTTAAATTGTTAGCTTGTCTCAGGAACTGTTTGATCATAGGATGAGAGAAGAGGGGTGGCTCAGTATTGGAATGAGCTGAGATGGCAGAGGCATGAATCTTAATTGATGAGAAGGAGAGGCCCTTGTAGAGCAGCTCTGCTAGATAATGTAGGATCTAAGGCAAGGAGGGCACGGCTGTGTCCTTCCCTTGAGACTGGCTCCAAGAACAGTATCTATTCCACTTTCCAGAATAGGACTTCCTAGTACTGGTCCTCCTGGCCTCAACGATAACATCCAGCACCTGTTTGCTGAGGATTGCTGGTGATGTATTCAGGAAATAAGCCAGGCTTCCAGGTTCAGGGTTTGCAGCTGAGGATACAAAATCTGTCCCTCCTGCTGGGACAGCAGAGAGGGGGTCTGCTACAGGTGCCAGGGTGGCACTGCTCTCAGACTGCATAGCAGTGGGTACCTGTGCTGGTGTGGCCAGTCAGGTGCAATAAGGATTGTCCTTGGCCTGTCCAGTTTGATCTTGAAGGGTACCTTTGGAAGGAGGGGCAGAGGAGGAAAGGCATAGATTGAGAGGTTTTCCCATGTGAAGGACAGGGCATCCACTTTCCAAGCTTGGCCATGGGGAATTCTGGTGCAAAATTTGTTTAGTTGATGGTTTTGGGGGGACGCAAAGAGGTCCACCTTTGGTGTCCCCCACCTGAGTATTAGAAGTCTGAATGACTTTGGTTCCAGTTTCCACTCGTGTGGGTCCATTAGATTTCAGCTTAAGTCATCTGCTACTGAATTTTGTTTGTCTGGCAGGAATTGAGCTTGCAGGTGCACTTGGTTGCTTAAGCCTGTGTTCCACAGTGTCATGGCTAACCTGCAGAGTGGGTAGAAGTGAGTTTCCCCCTGCTTGCTTATGTACCACATAACTGTGGTGTTGTCTGTCTTTATCAGGAGTTGTCCTGGCAGGATAAGGTATTTAAAGTGCATTCTGTACAGCTAACATTTCTTTTTGATTGATATGCAGGCGAATTTGTCCTGGGCTCCATTTGCCTTGAATGCATTTGCCTGTCATGTGAGCCCCCCATGCATAGTCTGATGTGTCTGTTGTCAGAGTTTGGATGGTGGGGGTTTGTGAGAAAGGGAGTTCCTTGTTGTGGTTGCAAGCCTCTGTCCGCCAAAGGAACTCTGTCCTTAGGCAAGGAATGATAGTAATCACTTCTTCCAGGTCCTGGGAATGTTGACACCAGAGACTTTTCAAGTACCACTGAAATTTCCTCTTATGCAGTCTTGCATATGGAATCAGTAGAATACGTAAGGCCATAAACCCTAGGGCTTGCAGTATTTTTCTTGCAGATAGCTGGATTTGGGTGGCCAGTAGTTTGAAATAAGTTGTCTCAGTCTTTATATTTGCGTTTTTTTCGGAAGGTCGGCAGTCTGCTGGATTACCGACACCATTTCGGAATATGGAGAATGAGAGCGAAAGAATTTACAGACAAAAATAGCCCGATGACAAATAGTCTGGGCGTTGAACAAGGCACAAAACCGACAGCAAGGGACGTTGTGGACTGGGCCTAAACAGGTGACGCAGTAAGAATGAAAATCTGTATGAGGTATTTGCTTTCCACAGGCAAGACAATTGTTAACTTTTTCTGACATCGGTTAGAGCAAGAAAAAAGGATCCCCAACAGGGTACTTAGCTTTAGAAGACTTCAGGTTTGAAACTCGAAAAACGAAAATTTCAGGTAGCTGCCGACCGGCACTTGCAAAGTGCTTCTGCTTCGGGCTCCCGCACAGCAAGGAAAGCTGATGTAATGGCATTGGCTGCATGTTTTATACCCCTGACAACCTGATGTCATGGATGAGGCGACAGCATCCCACGCAGAAATCCCAAGACTCTGGAATTTGGGCTGACTGAGGGCTACCTGCAGGCAGATAACCCAAGTGTGATGACTGCAACAGTGAAACATGAAGAACATCAGGGGACGTCGTGGTCTGGGCCTAAACAAGTGACACAGTAAGATTGGAAGTCTCGGTGTGGTATTTGCTTTCCACAGGCGAGACAATTATTAACTTTTTCTGACATCGGTTAGTGGACAAAAAAAGGATTCCCAACAGGGACTTAGCTTTAGAAAACTTCAATTCGGTAGATGAAAACTCAGGTAGCGGCCGACCGACACTCATGCGAACTGCTTCTGCTTTGGAATCCACGGCAAGAAAGACTGATGTAATGGCGTCAGCTGCCTTACTTTATACTACTAATGACCTGACATCAGTCCTCAAGCGACAGCAACCGATGCAGAAATACTAAGTCTCTGGTATTTGGGCCGGCCGAGGGCTACCCTGGCACGGATAACCCAAATGTGATGACTGCAACAGTGAAACACAAAGAACAACCTCGATTTCAGCAAGTCTAACACAAGCTCAGTAACATTCCTAGTTTGAGCATGTGCATCACTGTATTTTGCTCAATGGGGTTGTGTGGGTTTCTCATGGGTGTCATGATCCAGGGTTCCAGTGCTCAACCTGCATTCCCCCACTAAATGCCCTTAGGGAAAAGCCACCCCTAGCAAACCTTACATGCAGGTCACAAGCGTGTTACATGTGGGAATCATGAAAACTGCCAGGATTACCTGCACATACACACTGTAGATGATCACTTGGGCATTACAGATCACCTGACAGAGATATCATTTCCTGCTGATGTACTTTCTTCCCTCTTCAATAGGTGGGGGCCTTGATTTTGGTGTGTGTGTGTGTAGTCTACAGCCTCCACAACCTCAGGGAAGAGTGCTATGGCATAGAAATATTGCATGATAGTAGCTCTCTCCTCTGTGGTACATGGAAACCAGATAAAATCACGTAAATGTTGGAGCATTACATTCAGAAATTCTGTTCCAGCAGGCCTGTGACACCCCTAATATATGCCCCGTGGGTCTCTGTAAAGTGCCTGTAGCTAGTATACATAATGCTACACATACCTTGGTTTCCACAGGGATGGGTTATCCATGATTTCCCCAGGGTCCCAGGTTAGAGCAGCAAAGGTTGCATATTTCCTCTAAGGTATCCCTGTATTCTGTAATGCTCTTTCTTTATCATGAAGTCCACAATAAGTCAACCATGGTTTGAAGGCACTTCTCCTTCAAGGTTGAGATCTGGCAGCAGCAGTAGCAGCAGCAGCACCTTGCATTAAAGCTTGTTGCACACATATCTCTCAACCTTTAGAGCAAGAAATCTGGAAAAAGCCACAAATAATGGACAGATAAAGGCCCAAAAATAGGGACACTTTTTAAATAATACTCTTACCAGCTTAGAAATTGATAGAATAACAGCTTTTGCATTAGCATGAATTTTCAGAAGGCTATAAAGTCTGAATCTCAAATGTCTGCCATTATTTTCTGACTTCAGTCCTCAATGATTTGCCAGAAAACCATAACTTTATGAGAAATAAAACAAAAATATGAGGCAAAAATCTGGGCAGTCGACGAAAATCTGGACAGTTGAGAGGTATGGTTGCACATACAGATTAATGATAGCAGCAGCAACCTCTAACATTTTCTTCTAAGTGTGTTTGTGGCTGCACTCCAAAGAGTATTGAAACTGAGGCCAAAGGAGAGCATGACATGAACACATGCATTTTATACTTTCCTGAATCGTTCCACCATATTGAATTGCTTCATTAGCACGTATTCCACCTAATTATGCAATCATTAACATATTCTGCAGCTTACTCTTATTTTGATGGAAAGCGCAACATGCAGAGCTGTTTTATGAATACCAATTAGCCTGCTACCAGCTGTGTAACACGCACACATACTTAGCATGAAGTCTAAGCATTCATGAATCTGGACCTTGTACTCTGCATGTCTTTTATAAAGAGAGATTGTAGCTAATTCTATACAGACACCACTTTTACCAAAGCATTTTAATATCCATGTGTTGCCAAAGTATAGAGTAAGCTTATCCTTACTTTAAATACAGTCAGACACAACTCATTTTGGACAGTTATACCATTGCATCTACAAGGACTTGGCTTAGTGAAAACAAAATTATAGATGCAGACTTGTCTAATAGAAAACTGCAATTAGGGCTAGAGTAACCATTTGAAAAAAGAGTCATCCTGTCAAGGTTTTTTACATTGAACTATGACCTTGTGAGCCCATCTCAGCAATTGGGCAGACACTGATTTTTTTTAAAGACTTTTATGCGCAATTTGATCTCTAAGGGGGACCACGTGCCTTGAGCCATCCTTCCCCAAAAATGCCCCCCCACCCCAACAGGGAGGTGTACGTGGTCACCATGGTCTTGGGTTGGGGAAGACAGAAAGGTCTTCCCAGTAGGAGATCCTGAGCTTGGAGCCACCAAGCAAGGTGACATCTCTATGTGTGAGAAATCCTGATATTCCTGGACATGGGATGAAACTGAGCTGACCTCATATGATACCAGGTGAGAGGCACTAACTGGATCACCGCCGCCATCAACCCTAGTGCTTGCAAGATCAACTGGACCGTGGGACACTCCAGATCCATCAACTGATGGACCTGGTCCCGAATAATCTGGACTCTGCGTAGGGGAAGTGCTGCAGTCTCTGACATCATGTCCAGAAGTACCCCAATAAATTCCAGTTTCTGACATAGGGAAAGATGGGATTTGGGCAGGCTGACTGTAATGCCTAGATCCTGAAAGAAACTGAAAGTGTAATTCGTGGCCAATGTGAATTGATGCCTTGTGGGGACCATGAGGAGCCAATCGTCCAGGTATGGAAAGACATGGAAACCTTGCAGTCAGAGATGAGCTGCCACCACTGCCATGCATTTGGTAAACACCCAATGGGCTGTAGTGAGTCCAAAGGGCAGGGCTCTGAACTGGTAGTGGTTGGCCACTAACTGAAAGTGTAGGTATCTCCTGAAGCATCTGTCGATTTTGATGTGATAGTACGAGTCCTTGAGATCAACCGAGCACATCTAATCGTCCTTGCACAGAATAGGCAAAATGGACTGAACAGTGACCATTTGGAACTTTGACGTCTTGACCAACACGTTTAGTTCACTGAGGTCTAAAATGGGACGCAGGTCCCGGGTTTTCTTGGGCACCAAGAAGAAGCAAAACTAAGTTCCAGACTGTCGTTGTCCTGTTTGGCCCTCTTGGATGGCTCTTTTTTGAAGGAGGTCTTGAGGCTCGAAAAAGGCCAGCTCCCTCTGATGGGGTGGAATATCCAGGAGAGATTTTTGAACTGGAGGGGGCTGGAAAAAGGGTATGAAGTAACTCCTGGAAATGATGTTTAACACCCACTGATCTGAGGTAATACTTGTATGGGCTAGTGGGTGGAAGGAGAGTCAACCCCCAACTGCCTTCTGTTCAGGACAGCCAGGCAATGCTTCAGGAGCACTGAGGGGGCTTCTCCGAGAAGGGTTCCCAGGAGAACTGGTTCTGCTGACCCCCTCTGCCTTAGGGTGGCGTCTGCTGCAAAACCCCCTTCCCCGGCCAGAGGAAGAGGATTCCTGAGGAGCATCCTGGAAGGAGGACAGAGACCTGTGGAACTACAATTTCTTACTACCCCTCTGGTTTTTGGAAAAGGATCGTTGGGGTGTGATCCCAACCACGGAGAGAGTCTTTCCTTCCTGCTCGCTATGGGTTAAAGTTTCTTTCACAGAAGGCCCAAACAAAGTTGACCCATCAAAAGGGGCATTAATGAATGATGCCTTGAAGGGTTCCGCAAACCCGAAAAGGTGAAGCCAGGTGTGACGCCTAATAGCAATGCCCATGCCTGCTGCTCGAGAGGTGGCCTCCACCACACGGGAGATCAACCTCATTGAGGCATTAGCCAGGGAAGTAAGAGTGGACAACTTCAGAGAGACCAATTTGAAACTCTCCAGAGGCAGTAACTCAGAAAGAGAAGTGGAGAGCTCTGATACCAAATCCCCTTGCAGCCGGGTAAAGTGTACCATGTAGTTGGATGCTCTCAGTCCAAATGTCGCTGAGGCAAACACATGCTTCTCAAAACGGTCAATCACCTGAGACTCCATGTTCGGGGGATGGACTGTAGTGCTCTGCTTGGCGAGCTCCTTTTTGGTAGCTGCAGCCACCACAATAGCATCAGTGGGGATGCCCTTGCTCCAAAAAGCCTTGTCCTTGGGGGGAACTTATGAACTTATCAGCTTTCTTAGGAAATGGTTCTACTGTGTCCGGCTCCTTCCACCCCTTGTCGGAGTGGAGCAGGATGAGCTCATTGGCAGGGGAAGACACCTAGGTAGAAGATGGGCCTGTCCCGAAGGCCTTCAAAAAGATTCCTCTGAAGACGGGGCAGGGAAAGACCAACCACCTCTCTGCTTAAGGATCTCGAGGATGTCCCCAAAGGACACCTCCTCAGATGGAAGTCTGGGGGACCAATCTCCTTCCCTGAAATATGTGTCATCGGTGAGGGACTCTCTAGAGGAGTCCAAGTGCCTCCTCCTGCATGTCATCTTCCTAGGAGGCTCCTCCATGGTGGGCTCTGGGGAGGACTCAGAAAAGGTAGGGACCCCAAGGGGGGTAATGCCCATCTGAAGGCGCTCACAGGAGGGCTGACCCTGGAAGGATGATGCGGTCTCACTGCCCAACATCAAGAGGAGCTGGGGAGGACCTAGAGCCGAAGGGGAGGCAGCTGCCAAGCCAGAGATGGTCCTTTATTATCGCCCAGAAGGCCGACAGACTGGACGAAGCCCCCTCTTCTCCCCACCAACTGCAGTCATCCAGGATGGAAGGGGGGACCCTGACAGAGCACCAACGTCTCTAGACGATATCATCCCTAAATCGTCCAGTGCGGAGGCACCCAGAGGGAGGGAATGGTCCGAAAACTGCAGACTCAACCCCACTCCCAGGTAACCCGCACTGACCTCACGGGGCCAACGTGTAACCAGCTCTGAGGGCAACGGAATTGAGCCAGCCAGGGATCCTGACAGAATGGGAAGGGAAGATATGCCCGACACAGTCAGCCTCTCACCAGGAATGCTCTCATCTTGAAGGTCCAAACCCGGATGGGTCGGCAGAGGAGAAAGGAGTCCTGTGGCTGGAGAAGATCCCTAGGTAATTGAGAAGGGGATGGCAACAAGCCCAACTCAATTTGGACCTTGAGAAAGCTCCTCATCATCCTATCCATGTCTGAGGGGAGCAGGGTCCTGGTGAATCTGGAAGAGATGAAGGAATGCCCCGACCTAGCTGAGGGCCTGTGGTCTCGGGAGAGAGATCTACTTGTACACCTCAGATCCGATCTCCTGGATCTGGAGGGAGAGCTCTCAATAACAATTGGATCTGACAAAATAGTCGGATCTGTGAAAAAGAATGGTGCCACAGATGGCTCTGACGGGAAGGTTGGATCCGATGGTGGTCTGGGTCAGATCCGAGGACCTCTGAGGCTCTGAGGTCTCAGATCTGACAGAGGGATCTGGGGCTCTTGGAGCAGAAGAGCCTGGATCTGAAGACAAGGAAGTTGGACTCAGATCTGAGGAACTGCAATCTGAGAGCCTCGGCTTTTTGGTGGAAGAATCCCTGGAGGAAGAAGGCTTCCTTTTGGGATCAGAGGAATGCTTGGAAGGAGAACCAGAGACCAAAGGACCCCCTCTGGCAAGCCCTTTAAGCAGGAGCTAGTTCTTGCATTCCAAGAGATCCATGGGGCTGAACCCGGCACAAATGCTACATTCAACCTCCAGATGTGGCTCTCCCAGACAATAAACACATTCCTCATGCATGTCAGAATGGGGAATTTTCTGACTGCACAAGGAGCACCTTTAAAACCCAGTGGATTTCCCAGACATCACACACAAACCAAACACCCACTACCCACTCACTAAACAACAAAAAAAGGGAGACGTGGGGGAAAAGGACAGAAAGGGGAACAGGCAAGAGGATTAAACTGCCCAAAGGACCCGTGAAAGAAAGGGGCCTAGAAAGAGAGCTTAAACACAACTGGGAGGGGAGGAATCTAACCAGAAAATAGGCGAGAGAAAGATAGGCAAGATAAGAAAGGAAAAAAAAATAGAGAGAAAAAAAGAGAAAAAAATAGTACTTATCTCTAACCGGAAACCTGAGCTGCAGGAAGCACGTCCAAACAAAATCATGACAAATGAGATCTGGGGGTTGTGGGCAGCAAGGGATCCTGGAAAGTGGAGGAGCTTGAGCTCAGAAGCTGTCCTCTTAGTTGCCAGCTCAGATCCAAGGTCAGATCCTAGACCCATCCGTGATCAATAATGACACGGATAGCATCAGATTTAAAATTAATGTTTATAAAAATAATACTATTATTTTAACAAACATACAGAATTTACAGTTATGCTAGATCTGTAAAAGTAAAGTGACAACAAACAATAATCATTTGCTTTTATCAGAGATAATTCCAAATAACTTGTCTACAATGCTATCACAAAATAAACAAATAAGGTGCTAGCAGGTGGTTCAATGACTGTTTCCTTTTTATACCTCCTTTGTGGTCCTTCAAGAATGATAACGAAGATGAGACAGTACAGTTGTATTCTTCCAACAAAGGTTGTAAACATTTTCAATAAGTAACAGCCGTGGTGGTACAGCGGTAGCGTTGTTGCCTCACAGCAAGAGGTTCGATTCTCGGCTGGAGTGCCTTCTTTGTGGAGTCTGCATGTCCTCCCCACGGTCGAGTGGCCTCCAAAAGACATGCGTGAATGGGCGTGCCTTTGCTGAAGGTTGGGCGTCGGGCTGGCAACTTGGCACCATAAAAATTGACTGCCAATCATTAGCGGACTGGAGTTCCGCTGTGGCGACCCCTAACCCGGAAATGCCGAAAAGACAAACAAACAAAAGGGCTATACAAATGGCTGCTCTCTTAAACACAGAACAGAACAACTGACTTTCAGGCTAGCAGCGATGAAACAATGAAAATCATGGAATCAAGTTTCAGCACACCATTTTAACTCTCTTTCTCATGAAACAGCTGGTTTCTTGAACTCATGCAGATTATGGGAAAAGTTGTGGAATGATAAAGGAGCCTACTTGCATAGCTGTAACCTTTAGTGACGTGGAATTGGCTGTTGAGATACAGTACAGTACAGAAGGGTAATGAACCAACTAGTTGGGGGTGGTGGCTGTCTAATTATGACTAGCATTCAAGCTGATGTGCCACTGGTACAACCAAATGAGGAAACACTAAAATTCTTGAAGTAATTTTCAGGATCCTTCATTCCTGTGCAAAAACTCACGACATTCTTACTGATCTTACTGTTACACAACACAGCAAACTCTTTAAATTTATTAACTGTAGACATTAACTTGCTAATTAACAGTTCTGTTTGCTTCCTATTAAAGCACAGTTAACACAAGTAACACACAAGAAAATTAGACAGCATTCAGCAAAGCGCCTTCCCCCATTACTAATCACAAAGAAACTAAATAAGGTCTAGCTACCACTGTACACACATTCACTTTTAAATAGCTGAAATTTTCATGCCTGTCTCAGTGTATTAAAAATCAACCTTTCAAAAACAGGCAGAAAGCAGAAGCCAAACATTCTTAACATGCCCAGTAGCTTCTGTATTCAGAAATAATCTGCATTCAGAAATATAATCCCAGTAAGCAATTTAAAATATGCACTGAATTTAATAGATGTTTTACTCTCAATTACTGAAGGGGGAAGAGAGTAGCGCTTCTGAAAAGGCACTGTGTCAGTTACAAAGCTTAACATTATTTTTCTAGATTATCTTTTTCCTGCATTGCATGGGAATGTCATTCATTCACATACAATAGCTTTTAACAAGCTGCTTAACTGTACATTAAAGAAAAATGAAAAGTAGCTAAGTGCATAAAAACCAAAGTCAGTAACTAGTTAAATTATGAACATTACAAATTCAGCAGCAGAATTACCAAAAAAGTTGCTTTCACAGGAGCATAAACAGCAAGGCGTTTGGCAAATTAATTTTCTGAGATCTCATTAACAAATTTAGCCTGACTAACTCACAGGCTTTTGACCCGTGATTTTACAGTGCATACAAGCTTCTTCAGATACCGGCACTGAATCATTAATTTTAAGACAACTGCTTCTATGTTTAATAAGTTCATGTTTCATTGAAGTGATTCTACCTTCAGAGATATGGGACAATTTGATTTAAAAACAGACTATATCAATGAAACTGTCTTTACGCCTTATATTTTATTTATATATTCTGCAATTATAAACTGTTCAGCAAACAAAAACACATGAAATGTCTGACCACGCTCACAATTGTATCCATAAAACACAACAAAAACAGGACTAAAAACATTCACTATGTCTATAAATAATTTAGAAACCTAAACTATATTGTACTGTTCAACAGAAGAATAACCCTCTAAGCCTTATAAACATCAGTATGTGGCTGCACATACTATTTCATCAAAAAAATTTTGAATGTTAACCCTTTGACCTCTCGGTTTACCCATGAGACACTGCCATGTCTGACAACTGCTTTTGGGAGTGCCAGTTTGCATATTTTATAGTCAGTCATCTAACGGGGTTACATACCAGGGTTTTCCTCTCAATCTGCAGACTTCTATACCCTGCTATCCAAGTGGCAGACATGTCAAATATATCTTACAGTCTACAACAGGCCTATTTATGTTTGCTGACTGATAAATGGAAGTTATGTACTTACCATAATGCTGGGTCTTTTCAGCTAACAACTGATGGGTTATTCAGCCATTTATCAGATCCAATACAACATAGCCTCAAGCTCATTTAAGTTTGTCCCTCCCATAATCCCCTCATGATAGAGTTTGTTGCCTAACTTAGAGTACTGATGCTTTGGAAGAGAAAAGAAGGTAAAGAAGATGGCCTTCAGGACAGTCTTTTTTGGGTCTTTAGTAAATTACAGTTTGGAAGGGGGGGGGGGGTAAAGAAATGAATGTCATATCAGACAGGCCAAGATAAACAATACAGCGTTATATTAAGTATGACACTTCTATATCCTATTCATCCAGTCTGTCCAATCCAAATGATTAGCCAGAATCTCAAGCTACCTGCTTCCCTGGATGGCATTATGACAAGATACCCTTGAGGACTGTGGATCCAAAGGAAGCCCTGGACCTGGATAATACATCCAGCATGTTTTGCAAAGGTAAGCAACATAGACTACGTTTTTGCAGTATAAAAATGTCGTCTTCAGAGGAGTTTTTGAAAAAGGCTGTAGAAGTAGACATAGATCTGGTGGAATGAGCCTTTGGTTTGACAGGCAAGGACTTGTTATGACATGTACACACAAAGGCTATACAGTCAGACAACTATCTATACAAAGTAAACTAAAAAAATTACATCCCAGACTATTAGGAGCAAATGAGACAAATAACTGTGTACCGTTCCTGAATTATCCATTTCTGTGAAGGTAAAATCCAGACTATTAGGAGCAAATGAGACAAATAACTGTGTACCGTTCCTGAATTATCCATTTATGTGAAGGTAAAATCTGAACTATCTGTGAATATCTAGGGTATGAAGTATGCATTCGCCATTGTTGGTTGTTGTTGTGTCTTTCGGCTTTTCCCGGTTAGGGGTCGCCACAGCGGAACTCCAGTCCGTTAATGATTGGCAGTAGATTTTTACATGCCGAGTTGCCGGCCCTGACGCACAACCTTCTACGAAGGTACGCCCATTCACGCATGTCTCCACACAGAAGATGATCTAGCTGAGAATTGAATGGGACAACGTCTTACTGTGAGGCGACAACGCTACCACAGCACCACCACCGCAGTACACATTCGCCATTGTTGGTATGGTTTGGAAAAAACACAGGCAAATACATACATTAATTAAAATAAGGCTTTGAAGCAACCTTGAGCATGAAAAAAAGATTAGTCTATGGAGTAATAACCTGTCCTTATGGAAGATAAGACGGAAGAAAGTGCCAGGAAAATAGCATTTTCCAAGACAAGAATTTTAGCTGTGCAGAAGAAGCTGGTTCAAAAGGAATTTTCATTAGGGATTCCAATATAAAATTAAGATCCCATGGAGAAACCAGCTCTTTAAACATTTCTATTTGCTTCTCTATATCCTTCAAGCAGAATATTTTTGGAATGCATAAAGTATGTGAATGACATTCTGAGAAATTGCATGAACTTTGCCCATTCATGGGAAATGGAGATATCGAGCAGTGAGGCTGAGAATGGGCAAGTCTGGATGAAGTTGTCCAAGAAGGTGAGACAGAAGAACTAGATCCAGAGGCTTTAACAAGTGAGCTCTTAAAAAGGGAAATCAAATTTGCCATGGTCATAATGAGGTAATGAGATATCAATCTGGACTTCCATCCTGCAGTTTCTGTAAGAATATGGACATCAGAAGAATAATAAATGGAAAGTCACAGAAAAGTCCAGAGGCTACAGCTCTTCTTGAGTATCTTTCATTGACTGTCCATCTGGAGAGACCAGGGTGAAGAAGCAACTACATTTGGCATTGGTTGTTTGGGATGCAAATAGATCTCAGCATGCCTGGCTCCAGTGGCTGAATATCTGATGCACTACTGCCTTATTGAGAGACTACTTATGCTTCATCAAGATGGAACTGCTGAGTCTGTTTGCTAGGTAGTTGGTCCTTCCTGGAATATACACTGCAATCAGAAAGCAGATAAAAGCTATTGCCCATTGCCAAACCTTTATGGCATCTCACTGAGATCCCCTGTACCTGCAAAGACAGCCATAAACAAGCCAAGGATGTCACTAGGAGGCCCCTCACTGCGGTTACCAGAAATTACTTGCTCAGGCAAGGGAAAGCATACAGTTCAGGGGAAAAATGAAGGAAACTCCTGTTGCAGAATCCAGAAAAGGATGTTCTATGAGGCATCTTTTATGTCTACTGTTTTAATCTAGGCAGTCTGTGGCAGCAAGTCATGACACTCTGGACTGGCAACAAATGCAGCTTGACATGCTGAATATGGTCAATTGAAGTCACTGAGGTCCAAGATGAGTAAAATCCTCCTGGATCTCTCACCACGAAAAAGAGTTGAGATTACAACTGCTGGCCTCTCTCTGAAGAAAGGTCAGTATCTAAAACTCCTTTGAGTGATACAATACAGACCTATGTAAACAGCTTTACAGAGGCAGCATGGTCCCCAAGGAAAGCCCTCTCCACGGAAGCAAATAAACACCTTTGAGAAGTGGCATCTATGATCTGAAACAAAACCTACTAAATCTTTGTAATAGTTCTCCAGGCTGGGATGAACTCAGAGACCTCCCCCTACCATGGAAAAGTTCTAGATAGTTATTCCTTTACTTAGATAACTCCTCTATCTGCAAGCAAAAGTGAACTCGAAGAACTACTCTGCATGGACAGTTCTGGGTAAATACTCATTTACTTGGATGACTCGTCTTTCTGTGAGCCATGATTTGATGTGCCAGTTCAAATCAACAGGCTCCCAGCCGCAACTTTACTAACATACTGAAGGTTCTGTGATCTATTAGTCATAATTAGTTTAGGGGTGCACAAGCTTTGCTCCTTGCATCCTCCCACATAGTTCAGCATGACGGACATGGCCATAAAAACAGAAGGATACAGAATTAACTGACTGTTGAGGCCCTCCTGCTTAATTCTTCAGACGTTTTACACATCAAGGGAAACTGATTTTTAGCAGTTGCAAGGGATCATACAGACACTACAGATAAATTATTATCAAGTCCTAGGACATCTGCCCAAACAGGACATCTCCCCAAAAAGCATTATCTCAGATGGCCTTTTTGAACTCATTCTCAAAAGAGGACTGCCTCAGTCATGTCATCCTACACAGTCACATAACAAAGAGAAAAAATTCCAGGTGTCAGTGGAGTTCCAAACGCTAAAAAATCCACAACCAAAAAGCAAAATAGCAGGAACTCAACTGTCCAATGTTTTATTAGTGAATACAAAATACAAAAAAACAGAGCTTTCGAGTCACATCAACTCACACCATTCTCTTTTCATTTTTAGTAGGAGTTTTACACTATTCCTTACATTTAATCCAGGAGATTTATAAGAAAGCATATTATGTTATGTGGTGGCAATCATAGTTTTAAATTCTGGGTAATACAGAAGGTGAATAATGGGATAAGGGGAGGTGACATTTTTACAAAAACTGAAGTTGCTGAGTACAACTGGATAAATTATTTTAGGGCCGATAAATCTCCTAGACTAAATATAAGGAATAGTGTAAAACCCATACTAAAAATGAAAAGAATTTATTTAAAATCATATTTAATATATTTTATTGGACTTTATTTTATTTATGTATAGGTTTATGTGTATGCATTTTAAAGGGCTGGAATATAATGCATTAGTTTCAATTGATTAATTGATAATTAGTCATGTGACAAATCTAAATGCTGGCTTATACAATAAATGTTGAAATGAAGTGAATGTCTTTACAGCATTGACAAAAAGCTGGTGTGACTCAAACGCTCTGCTTTTTGTATTTTGTATTCACTAATAAAATGTTGAATGGTTGAGTTCCTGCTGTTTTCCTTTTTTATAGTCACATAACCACAGCTTGCTGCCATAGCTCCTATCAATGCTGCCAATATCATAAAAATTACAGACAATATTAGAAGTGGGGTAAGGGGGCTGTTAACTAGCTTTTCATTGACCCTAGAATTATAAAAAGTTGAACGATTCTTGAGTGCCTAATCTATCAGACAGGACTTCAACCACCAAGGACAAACAAAATGTTTAGTGTCTTAAGCCATAGTGTGGCAAGAAAAAATGAAGGCAAAAGCCCTCCTGGCCCTACTTTACAATTCCTTAGAAATCGTAGTGGAAGAGTGCTGTAGTTTACGGGACTTATGCTGCACAACAGAGACTACATAGAAATCAACCTTAGAATACACACAGAAGACCACCTTCCTCTCAGCTTGGGATATGTACAGGAGAAATCAGTCCAGGACCCTGGTTCTCTATGTGCTTGTAACTGGGTTATCCATCAAGTCTCAGCCTTCTCTACTCTATTATTCAAATCACCCCCTCTTGAACAAGTATAAAAGCACTGTAGAACTATAAAACTAAAAGGGGTGATTTGAATAATAGAGAACAAGGGTTAAATGGATATGTGCCTTTAAAACCTATCCTTAGAGATCGTAAATTGGTTCATTGACTAATTGATTATAATATTTAAAATGAGCATTTGCTGTTGTAAGTTGTCTGATGAAGTGCCTATTGGAGGGCATGAAAGCGTTAACCTTTTTATGTTTTTAATATTGTTTTATTAAAGTGTTTTTAAGTGGAGCCGTGCTTGGTCCTGGACTGATTTTTTTTCCCTGTATTCTGGATTTTGTCTGAACAGGACTTTTACTGCCTTAGACATCTTGATTTTTACTTCGATATGTACAGGAGATCAGGCCACTTATCGGGGGAGGCTCGTTCTATTGGGCTGCAGGAGTGCAGCCCCCCCCCCCCCAGCTGTAAAAATTAAAAGAAAAGTAAAAAAGAAAAAAGAAAAGTAAAACAAAGAACTTTCAGCACTGAACATGGATTTTAGGAAGGACTTTGAACAGGCTTTGCAGCAAACATGGATTTTATGGCTTTCAATGGACTTTGCAGCATGAATGAACTTGCAGCTTTGAATGGACTATGCAGCAGGAATGAACTTGCAGCACTGAACAGACATTGTAGCAGGAATGAACTTGCAGCATTTTATGGAAGAACTGGGCTCAGGTACTGTATGTGTATGTATATGTGTGTGTGTGTGGTGTGTGGTGTGTGTGTGTGTGTGTGTGTGTGTGTGTGTGTGTGTGTGTGTGTGTGTGTGTAGCACTGAATGGACGAACTGGACTCAGGTACTGTGCACGTGTGTGTGTGTGTGTGTGTGTGTGTGTGTGTGTGTGTGTGTGTGTGTGATGCCCCAGTTAAACATACCTGGTGGCTAGACTCAAACCCTGTACCTTGCAAACAGGTAGCCAGAGCTTGAATTCCCTACCCACCACCACTTGTGAAATTTTTCCCTCATATTTTTGTTCTTGTGAAATTTGTGGTTTTCTAGAATTTGAATAATGACAGGCATTTGAATTTCAGACTTCATATTCTTCAGAAAGTACATGGTAACACAAAACCTTTTATCCTAGCAATGTTCTGTTTATAAGATAAATATTTTAAATTTGTCCCTATTTTTTGGGGATGTATTCCCCCACTACTGGCTTAATCCATTTTTTTTGTGCTAAGAGGATGACAGCTATGGTGAGAATTGAAGTCACTGAATATGTTTGGGAGCTGTAGTCCCCAATTATTGGCTTTGTCTAGGTGTTTTGTGCTAACAGGTTGAGAGCTACGGTGAGAACTGAATTCACTAAATGATAGCCATTTAAGTTTCAGTCTACCTGTTTTTCAAGAAACAGCTGATTTGGCATAATGGTGTGTTGCTCTGACTGTATGAAATGCATGGTGGTAACACAGCATTTTATTCTAGCAACTTTCCAAGATTATACAAGCAATGTTTAAAATGTGTCCCTAGTTTTTCATCTTTTGTCCCCCCCCCCAATACATTTTGGCTTTTTTCAGATTTCTTGTGCTTCAAAGTTGAGAGATACAGTTGAGTGTCGAGTGAATTTTACAAGGAGCTGAGAGCTTGAAGAGAAGTTTAATGCTGCTTATGCTGCGTCTGCTTGTATTGTGAATAGCACAACAAGTAGTGTACTTGCTTTTGATGCAGGAGGCTATGGGTTCTGCTCCCACAGTATATAGATGCATTACTGATACTGTACTGTGTTGTACTTTTAAAGGGGTGGATGTTGTAGTCCTGAGAATGTCCTTTTTGGTGGAGATACCTAGTAACAATGAACCTGTTATCACTTTGCCATCCATTCCCTATTGCAATATTACTAGCTTATCATTTTTTTATTGTAACATAGACAATTTTTTCCTCAACAGCAACAGGCACATTATTTGTAGATGAAACAATGAAATATAAAGTTGTTTGCTACCAGCAACCTCTTCATTAGTTACAGATCTCTTTAATGTGGAATTATTTAGATGACTTTTACTTCTGCAGAGATTGTGCATATTTACTGATACTGGTGGATTGTAGAAGTCTGAGTAGACTTTTATGATGGAAATGTTCTGAACTGGGCATTTTTGTCATTATTAGTGCATGCATTTTGTTTCATTGTTTACTAGAAAAATGTTCAAAACAATAAATTTAAAATGCCCTCTTAACAGATGTACTGTATTATATGTGGAATATAATTTAATACAATCAGGAAGGTGTATCAAAGAACACATGTATGTTTCCTGTGCAAGGGGCCTATGATTTGAAAACAGCCCAACGTTAATCTTTATCAGCCACTGGCCAGATGTATTTTCTTTGAATGTGGGTTTCAATGCTGTTTCAATGAATGTGAGTTTCAAGGGCAGAGATGTTTTAATGCTAAGTCTATTTTCATTGTGAAACTGCATTGCTTTGTTTAGAAGATGTCTATTAGTAAAATGCTCAGAACGGGCGTTGAGCTGAAGTAGTTAATAACAGAAATAGCTCAAAGAGCTCAAATCCAACTAGTTAACACTAGGAGTCGTCACGAAAATAGACTACTTAATGTCTCTTCAGACCATGAAAAATGGAACTCAGATGTCTCTTCAGACTGAACAAATTTCCAAAAGACAATGAAGCAATATTCACGAGATTCCTTCAATAAAAATGCTTTAATTGGTGAAACAGATAAAATAGGTGAGCGCTTTCGCTAAAATTGCTTTGTCAAACCTTTAAAAAATAATACAGAAAGAATTCCTTATATATTGAAGTAGCAGCTGAATTAAGAATGACCTCATAGTCAATTAACAAATCACAAGGTACCACTCAATTACAATAATATATATACACTTAGAACAGAAACATTGAAATTCTTAGGCAATTAAGTGATCATAATAATAAAGACAAATAATTTCATTTTAGAGATATTATAAATACTTATATATATTAAACATAAAAATATATAACAAACTGATTAATACTCAAGATCACTTAAAATGCAGTCTTCTATTTCTAAGTACAAGTTTTAAAGGGACCTTATCATTAAGCCCTGGAAAAATGTGGGCTTGTAAACGAATAATCTAATTAATATAATTTCTCTCTGTATAATTTATAATATTCCCTCCTCTAAATGTAGAGGTATTTACTTGAATAACCATGAAATTAAAGGTGTGTGTGGCATTGGTTTCTAAAACATGCTTAGAGAGGGCATTGACTGTTGAATGAACACGAATCTGGTAAAGGTGTTCACGAATCCTGTCCCTAAGCCTTCGGTCGGTTTTACCCACATAGGAGGAGGGACAGGAAGTGCAAGTAGCTAGATATACAACATGTTCTGTATTACAGGTGGCATTGACATTAAATATGAACATTCTAGATGTATTTGGATGTATAAACATATTAGAAGACAAAATACTAGGGAAATAATTACAGCGATGGCAAGGTATAGTCCCAGAAAATGCTCTCTTCTCATAAAATAAATTAGAATTATTGTAACACAAAAGTCTTTGTAAATTTTTCTTATTTTTCAACAGGAAATGTGGCTTTTCACCTGTTAATTTCTTTATATCAGGGTGAACTGTGAGGACATTCCAATGTTTAGTTAATATTTCCCTGATGTGATAAAAATCACTTGTATAAGATAGGGAAATTTTTTGCAAAGATGTATCGATGGATGTCTTAACCATATCGTTGTCATAAGCTATAATCCCCTGGTCAGAAAAATAGGTAAAGCAGTATGCACATTACAGTGTTTACAGTAAATGGGATGAAATAGCCAAGTAATGGGACTTTGGAATAGCTGCGGGGGGAGGCCCCCATTCGACCATGATTTTGGGGGGGGGGGCGGCAAACTCAGACAGCCCCGGCTGAACTATACCTCTTATCAGTCCAGATTTTTGCATAATGAATATATTTTTGCTTCTTATTTTTGGTTTATTCCTCATAAAATTTGTGGTTTTCTGGCAAATCATTTAGGAATGAAGTCACTCAATAATGACAGACATTGAGTTTCAAACTTCATACTCTTCAGAAAAATGCATGCTAAAGCAAGACCCATTGTTCTGTCAAATTATTAAATTTATACAGGATCAATTTTTAGTACTGTTTGTATGTTCCCCCAATATATTTGACCTTGTCCAGATTTTCTGCATTAAGAGGATGAGAGGTACGTGCAAATAAATCACTTTATAGAATTAGGTATATCCAAACCTCTCAACTGTCCCAGAATTTGGCTCAAAATGTTGCTCTCCCCCTAATAATCCCGCCACAAAATGGCAAATTTGGAAGAAAACATGGAGGGTTTACAATTAATAAATAATTGTAATGATCAGAGTTACAGATTACTTTTAATTTCAGAAATGCATGTAGATTCTCTTATTTTACGTACTGACAAAAAACCAAAACTAGTGAAAACAAAAAAAAGAGAGCAGATTTGTAGAACTAAATTCCTTTATTGGTAAGCGCTTTCGTTGGAAAAGGGTAAGCCAACTTTTTCAGACCTTCGAAAAACATATAAGATACAATCCCATGTGAAAAGAAATGCCTTTTATACACAGTGTTAGTCTAATCAAGCAATCAATTAAGTAAAAAAACAATCAACAATAAAAAAACACAAGTAACCATTTGCTTGCTGAACCAGAAATTTGTTTTACATAGGTTTTTATAAAATCAGTAAACCTTAGACAATAAACTTTCTCAAGCCTAATTTATCTTAATATTAAAAATACCAAATCACCGAGCCTTGTGACGGTAACATATTTACTATAAAATTACTAAATTTTTAAAACCATGTATATTAAAAGATCCTAAATGGATCTATTTATTCAAAAAGGCTTGTAATGCTTATCTAGCTAAGGCTTTTATTTTGAGTAAACATTTGATAGATACATATTCATTTAAACCCGGCATAATATAAGCCATGGTACGGATCTGCCATGTCAATTCTATTTCCTCGAGTTTAAGTTGCCATGAGCCACCCCTGCTGCTACGGTCTACTTTTTGCAAGACAATAAAACTGAACTTATGGTCTGGGTGTTTTATTATATGCCTTGCTAGGGCATTTGTACTGATCTGCCTATCAATGCTATATTGATGCTCATATATCCTTTGCTTGAGCTTTCGTTCTGTTTTTCCAATATAGTAACCTTCGCATTGGTTGCAGACAGCCCCATATACTAACCCTTGGGAATCACATGTATATCTACCCCAAATTTGATAGGTCTTATCTCTGATGTTAACCTTATTAGTCACTTTAATATGTTTACATTGGGCATATCTTTCACATTTAAACATACCAGTTTGGCCTCTTAAAGCTTTTTTCGGTCTCTCAACTAAGTTTTTCAAATTGAGACCTCTTCTGTATGTTATAGCTGGTGTTGTGCCCAACATTTTGACTAATTCGTTATCCTGTTGTATTAAAGACCAATTTTTACATATAATCTCCCTAATGCTGCTTGCATCTAAGGAATAGGTTGTTAAAAAACTAGTTGCCCCATTCAATACCTTTTTCTTTTCCCTGGGAAATGTTAATAACATTCCCCACTGGTGGGGTTGTGTAAACTTGTTTTTCTTGTACCAAAGGTTGAAAATACCCTATTGATCTTTTATTACGTACCTCTTCCATCACTTGATCGATTAAGGGTAAAGGATAAGCTCTTTTTAAGAACATTTCCTTGAGGAGATTACACTCCTCTAAGAAATCATCGAAATTGGATACCATCCTCGCTGCTCTTACTGCCTGTCCCTTAACCACTGCCCTTTTCTGATGGAGGGGATGGCAACTTGTGAAATGTAAAAATGTATTAGAGTATGTGGGTTTTCGATGGATGGTAGAACTAAATTGCCTATTGTTATTGTCTTTACTAAGGTGGATGTCCAAAAAATAACCTCATTTTGGCCTACTTGGTATGTAAATTCCAAGAATGAAGTAAATGAAGTAATTTCAGTTATAAACCCATTAATCATGTCCACCGGCATCTTCCACAAGAAGAACATGTCATCCTGGTACCTTGTGTAACAGGCCACATGTTCTTTGTATGTTGTACAATTAAATAGGAAGGACCTTTCCCAATAGGCCAAGACACTGTTAGAAAACTGCTCCCACAAGGGAATCCCATTGCAATTCCACTCTTTTGGAGGAACAATTTATCTGAAAAAAGAATATAATTATTCTCCAGTATTATTTGAAGGAGAACTTCTATCAAATTAATTTGCTGATGTTCCATCCCTCTTATGTGAAGGAACTCTCTAACCCATTCGATTCCTGTTCGGTGTGGAATGGAGGTATAGAGGTCTTTGATGTCGACTGTAAGGAAAATGTGATGTTCATTGAACTCTACTGCATTAATATTTTCCAGAAAATGCCAAGAATCTCGACATACTTGTGTCTCTGACTTAACAAACGGTTTCAACTTGCAGTCAACAAACTTGGCACAAGCATATGTCACAGAAAGTACAGTTTTGTACCTACCATAAATGTAGATGTTCGAGTGCTCATACAGCTGCAGTCATAACAGACGGGTTATCCTGCCGTCAGGCGGGTCCTCGATCGGCCGAATTCCAAAGTCTAGGTCCGGCGTCGGTTGTCGTCACTTCTTCCCTGACGTTAGTGCGGCAGGGGTATAAAAGAACCAGCCGACGCCATCTTCTTCAGTTTTTCTTGCCCCAGATGTCAGGTGCCCCCAGAAGGAAGGCAAAACATAAACTTATGTAATCATGCAATATAGAATAATCAAAAAACAGTAGTTGCAAGCAAATACACCATAAAAGAATACCCCAAATAGGTTGTATGAGAAGGTGTTTGTCATAAGGCCTGTCCTAAGAGGGGACGGAGGGGGGGAAACCTGTACTGCAGCTGTATGAGCACTCGAACATCTACATTTATGGTAGGTACAAAACTGTACTATGTTCATCGTGCATACAGCTGCAGTCATAACAGATGGGTAGAATCCCAAAGCTAAATAGGGGTGGCAGGCACTAAGTGGAACTAGGAGAAGCAAGGATGCCCTGCAAGACAGCTGTGGCAAATCCCGCTCTAGATTTTGAGTAAAGTGGAAGGTGATAGTGTTTGGAGAAAGTGTGCACTGAACTCCAAGTGGCTGCTTCCAAAATGTCCTTGGTAGGAACCCCCCTGAGGAAAGCTGTAGAGGTAGCTGTGGCCCTTAGGGAATGGGACCTGATGCTAGATGGCACAGCTTTTCCATGAAATGAGTAACAAAAGCGTATGCAGTGGGCTATCCATTTTGAGATTGTCTGTTTGGAGATAGCCTTTCCTTGAGCACCTGTAGCATAGGACACAAAAGAGTTGCTCGGATTTCCTGAATGGTTTTGTCCTGTCCAAATAATAACGTAGTTGTCTGTGAATGTCCAAGGAATGCAGTAGTCTTTCCCCTTTGTTTTGTGGGTTAGGGTAAAAGGTAGGTAAGTGGATAGTTTGATTCAAGGCTACACTGGATACTACCTTTGGCATAAAGGTAGGGTTGGTTCGTAAAGAAACTCTGTCCTGATGGAAAATGAGGAAAGGTTGCACAGCCATGAGGGCCTGTAGTTCCGAAACCCTGCGTGCTGAGGTGATAGCCAGAAGGAAGGCTCTTTTCCATGACAAATATTGTAGTTCTGTTGAAGCAGCTGGCTCAAATGGAGGAAGGGTCAGTTTTTCCAATATGAAGTTGAGGTCCCAAGCAGGGACTGGTGGTTTCCTTGGGGGTTTTATATTCTTAGACCCTCTGAGGAACTGTCTTAAGAGAGGATGAGAGAATAAAGGAGGATCTGTGTTGTATTGTGCAGAAATGGCTGAAACATGGATTTTGATGGAGGAGAAGGAAAGTCCACTGTTTAACATCTCAGCTAGGTACTGTAATATTTGAGGTATATTTATTACCTAAGGATTCTGGCCCTTTTTCTGATTCCAGGCACAAAACCGCTTCCATTTGGCGGAGTAGGCTTTTCTAGTAGAAGGTCTTCTGGCCTCCAAGATGACATCCTGCACCTCCTTGGAGAGGATGGTCTGTTGCGAAATCAAGGGATTCTCCATGCGGCTAGATTTAGGGTTTTGAGCTGGCTGTGAATAGTTTTGAAGTTGTGCTGGGGCAACTGAAGAGGCACTAGAGGTACGATCCATGGTGGGGAATGCGTCAGGCTCTTCAGGAGTGGATACCAATGTTGTCTTGGCCAGTCTGGAGCAATGAGAATCATTTTCGGCCTCTCTTCTCTGGCTTTTAGTAGAACTTTGGGCAGCAGAGGGAGAGGCGGAAAGGCATAGACTGTCAATGTTGTCCAATTGAAGGAAAGTGCGTCCACTTTCCAGGCCTGCGGATGATAGGTCCTTGAGCAAAATTTTTTCAGTTGGTAATTTCTGTGGGTAGCAAAGAGATCTATGTCTGGCTGTCCATATGCCTGAGTTATCTTTGCGAAAACTTGAGGATGCAACTTCCATTTGTGTGGATCTGTCATATTTCTGCTTAGGCTGTCTGCCAGTGTGTTTTCCTTCCCTGGCAGGAATTGTGCCTGAAGTTGGATTTGCAATTCCAGAGCTGTGTTCCAAAGGGTCATGGCTAGTCTGCACAGGGGGTATGAATGAGTACCCCCCTGTTTGTTTATGTACCACATCACTGTGGTGTTGTCTGTCCTTATCAATAGCTGGCCTGGATGCAGTAGGTCTTTGAAGGCCGTAATAGCATTTTGCACTGCTAGCATTTCCTTCTGGTTGATGTGTAGGTGCTTCTCTTTTTGGGACCATTTTCCCTGAATGCATTGATCTTTCATGTGTGCCCCCCAGGCGTAGTCCGAGGCGTCTGTTGTGATGATTTGATTTGCTTGGGGTATGCAGAAAGGGAGACCTTTGTTTCTTTGGCATGCTTGAGCCCACCACAGAAATTCCTTTTGAAGACATGGAATGAGTGGTATAATTGTTTCCAAACTGTGGCTGTGTTGAGACCATAAGTTTTTTAGGTACCATTGAAGTTTCCTCATATGCAGCTTTGCACATGGGATCAGCAGGATGCAAGATGCCATGAATCCCAGAGCCTGCAGGACTTTCCTTGCAGTCAGCCTGGTGAAGGTTGCCATTTTGCTGAAGTATTGAGATAGTTTCCCTTGTTTGTCTGGCGTGAGGTAGGCCATCTGGGTGTTTGTATTCAAGCTGGCACCCAGGAAAATTATTGTTTGAGAGGGTATTAGTTTTGATTTCTTTTTGTTGACTGTGTATCCAAGAAAGTTCAACAGTCTTATTACAAATGCCAGGTGTTTCAGAAGTATGTCCTTGCTGTCCACTTGGATCAGGCAGTCATCCAGATATGGGTATATTTGTATTCCTTGAAGTCTGCAGAAGGCAATTACTGATGCCAGGCATTTCATAAACACTCTGGGCGCAGTAGATAAGCCAAAGGGCAATGCAGAGAATTGATAATGGGTTGAACCTGCAAGAAATCTGAGGTATCTTCTGCAATCTTGTCTGGTAGGGACATGCAGGTATGCCTCCTTGAGGTCCAATGTTAGCAGCCAAGACTCCTTGCCCAGCATGGGAAGAAGCTGCTGTAATGTCAGCATCTTGAATTTTGGTACCTGTAAATATGTGATGTTAAGTTGTCTATCTCGCCTTCATTCTTGCTGGATGGGTTCGGAGCCGACCTCGGCTCCGACTCGGCCACTCTAAAAGCTCGAGAGTTGGTTCCACCGGCTCGAGGCTCCCCTTATATCCCACAATGCTAGGCGAGAGTTACCTCAGATCTCGTTTGCCGCTACAGCGATCGAGGTGTTGGTTTTCTACCGGTTCTTGGTAAGTGACTTTCTTGTAAAGTTAGTGTATTAAAACCCCTTTAATTTTAATATTTATACTTATTTCCCTTAGTTTAGAGGAATTCTTATCCCCTTTCTTAAAAATTCCTGTTTTTCCCCACAAGAACTTTAAGTTCTTCCCTGGGCCTACAGGCCTTTTTCTTTCCCTAGTGGAGTGTGTGTGTGTTATTTTTTTCTTAATTTAAAAACCTAGCTAGTTGTTTTATTTTAAGTTAAACTAGACAGGGTGTAATCAGTGTGTTTGTGACTGTGTGTGTGATTACACCTTTGAGATGTCTAAAGAAGCAAAGGTCTCCGGATTCAAGAAGTGTGATGCGTGCTGTCAGAAAATGTCTCTGACAGACGCTCACACTTCTTGTGTCTACTGTCTGGGACCTTTGCACCTGCAGGACTCCTGTGCTGTTTGCCATGGCTTCAGCCCCAGGGTCCTGCAGGAAAGAAAAAATAAGTTAATTTTAAGAGGCTTACTCAAGCCAGAGGATTCCCTTACTGTGTCTTCAGGGAAGCCCTCCAAGGCATCTAGGTCTTCGGCTCCGACAACTGAGCCGAGACCTAAGGCTTCTAAACCTCTGCCTACATCGGCTCCGGCTGGAGCCGATGAGTCTCAGTCCACAGTTTCTGTGGTTCCTCGGCTCCGGCTGGAGCCGAGGTATTAGAATTCCGTGTCGGCTCCGACTAGACCTTCGAGCCGACAACTAGAAGAGGTCCAGGTCACCATCCCTTGGCTCCGTTCATTCGGCTCCAGGATCTCCCCTGCTGTCTGAACGGAGCCAAAGATCTCACTCCTCTAGGTCATCGAGGCTGTCGGATCATGACCTTCAGAGGGTAGTGAGTCGACTTCTTAAGTCCGAGGCACTGGCCCAGATGCTTCAGAGCCCGACTCATCAGTCGATGCCTGCCCCTGTCCATCAATATATTCCTCCTTGACTCTCTTGAGCTCGGGCCGGGTCGTCGGAACCGAGACTGTGATAGCGACGGAGCCGATACAATTGGCTTCGGCTCCGACGACGGCGCCGATTACTTCCTTGGAAGAATCTCGGCGCCGGACTTCCCTCGTCGGCTCCGAGGGGGTAAGTGGCATCGGACCCTTGTCCGACCCCGCTCTTCCTCTCGGAGCTTCGGCTGGTGAGTTCGGCTCCGACATCGGCCTCGGAGCCATCACTGTCGGTGCCGAGGGGAGTTCTCAGCTTCTCGGAGCGGGGACCTCTGGCTTTGCCTGACAGGGGTGCTGAGGTCATGCGGAGTGTGTTAGAGCCTGGCTCTACCCACAGTCGGCGCCGTCCGCCCCTCCCTCACGGTGCCTCAGGTCAAGTCGACTCACTCCCTCATCCCGGACCACAGAGAGCCAGCTCCTCAGGAACCCCTGTGGGATCTCATCCTCTTCGAGGCCTCTCCTGACTTGGCAGAAGAGCCCCTCGGAAGAGGAAGTGTAAGAGGAAACACATTGACTCACCTGAGTCAATCACATCTGATACAGATTTAGATGATTCGAGGGTTCCCCGTTCCCCTTCTGAAGATGTCTCTTTGCAGACATTCTAGAGATCCTGAAGCAGAGGGAAATTGGCCAGCCCTTAACCCTTCGGAGGATGAATCTGTATATCTTGAGGCGTTTGGCTCTCGCCCTTCCACCTCCTAGGTGTCCCCCTTGACCCCCTCATGCAGGTGGTTGCTAAAAGGCATGGACGGCTCCTGATTCAGTGGACCCCACTCCCAGGAGACCCTCCAAATTCATAACGGCACCAGCAGACAAGCAGTTCTTGACAAAAGGAGTTTCTGTGGATGCTATGGTGGTAGCTGCTGCCACTAAGAAGGAACTAGCTGATCCTTCAGTACCTGTCCATCCACCTAACAAGGAATCTAGGTCCATGGACAGGTGGAAGCGGATGTTTTCGTCAGCGACATTTACTATGCGTTAGCTGAACTACCTGTGCCATTTCACTCGTCTTCAAAGGGACTTGATTAAAGAAGCGAGTGACATGTTGAAGGATCCTACAGCCGCGGGTTTCAAGATAAAATGAACACTCAGCTGGCTACCCTTAACTCCATAGCCAACTCCTCCATGCCTCCTTTCTTATGCGGCTGATGGAGCGAGTAGGTCCGCAGGGACAGGTGTGGCCTTACGTAGGCATGCCTGGATGCGGCTATGCAATTTTGGACCCTTCAAGGCGTCTTTCACTAACTCCCGTTTGATGGATCATCTCTCTTTGGTCCTCAAGTGAAAGAAACCTTGACTAGGTGCGAGACTGATGGCAAGACTCTTTCTGCCGTCGGAGTCCGTTTTTCTACTCCTTCTAGGCCTTACCCCAAAGGCCAGAAAAGTGGGAAAATGTGGTTCCGTAAACAAAATCAAGGGACTTAGCCTGACGCACAAAGTCGTTACCCGCCAGAGGCAGAGGCGGGAATAACAATGGTAGACGCCGCCTCGAGGCAGGGGCTCCAGAACCAGGGCAATCGAGAAGCCTTCTCTGATAAGCCCTTTCAGCATCCCTGAGGTGTTGCCCGGCTGCCCACCTTCGGAGGCAGTCGGGGGAAGGTTGTCACTGTACCCAAAAGCCTGGCTATCCCTGACTCAAGACAAATGGGTACAGTCCGTCATTTCGAAGGCTATTCTATCCCCTTTCTTCGCATTCGAAACAATCAAAAAATCCCTTCCAGATGTTCCACCCGACAAAGGGATCTAGCGGTTTTGGAAATTTCAAAACTGCTTGCAAAAGAGCAATTCAGCCAGTTCCAGCAGACCAGCAAGGATCCGGAATCTACTCAAGGTTCTTTTTAGTTCCAAAGAAAACAGGGGACTGGAGACCAATTTTGGATCTCAGTATCTTGAACAGATCAGTCAAGAAAACAAGATTTCGGATGGTCACGCTGCAGTCCATCCTTCCCTATTGGGAAAAGGAAACTGGATGTGCTCTATAGACCTTCAGGATGCGTACTATCACATAAAATGAACAGACGCTCCAGAAGATTCCTCCGCTTCAGGCTGGGAACCAGTCATTTTCAATTCAGGGCCCTGCCCTTTGGTCTCACCACTGCCCCGGTGTTTACCAAATGCATGGCAGTGGTAGCTTCTCACCTGAGGCGACAAGGATTCCAGGTGTTTCCATATTTGGACGACTGGCTCCTCACAGCTCCCACCAAGCATCTCCTTCTGATGGCCAGGGATTACACTTTTCGCATTTGTCAAAGTTAGGCATTTCAATAAATTGCGAAAAGTCTGTTTTGTCGCCTTGTCGTTCTATTACCTACATAGGCGCAAATCTAGACACAGTAGACATGTCTGAGGCTAACAGATCAGAGAATAACAGACATACACAGACTGGTCTCACTCCTTTTCAACAACAACAGAATCAAAGCCAGGTTAGTTCTGAAAGTGTTGGGAATTATGGCGGCTGCCATACCTCTGCTTCCATTAGCCAGATTCCACATGCGAATCCTTCAATGGATGCTCTTTACACAATGGTCATACCAGCAACTTCCAATGTCCCACTCCATTATGATCACGCAGGCGTGCAGAAATCATCTCATGTGGTGGATGTCTTCCCTCAGCTCTGGTTGGAAAGACCCTTTTTCCCCCCCCCCCGGGTTGCTACTCTGACAACGGACGCCTCCCTGATCGGGTGGGGGGGGGCATTATCAGGGCAGGACGGTCCAGGGCACATGGCAACCAGACGAATGCCACTTGCACATAAATGTTCTGGAGATGAGAGCAGTGCTTTTAGCGTTGCAAGCCCTTCAAGACTCTCTCCCCTTGGGAACGATTGCAATCCAGACAGACAATATGTCTGTAGTGTGGTACATCAACAAACAAGGCGGTACCAGGTCCTACCCCTGTGTCGAGAAGCACTCAGATTGTGGCAATGGGCGATTTCTTCTCAGCGTTTCTGATAGCAACGCACATCCCGGAAGTCCAATCAAATAGCGGACAAATTGAGCAGAGCTATCCTCATGCCTCACGAGTGGTCTCTGAAAGACTCTGTTGTGAGAGAGATTTTTCTCAAGTGGGGTCAGCCTTGCTGCGAACTTTTGCTACTCCCCAAAACAGCAAGTGCAGACATTATTTCACCCTATTCCCTTTACCAGGCCAACCCAGCAGAGACGCTCTAGTCCAAGTTTGGCCCGGGGACTTCTGTATGCATTTCCTCCCTTCCCACTAATCTCTCAAGTGATACAGAAAGCTATCGCTCAGAAGGCCTCGTTGATCCTCATTGCTCCTTACTGGCCTCGACAGGTGTGGTTCCCCTTTCTACATCAATTTCTACTGGAGCGACCTTGGCATCTGGACCTAGTTCCAGACCTTTTGATCCATCAATCGGGTCAGATACATCGCTCCCTCCCCTCTCTGAACCTCACTGCTTGGTTCCTCCAGTTCCAACCTTAGCCAGGCTTCCTCAATTATCTCACTCTGTTCGAGATATTTTGATAGCTTCCCATAAATCTTCCACTAGGAAGATTTACTTGAGTAAGTGGAAACGTTTCACATTTTGGGCTCAAGGAAGGGACATAGATCCTTTCACTGCTTCCATCCAAATAGTCCTTGATTTTCTAGCTGAACTCTTCCATGCAGGTTCATCCCCTTCTACTCTTAAAGTTCAGTTGGCAACTATCTCTAACTTTCATGTGGGTATTTCTGAGTCTGCCTTAATGTCCCACAAGCTTTGCAAAGCCTTTTTGAAAGGAGTTTTTCTTCTCAGACCTCCTATAAGAAATCCTCCTTCTCCTTGGGACCTAAATTTAGTTCTTACTTCTTTGATTCTACCCCCTTTCGAACCTGCAGCATCCTGTTCTTTAAAATTGCTGTCATGGAAGACTCTCTTTCTGGTAGCTATTACTTCAGCTAGAAGAGTCTCAGAACTTCATGCACTCAGCTGTCGACCTCCTTATCTATTGTTCCATAAGGACAGGGTATCCTTACGAACCAACCCGTCCTTTTTAACTAAGGTAGTCTCAACGTCAAATCTAAATCAAAGCATTGACCTCCCTGTCTTTTTTCCAGAATATTCCAATAGGTCTGAACAAAAATTACACTGGCTAGATGTTCATCGTCAGTTGAGGTACTATTTGGATAGAACAAAACAATTCAGAAAATCTGATCAACTGTTTGTCTCCTATGCAGAAGGCAGAAAGGGACTTTCCGTTTCAAAGGTATCATTATCTAGATGGCTTACATCTCTGATTACCCTTGTTTATGAGATTAGACACCAAAAGCTGCCTAATAAACCTAAGGCCCATTCTACAAGAGCTTTGGCTACTTCCTTAGCCTTCCAAGACAGACTGCCTATTGACACCATTTGTGCAGCGGCTACTTGGGCTACTCCTCACACTTTCATTTCTCATTATAAGTTGGATTTAGCTTCTAGGCATAGAGCTAACTTTGGTTCCACTGTTCTCAGGAGTCTGTTCCGTTAGGCCACCCGGGACAAGGTGCTAGGGACGGTCCCATCCAGCAAGAATGAAGGCGAGATAGACAACTTAACATATAGAAGTTATGTTCTTACCATAACGTTCCATGTTAGTTGTCTTCTTCTCGCCTTCTTCTTAAGGCCCCACCCTCCTTCCCCTGGCCTGGACAGACCTAGAGGAGTTGTGATTGTGACCTCTCTTTCTACCACCTCTTTCTTAGACATATGCTGCTTGCATATCTCCTGAATCAGGATGTAGGTCACCCTTCTTTCTCCCTGTTGTTAGAGGTGGACTCTGTTTAGAGTTATTCTGTAACTATTATAAGCTGGGGTTAGCTTACAAACGAGATCTGAGGTAACTCTCGCCTAGCATTGTGGGATATAAGGGGAGCCTCGAGCCGGTGGAACCAACTCTCGAGCTTTTAGAGTGGCTGAGTCGGAGCCGAGGTCGGCTCTGAACCCATCCAGCAAGAAGAAGGCGAGAAGAAGACAACTAACATGGAACGTTATGGTAAGAACATAACTTCTATTTTAGGATGGATAGATCTAAAATAGGTCTCCAATCTTTGTCCTTCCTTGGTACCAGGAATAGTCTGGAATAAAACCCTTGACCTTGTTCTTTTGCAGGCACCTCTTGAATAGCTTTCATGTCCATGAGAGCTGAAATTTGTTTTTGTGCCTCTGCCCTTTGATTTTGTGGCAGGTTTGGCATGCCTCTCATTTTTGGAAGGGTGTGAAAGTGGAATCTGTAGCCCCTGTCTATAATGTCCAGGATCCATTTGTCTTTTGTGACAATATGCCAATTTTTTGAGAATAATGCCAGTTTTCCGCCTAAAGGTGCTGCCATTAAAGCTTTGCTTGGCAGGTAAAGGGGAAAGTCATTATGTCTGCTTTCTGAATGGTTGTGATCTATCTTCTCCACCTCTTGGGGTTGGTGCTTGCCATTGCCTGGCTCTGAATGATCCTTGAGATTGCCCTCTACCTCTCGGGCACCTGTATCTGCCTCTTTGAGGTCTGTCTGTGGCTGGAAAGGACCAATTTTTTGAAGGCCAGTTTCTGCTGAAACGTGGAGGTTGTACCTGCAGGAAATCTTTCACTGTTTGCATTGATCTCGCCTTTTCCTCCATTTTCTTTAGTACCTCCTCAGCTTTAACACCAAATAATACATCTTTTTGAAGAGGTGCATCCAGTAATTTAGCTTTGACATGATCTGGTAAGGCTTGTTCTTTGAGCCAAGCATGTCTACGTATGACAGACCCTGTAACAGCAGCTCTACATGAGACCTCTAAAGCATCAAAACCACATTGCAAGGTATGTTTACCCACTTGCTCTGCACTATACAACAAATCCTGCAACTCTTTTAAATCTGGTTGCTCAGGTTGTGTCATTTTGCTTTTCAACTCAAATAATAAAAACTGTTGATACTTTAACATATGGAACTGACAGTTTAATGCCCTCATGGTTAAAGTGGCCGAGGTATACACCTTTTTCCCTCCACCTTTCTAAAGCTCTGGAATCTCTCTCTGAAGGTAAAGGGTTTTTAGCAGTAGAGGCCTTAATTCCCTTGGGACCCTGTGAAATAGTTTCTGGGTCAGCAGTATGGCTTTTGTATAGGAACTGGTGTGAATCTGGAACCCGGTAATACCTGTCAGGTTTAACAGGAGCCGGAGGTAAAGAATCTGGGTTGAGGCTGGCTTCTGTGTACACATCATCTAATATATCTAAGACAGGAGGGATAGCCAGAGGCCTATGCTGGGGGAGCAAGAGAAAATCCCTGAGCCTTTTCTTGGAATCTGAGTAATCTTGGCCTTCCCAGTAAAAGTGTTCCCTCAAATTATGTAGGGTTTCCCCAAAGGAGTAGTCCTCGGGGAGGGAAACTGAGGGAATAGACTCCTCTGCATCAGAGTCTTCAAAAGGAGAATATGTATATTCCTGGTCCTCAGAATGCTCAGAGGTAATAGAGGCTTGATCTGAGGAAGGGTAGTCTTCCTCTAATCTGGGCCTTTTGTCCGAGGGGGGTTGAGAACCCCTGGTAAGAGAAATCAAATCCTCAGCCATTTTGAGCATCTGTTTTTTAGGCATGGGGCCTTGAGAGAGGGTCTGTGGTCCTTGTTTTTAAGTTTTCATGACTGCTTTAGATTTTGTGAAAGCCTTAATGGAGAAGGAGGAAGGCCTGAAGACACCTTGAGAAAAGGCAGGCCTGTCTAAACTCTGGGTTTCCCCGCCAAAAGTGGTGTCGGTATCTGTAGTCAGAGTGGGGGCCGAGGAGCCTGCGACCTCGGGCACAGAAGACACCGGTAATGAAGTGTCATCGGTAGTCAGGGGCTGCGTAGGTGCCTCGCTGAGAACCGGAGAACCGGTAGTCGGCCTTAGAGTGGTGTCAGTAGAAGTCGCGGACCTCGTATGTCGGTCCTTATCCTTGCGTCTTTTACCCAAAACTGGAGTTGGAGTATCCGACGACATAATGTAATTAAATTTTTTACCAAAATAGTGATGGGCGAACTCCGCCCGACGCTTAATAGTGCGTTTGTTGAATCTAGCACAAAAACGGCAGGCCAAGCCGTCGTGGTCTGGGCCTAAGCAAGGAATACAGAAAGAGTGGAAATCCTTATGTGGTATTTGCTTCCCACATGAAATGCAATTATTAACTTTGTCTGACATCGGTCTGAGGCAAGAAAAGTTTCCCCAACGGGGTACTTAGCATTCAAGAAGACTTAGGCTGAAATATTTTCGTAAATCTCAGGAGCTGGCCAACCGGCACTTGCGAACTGCTTCTGCTTCGGGCACCGCGCGGCAAGAATGACTGAAGAAGATGGTGTCGGTTGGTTCTTTTATACCCCTGCCGCACTGACGTCAGGGAAGAAGCGATGACAACCGAGGCAGGACCTAGACTTTAGAATTCGGCCGACCGAGGACCCGACTGACGGCAGGATAACCCATCTGTTATGACTGCAGCTGTATGCACGATGAACATCCCCTACCGTCCACAATAGGTCTAAAGGGTGGACTGTTTAGATCCTTATGTATTTTAGGGGCACCAAACAATGTTGGAGCTACTGGGGCTGGCATGGTCAAAAAATGGTATGTATTCACATCAATGCTCCCTTCAAGAAAAAGGTCGTTCAACATGCTATTAATTTTATTATATGTCCCATTTAGCTCATTCTGGCTTGCACTAGCATATACATCACTATTTAATAAACTCAACATTCTTGTTTCATAGACCTGTTGGTCTATAAACACCAGCCCACCTCCTTTATCGGGTTTCATAACCCTCACGTTACATACATTACGCAGTTTGAGAAAATCCCGTTCATTAACAGTGATGTTTCTATTTCTGTTATACTTAGCTACACTACAATTAAGTGCATGCCTAATGTCCATTTCACAAATTTTCTCAAACATAGCCAATGACGCTTGGAGGGGCGGGTTGAACAGACTTGAAACTCTTAAACTGTTAATAAGTCCAAAGTTTTGTCCCAGTTCACAAGTCAGATTGAGTTTACGAACAAACATTTTCAAGTCTATAACAGTTCTGATCAAGGCTGGGTGATTTGGTATTTTTAATATTGAGATAAATTAGGCTTGAGAAAGTTTATTGTCTAAGGTTTACTGATTTTTAGAAAAACCTATGTAAAACAAATCTCTGGTTCAACAAACAAATGGTTACTTGTGTTTTTTTATTGTTGATTGTTTTTTACTTAATTAATTGATTGCTTGATTAGACTAACACTGTGTATAAAAGGCATTCCTTTTCAAATGGGATTGTATCTTGTATGTTTTTCGATGGTCTGAAGAAGTTGGCTTACCTTTTGCCAACGAAAGCACTTACCAATAAAGGAGTTTAGTTCTACAAATCCGCTCTCTTTTTTTTTTTTAGATTCTCTTATTTTCTCAGCTGCTCAAGTTAACAGTTGTTGCGTCTTTCGGCTTTTCCCGGTTAGGGGTTGCCACAGCGGAACTCCGGTCTGCTAATGATTGGCAGTAGATTTTTACATGCCGAGTTGCCGGCCCTGACGCACAACCTTCAATGAAGGTACGCCCATTCATGCATGTCTCCACACAGAAGACGCTCTAGCTGAGAATCAAACAGGACAACGTCTTACTGTGAGGCGACAACGCTACCACAGCACTACCACCGCAGCTCAGTACTAATATTAAAAAGTGTCCCTTCTTTGACAGGTTTCCAGCTGTATTGTGTGGGTATTTTATATTTTTTATTACATTTCTGGTCCGTTTTTCATAAAGTTGTGGTTTTCTGTCAAACTGGTGGCAAATCATTAAAGACTGAAGTTAGAAAATAATGACAGACATTTGAGTTTCAGATTTCATACCCTTCAGAAAATTCATACTAATTCAAGACCTACTATTCTATTATCTTCCTAAGTTTATAAGAGCAATATTCAAAAATTGTCCTTATTTTTGGACCTTTGTCCCACTTCTGTCAATGGCTTTGTCCAGATTTCTTGCTCTGAGGCTGAGAGGTATGATAAATGTATTAGGGCCATCACCTTCAGCCACAGACATTTCAAATTGTGACATGTAGTGACTCTGGATGTGTCCAAGCATGGTAAGGAGCAGTTATGCAGTGTAAGTGTGCCGAGTATCCCCCCATCCAAGGTAGACACAAGTACTACATTGGCTTTTCATCTGTCCTTGATTTTGCAGAATGTTCTGGTTTTCTGTCATATTTTTATACTGTTGATTTATGCTTCTTATTCAGAAAATGCATGTCATTGCACTGCCTGTTGCTCTGTGTTTAAGTAGCAATGCTTTAATAACCATCAGGTAAGCTTGTCTGAGACTGTAAGATGCAAGTAAGCTTTAATAAACATACTGTTAAAGAATTACCAACAATGAAAGCCTTTTTGTTGTTGCCAAGCAGAGAATATTTATATAACTAAATAGCGTATAAGCCTTAGGTATTGAAATGCGTATGACAGTATTTGTAATAAAGGAGAGGATTACAGTACTTTCAGAAGCTCATTACATTTGTTGGAGACTTGCAATCATCTTTGCAGGCTTTACCCGTAAACTAAACAGAATGTCAATCTATCAAGTGTGGTCCACAACCTGTGTAATAATCCTTTAAGCAATTTATCTTGAGCTTGTTTTTTGTTTGCTGTTCATTTTTACTTTGATCATGTTTTCCCCATGAAACAAGTAGATAGTTATTGTAAGGCAGCAGGTCTTTTTTTTGGATAAGAAACATTTTTACAAGTGAGGGCACTGCTACTTTCAGCACGTTACTTGGTACTTTTATAAAGCTGAATATAAATTATGATTAGTCCCCAAAAAAATTCCCAATAAGGGTAAAACTAATAACAATTCAAAAATAAAAAACAAAACCCACACACAGAAGACTCCACTTTAATTGTTGAGTTGATGGGATGTCTTGTTCGTTTCTCATTGTGACATTAAAGTGGAGTCTTCTGTCTGTGTTCGGGTTTTCTTTTTTATTTTTGATAAATTATAATTAGAAATGTAGTGCAAGGAGAAGTGGTTTGAGTTGAGTGCTGCTTGTTTTTTATACCTGATTTTGACTGGCCTTACAGTAATGTATTTAAAAAGTCATTTATTTTTTCATGCCTCATAACCTTTTTGTTTCCATCTAGATATTAAGTAAGCTGTCATGTAGCCAATGCATTGAAATATTTTTTTCTTCCACAATTCATTCTGTTTTGATTGGACTCTCATAATGATGGTTTGGCAGTGGCACCCGGGGCAGCGTATTTAATTAAAGGATAACAACGGGATATTAAAGCATACTGCTCAACCTGCTGTCTCTTTTAGTCCCTGTTCATTGATAAAGCCTCGAAAAATCACCCATGCAGCTTTAAAAATGAATCCACTCAACTGTTATCCCTGTTAGGCTTCCTACCTTTCCATACTGTTTTGCTTTCACTTTAAAAACCAAGTTGAAAAACCTATAGCTGGCTCTGAAATGATGATGTCACATCTGCCAGAGCTCTTGCTTTAGTTACCGGGACGTTTCCTCCCCCAAAGTGATGTAATCCCGACTAATTTGCATGCTGTATAGAAGAGCCAGTGGACCTCCCACATTGTGATGTCAGAGCTGCCTTGCCCAGCCCACTTTTAACCTAGCAAAAATGTCAAACTATAGTCTCACTTTTCTGAAGAGCCCTACCGATATGTGACAAAGTACAGGCAGAAGCACAATAACAGCTGCAAAAACTAAGAGCATAAAACTGCAATGACCATGCGTAGACATTAATTGCATGTTTTTACATAAGAAGCAAATGTCTGTCACAATTAATCAACAACACTACATCAGATTACAAGAAGTATGCAATACCATATTTTTCTTAAATTACCACTTAAAAAAAGCATGTGGGTGCTGTCATGCAAGTCTGTGAAATATTTTGTGTTTATAGTGCATCATTTGTTAGCTATTTAACCAAACAGTAAGGAAAAATAAGTGGGAGTTTGATGCTTTGCAAAACAGTGATCATTCCCAGTGCTATGGAGCTTGGTTCTAAATTTGACAGGAGTAGTGCAACAAAAAAGGCTCCCACTGTAAGGAAGGAAAGGCTGACAAGAAAACAGTACATTAGTCTGGTCACCTGCTGTGAGCTGTCAATCACATGCAGATAATGGGTCAAATTACCCTTAGCTCTTTGACAGCTAGGGAAGGTAGGTGTGAAGGGAGAGGGGAGATACATTGAAGAACTAAGATTTCAGCCTTCACAAAATAAATCAAGTTAGCATTTCTAAGAAGAAAGAGCAATAAAATGCACTTTTCAATTCTGTTCTGTAGCATTTGCACTGCTTGTGTTTGAAGAAGTCATTGAAAAAGGATAAAATTTTAACCAAAAGTAGGTGACTATAACACAGTAGTGAATCAGTGCACTAACAGGAGCTTTAGGGAAAACGTGGCAGATCTGATGCAATTTTTGGAGACAAACAATGCATTCTAGGATACTTAGAGGCAGACTAAACAGTCAGAATTATTTCAAGATGCCAGACCCCATGTGGTCAGAGTCAGAAATTGTGTATAAAAATATCGAAAAAGCCCTAAATAGTCCCAGAATGGTGTTAAAATGTAGAAAACACCAAACCATGATGGAATAAACATGTTTTTTAAGTCTGTGGGTGCAACTGTCCTTTAAAGTCCCAGTTTTTGCAGTTTTTAGCATAGCTCCACGGTCCACCCTTTCTAGTTGGCCACACCCCTTCCCATTGGCCACACTCATTTAACTGTCTCCTCCAGCTCCTCCTTTAATTTGAGGTCACCAGCCACCACTGCCACTTATGAGCACAGGCAGCCCTGACTGGATGCATATATTTTGCTAAAAGTAAAATGCAATAAGGTGTGGTTGTGGGGGGTGGGGTGGCACCTGAATGTTCATTTCTGAAATGCTGGCATTGATCACCCGTGTTTTGATGGTTGTGCATTCACACACACACACACACACACACACACACACACACACACACACACACACACACACACACACATCTATATCTATCTTTCTATAAAAAATTAAGCAGTCAGAGTGAAATACAGTAGCTAGAATCTAGTTACATATTTACCTACCGTTGCTATAAAGATTTCAAAAAAAAAAAAAAAAGGGCTGGGAGTAGCTGTAAATTATAAAGTTAGTAAAAATAGCCTGTAATGTAAAATCTCACCTTGATTAATGGAAGAAAGTACACAATACCACACCTTGCTATACACAACACAGAATCAAAGAAAGTGGTGCCAGATGGAAAACCAGTGGTGATATGATAAGGACCACTTGAGCCCATTTAGTATGTTATGTGTACAACCCATATAAATCAAATGATATTTATTTTACTCCTTCATTCCTTTCCAATACAGCTTCAGTTCTCCAATTTGCTACTGTCAAATCTATCATCATTTCTTAAGTGGTTCCACCATGAAACATCAAGCTTCCTCTGGATAAACTATGAATGAATAAATAAATAAATAAATACTAATAAAAAAACAATTTCTTTAATAGAGAAAGCCCCTTTCCCCAACTTGGTTATCCATACTAATTCGGTTACACAACTGTGTAGAAAAGATAAAACTAAAAAAATAGTGTCAGTTACTGCAGTGCTGTAATATAAATAGTGCTCACAATGATTCTGTATCAGAAACATCAACTGGGAAGTTATAACTCAAGGAACAGTGATCAATGAATTACATTACTGTGCACTATAAATTCATGTAATGGTACACATCTCAGTGAATCTACCATCTTCTTCTGGGTCCACGTATCACAAAGATATTTCCATAGGATTGTTATCTTCAGCACCTTAGCAAGTAAATATGATAAACATTACCAGATATGCCCAATTATTAAAGAATACTCTCTAAGTATTCCTTCTAAAACTCCTACAAGCGATCGTGGTTAACATGCTATTTTTACATAAGCTGTACTTCTGAAACTTGCATATGAGGTAAAAAAATTATAACATACCTCCCAACCTCTTACCACAAAAAATCTGGACAAAGCCAAAAATAATGGGGGTATGATTTTAATTAGTGCTGAAGCCTAATATGACTCTTGTAGTATAGTAAAATGTCTTAGACAATGGGCAGAATGCACAGTAATATCCTACTGGAGAATGAACATTTTCCATTAGGGTATTATTGTACAGGTAAAGCATGACTAAAAAAGTCTGTGGCTTGATGGTAGCATATTAAACCATCAGTGAAGCAAGCATAAAAAAAGAAAGAAAAATGTCTGCTATCTTGTTTCCCTTTGTTAAATGCAGCTTAGCTGTGATTAATAAAGAAGAAGAAATTAAATTAAAATAAAATGAAATAAAACGACAGAACTGAAGCAACATGAGTTACAAGGACCACCCACTCCTTTTCTCCTTGTTAACTGAGATCTTAAAACACTGTGGATAGTGAGCCAAGTAAATAAATAAACAAACAAAAAGTAACTCAACTAAATGTGGCAGGAGCAGTTACAAAGAAATGTTTGTGAGTAACAAATGGGTCTATATTTCATCTGACAGCAACAAATTAAAATCCATTACAGTTGCTATTATTCAGGAATACATTGTCATTAGATCATAACCAGACTTCAGAGCTGTACACAATTAAAATGACTGTGTGTGTGTGTGTGTGTGTGTGTGTGTGTGTGTGTGTGTGTGTGTGTGTGTGTGTGTGTGTGTGTGTGTGTGTGTGTGTGTGTGTGTGTGTGCCTACTTGTGTCTGGGTTTGTGTTGTAATACTTCGCACTGTGTCTGACATCAGTGGATGAACTACATGTGTATATGCATGCGCCTATGTATATGTGTGTTTGACTCTGTGTAATGTACTATTGTGTTTGTGGCTTTGCGTGTGTGTGTGTGTGTGTGTGTGTGTGTGTATATATATATATATATATATATATATATATATATATATATATATATATACAGATAGATATACACACACACGCATACACTTTGGTATACTGAAATAAATAAAACATCCCTAAATGCTGAAGTCGCTAATGTCAAAAAAAAAAAAAAAAAAAACCTGACGTAAATACACATGGTCCAATACATAACTTCAGAGCATGCAATCAAAAATAATGCTTTATGCATGGAGACAAACACCCCTGTAGCCCCCATAATCCTTGCTACATATATATTTTAACTCCATGCTTAATACCTGAGAAAGGGTATATTCTCCAACATCAATATGGTAGCAATCTTGCTCAACTGTCAATCAGCTGTTTGGTCAACTACTCCAATAGTCAACCAAAGTAATCTATATACACATATGCGTGTGTGTGTGCGCGTGTGTGTGTGTGTGTGTGTGTGTGTGTGTGTGTGTGTGTGTGTGTGTGTGTGTGTGTGTGTGTGTGTGTGTGTGTGTGCACTTGTGTATGAACACAGACATTATCAAATACTTATATAACTTACATTTTGGATACAAAACACTTTCTCCAACAGCAATTACATATCCTTCAGCAACTCTGAAACATTAGGTGGAGGAACTATTTTATAACAAAAATATAAAAAAATGTATATGCTAATAATAAAACAAATTACAAGACAGACAATTATCTAAGTGCAACAATGCCCCACCAGGTGGGCATTATAGGGAAATAATGGCCATCCCAAAGGTGGGGAAACCCTACACTTGTGGTGTTAGGGCTCACAACATCCCTGGACAGACTGTCATTTCCCTCTAATGCCCACCCTTCAGGCATTATTGTTTGCTTTTCCCATGTATGAGTGTAAATTACATCAAAATTAAAAAAAGGTACAACTAAAAACAGTAAGTGGCTTCCAAATCTTGACTAAACATCAGTTTACCATAGTTATGGAATACACCTAAACTTAATGTACTGTAAACACAAAGGACATTTAAAGTATCCAAAAGACAAATTCAAAATTTTGACAAACATTCATGTAGACATATACATAGTGTTAAAATAGGTCTGCAACTTTCCTTGCAGATATTTTAAAAGATGCATCACACAAAGATGCTTAACAGTTGAAAGGTACAAGATTATAGCCTTCCTTTTTAATGGCAAACTGAGCCTCAGGAAAAAAGGAACAGTGTTAAGTATAAATTTGTTAATGTAAGGCAGGCATTGAAATGATTGGTGGTGCTTTTATAGAATAATGAACCTAAAGCAAAATGAGGTTAACCAGAATCTTGGCAGGAGCAGATGTTCAGTATTAGCTACTAATTACACATAACAAGTGTGTAATTACAAATTCTAACACGGAACAAGATGCTATGAAAATATCCATTACATTAGAGCACATCCTTATCTTGTTCACAGAGTAATTACACAAGCACCGCTAGTCTGCCAAATGAAACGGTAATTAACCTTAATTGCTCAACAGCAACTGGCTATTTCAAGGGGATTTATCACAGGGATTAAAATATTACTAAATTACTTAATTTGACAAAATGATGCATTCTGAGGTCTTTATGTAACTGAAGGCAGTATTAAACACAACAGATTTAATTATGAATAACAAATACATAATAAATGTTAACTTCTGCCCTTTATGTGTTGGAAACAATCTGGCCTCCTATCTGTGACCCTGCATTAAAAACTAAATATCTCTCATTTGTAAAACGGGAACAAAGATACTGAGGACCTGATTAAGAAGATAAGCTGACAACTGTAAGTAAAGTTTAATCTGCACAAAAATGCCAGTAAAGTAAGTTAAATGCCCAGTGTTAAAAATCAGCCAACATCATATTCACATACACAAAAGCAGCACTCATTGCAAGATGGCAAAGGACAGTCATACCTAAACATGATTCTGACTCTGTCTGTATGTAGCACCTCGATACATAATGCCTGCATAATATAGGAATATTATTATTGCAAAGTATGCATGAAGGACAGAAACAGAAATCCTGCTGGCAAAAGATTCCGATTCCTGAGGGCAAACAGTATTGGCATATGTCAAATGAATAAAACCTCTACAATTACCTCCCTCCCCCATGACAATCAAGGATGTAAATATGCCAGGCCAGAGTTTGGAGAAGTTAATACAATTATCCTATGAAGGCAGTTCTTTACTTGGGAAAGAGCTATCAGTATAATGCTGAAAACAAAATTTTACATTGTAATGGGGGGAATAAGTATGGCTGCAAATTATTATAGGTTTTACATGTTTATAATCAAAAAGTTGTGATAAGGATTTTTGTTACAACCCAGTAATATTGATCAAATAAGGGCTTAGGTAACACCAGGCAAGCTATAGGGTAATGTGTTTCAATTAATTATCTGCATTCCGAGTGATAAAGTGTCGGGTGAGGCTGCCAGGGATGTTGGGGTTATTCTGACTAACAGCAAAACAGTAGGACATTCATTTAGTTACTTCAAGTGCCACAGGGAAGGAGGTTATGCACACAGTTCGTACACTGATAAGCAGGGTCTCAGCAACTTGGTACTGCATCCAGAAATCTTTGGTTATCTAACTGTAGATTAAGATCTGTGTGTACTGGACATTTTCTCTCAAAAGAGCCTCTTTCGGGGAAAATGTCTTATCAATATACATTATTTCATTCAGTACAATGGTAATATGATCACTGAGGCATCTGTCAGGTCAAGGTATAATTTGAAAATTTTAATGAAAGCATTTACACTGCTACCCTCAGTTCCCAGTCATTCTACATTTATTCTGTCTTGTTTCCCCATGTATGGCATCAAGAAAGAAAAATGTGTGATGGGGCCTGCAGCCATCTTATTTACGGAAGAGACTTTTAACGTGTGTTTCCTACACTTGAGGTACCATGCATTACAAGTTATAAGAGTATGCATATACACTCCTATATAAAGCATTTAATTGTAAACTACCAGGACCACATACTTGTTGTTGAAGCCTCCTCAGTCTCCACCAGAGAGGTGACCAAGTGACACACACTCCTCATTACTCCCCAGAAACAAGAAATGCAATTCCAGCTTTTTGTTTTCCTTCTCCTACTCCAAACAGCGTGTTTATTAATAGCAATAAAGTACTGCCATTCTAGGAATTCAACATTAAATTTAACTTTAAATGACAAGAGGGACACATTATCCTTATAATCTGAACTGTTCACCTAGCGGCATCTGTAAGACTTAGGGCACATTTTCTATAGAGATAACTACATGACTGTGCATTTTTTGTCAGGAAAAGAGCTACAGCTAAATACCTGCTTTCCTTCCTACAAGAAGGACTGTCAATTACAACATTTACTAATTTAAGTACAGTTGTGTAAAATCTTACCATAACAGTAGATTGTCCTTCTCTTCACTGTTGTGACATTCATAACTGTAGGGATTCTCTGTCTAGGGCAGCCAGAAGTCCAGCCAGTATATTAAATCCTTAAGTTGCTTTAAGGTGCATTGTATGTCACATGTATGCTCCTCATGTAACATAGGGAATAAAGGTGATGTCCAGACGTACCATCCTCAGAAAAGAAAGCCCCAGTAGGAATGCTAGTCCAAGGAAAACCAGAGGTAACCAGTACATCCAGAAGAGAAATGGACCAGGGGGGAGAAGGAAGTGATTGAATACTACAACAGTGAAGAGGAGAGCATCTACCATTATGGTAAGATTTACACAACTGTATTATATCCTTCCATTTCACTGCTGCAGTATTCATAACATTAGGAAGAGTGCCAAAGCTCAGGAAGAAACTTGGGAGGAGGAAGGACCAGCAGAGCTCTCTAGGAAGTCATGAATGATGGCCCTAGCAAAACCAGCTTCAGCTCTGGAAATTCCATCCAACTTGTAGTGCTTGGTAAAAGTATGCACAGAAGTCCAGGTAGCTGCCTCAAGAATAGAGCTAGTACCCAAACCCTTGAAAAAGGCACCAGAAGAAGCCGCAGCTCTAGCAGAACGAGCCTTTACAAAACATGGAAGGCTCTTACCAAATAGATTTTGAGATCCAAGAAGAAACAGTTTGCTTGGATACACCTAATCCTAGGGATCTAGGATGAAAAGAAAAACAGCTTATCAGATTTCCTAACAGTCTTAGTCTTCTCCAAATAAAATCTGAGTTGTCTATGCACATCCAAAGTGTGCAGCACCCTCTCACTGGCAGATGGCGGAGAGGGGAAAAAGTGTGGGCAAATGAATTTACTGATTAAGAGACAACTCATTATCCACCTTGGGCATAAAAGAAGGATTAGTACACAAGGACATCCTGTTCCTATGAAACACCAAAAAAGGAGACAAGCCATAAGGGCATGAAGCTCAGATACCAGTCTGGCAGAAGTAAGGGCCAACAAAGGTACAGTCTTCCAAGAGTGATGCTGCAAGGAAGGTAAAGCAGCAGGCTCAAAAGGAGCCTGAGTCAATTTTTCCAAAACAAAATTAAGATCTCAGGGAGGGGGGGAAGAACATGCTTCCTGGGAGGCCTAATATGAAGGATACCTTTACGGAATTGTTTAGCTTCAAATCTAGAAGCTAAAGGAGGAGATAAAGACAGACAAGCAGAGACAGCTAAGTGGGCCTTAACAGAATAGGCCAAACCAGCATTGAGCAATTCACACAAATAAGAGAGAAGCAAAGGAACACCCACAGAAAGTGGATCCAGGTTATGAGAAAGACACCAAACAGAAAACCTCTTCCATTTGGATAAGCAGGATTTTCTAGAGTGGGTTTTCTGGCCTCTTGCAAGATCCTAAGCACATCCTGAGAACAAAGACGTCTATGTACAATCAAAATCTTATCACCCACAGTGTCAGCTGAAGAGTGGACAGGTGGGAAAGGATGAAAGATCCCCTGTCTTCTGTAAGTAGGTCCACCCTGTGAGGTAACTTGGTATGACTTCCCTTGGCTAAATGCAGAAGAAGAGGGAACCAATGCTGTCTCAGTCAAAAGGGAGTCACCAACAATATTTTGTGAAAATCATGTTGAATTTTGAACAGGACTTTTGGAATGAGAGTAAGGGGAGGGAATGCGTAAAGAAACATCCCCATCCAAGAAAAACAGAGGGCATCCACCTTCCAAACCAGAGGACCTGGGACTCTGCCACAAAAAAGAGGAAGTTGTCTGTTCAGACGGCAGACAAACAGATCTATGTGAAGAGTACCCCACTGGTGGACAATGTCCAAAAACACATCCCTGCGAAGCATCCTTTCATGGGATTGAGTTAAAGACCTATTCAGAGTGTCTACCACAATGTTTTGATCTGAGGGAATGTAAACTGCCTGAAGAGTCAATTGATACTGGACAGTAAGGTTCCACACCAATATAGCCAACCAGCAAAGAAGATAAGATCTTGGTCCTGCATTTGTTTACATATCACATCATAGTGGTGTTGTTTGTAAACACTTTGAAAGGTCCCGGGCAGAAGAGGATGAAAAGTCTGAGTAGCCTTAGCAGGAGGTGCCCACTTGCCACCCTTTTTGCCCTTAAGAGGGGCAGGGGATTGCCTGTGAGCAAAGGTTGGATTATTGGGGTAGTTTCTCTGAAATTTAGGAACAGGAGAAAAAAAACACGTCTGAGTTCCTGTAAACACTTACCTTTATCCTGAAGGGACTTAAACAAATCAGCAGCAGCTACATCAAACAAGTGTTTATTATCAAGAGGGCATCCATCAACTTAGCCTTGATATCATCAGGCGAAGGTTGAAGCCGAAGCCAAGAATACCTCGTCAACACTGACCCAAAAGCAGCAGCCCTAGAAGAACCATCTGCTGCATCATACCTACACTTGATGGAATGACGAGCCACCTGAGAGGAAGTCCCTAACAGGGAAAGAACAGAATTTTTTATCCTCAGAGTCTGGAAGATCAGAAACAACCTGACAAGCCTGGGAAAGGAGAACCAACATATACCTGGAAATATGGGTTTGACAATTAGCCCTAAAAGTCAAGGTAGCTGAGGTGTAAACCTTCTTACCTAGCCTTTACATGGTTCTACCTTTATCAGAGGTCAGTAATTTGGGTAAATAAAGCAACTGAGAGGGCTTGTTAGAGGCTGCAGACACCACGGAAGAGTTAGCAGCATGGCGCTTGTACAGAAATTTACAGTCCTCAGGCACCTTCTAAAACCTACCAGGTTTCTTGGGAGTAGGGGGCTGAGAATCAGGAGCTTTAGAGGCACTGGAAAAAGCATCCAAACAAAGCAGCCAAAACCAGAGGAACAGCAGATGGCTTAGGAGATTCCATCTGCAGCAACTCATAGTACCTCTTACGAATCTCAGACCTGAGCACAATCCCATTTAAAGAACTCCATCATCCTGGAGATTATGTCCCCCAAAAGAAATCTCTTCAAAGGGAGTATCAGGACTGGTAAATTCCTCTTCTTCTGACCCATGGTCCAAAGGAGAAGGAATCTGAGAAGAGCAATCAAGGGATACCTCATCCAAATCCAACTCCTCCTCAGAGGAATCCTGTTCCCTGGGTCTGTTAAGGGGAGTACAAGACAAAGGGGGAACTGGAACAGAAAGTACCTTAGAAGGTTTCAATACCATTAAAGCACTAAACAAACCCTAAGTGAAAACCTGACACTCACTCTGTAGTAGGAGTAGGAGAAATATGTTTAGCTTTTTGTTTTTTCTTCAATGGGACATCTGCCTTATAAAACTTGGAAGGTTCTTACCCAGGACGGCATTCAATAATGGTATTAGGGACTTCTTCTCTGACTAAAATCTGAGGAACATCCTTAAGCCCCTGACAAATGGTCTACCATGGTTTCCCCCTGAACATCTGAAACAGATGTCTGCAAAGCCTCCTCAGACGTGCTTAACATCGGATCCCCACCAGCCTCCAAACCAGTCTAGGCAGAGGAATCTGACCAAAAAGCCAGGCAAACCTCCGGGCATTCATTCATCTTGGGAGAGACATCTCGTGGAGGCTAAACAGCAGAAGACTCTGGCACAGGCTTCTTGGCCTTCTTCTTCCCTAACAGCTGCCCTCAGGGGTGGGAAGTTCCCTCTATCATAACTTTCACACTGAAGTTTAAGTCAGTGATTCTCAAGCTAGAGTGCCAAAGAAGAAAGTCTACTACACAAAGTTTTAGGTACAAAAGCCTGACAGGTGGAACAAGATGCATGGTCATGCGAGGTGCCAAGGCAAAACAGACACTGGTCATGGTGATCTTTATGGGAAATCTGTCTCCCACACTGGCATTTACCCTTCTTTGATGACAAGAACCCCACAAGCAACAAAAAGAAAAGACAAGTGAATAGGAACCTCAACGGGGCATTTACCTGTAATGGCTCGGTAAAACCAGCAATGGAATGTAGGCATTCAGACTGAAGACCATGAGATGGTGTTCGGACTGGTGGCAAAGAAGTTCAGAGGATGGTACATCCAGACATCAATTCGATGTCCTACGCTACCTGTAAACACTTTTAATAATAATTAGAATAGTAGATTTTGCAAAAGTGGGCATTATTTGGTTCAGAAGGAGGTCATTAAATACCATTAGAAAGGCACGACATTTTATACCTGTTCTAAATTTTCAAATTCCTTGACCAAATAGCATTATGAACTATGAGTCTGGGGACCTTAAGGAGCCAAGATCAACCATAAATTACTGTAGCCCTTTTTATACTGTAACCATTTCCCAGACCTACATTCACCAGCCAAGATGGTTCTGAAATGATCCCATTCAAGAACAGTTCCTGACATTTGATTTTTGAAATACTTATGCTAATTATTAAATGTAAAGCTCTTTTTAACACATCTTGAATATTTTGGAAAAAAATAGGGTTATATTAAGCTCATTTCTCAGATTAACACTACATGTTTTATACTAAAGTCCTTATTTAAACTCCTGTTCAAATATTTATTTACTTTTACCAGAATAATCTGACTAGGCACACAACCCCTTTTCAGTACAGGCTTAGGCAGAAAAGCTTCACAAATAAGTACGACAACTTAAAAACAAACACACACATTACTGCACAATATAAATACAAGAGCAGAGTACAATGACATAACATGGAGGATTATAAGCGGGTCTCCGAATGTAATTGTGGTATTATGTGTCTAAGATCTGAATGCTAACAAAGTCACCTCAAGAGTAAAGCTCAAGAGATGAATCTTGCCATCTATGCCGAGAACACATAATGCAGGGTTACAATCGGAAACCCGTTCATAATTCTTTGTAGTGCATGGAGCTACATATACTGCTGCTTACAGAAAAAAAAAAAAAAAAAAATGTGTTTTCCTGGCTTTCTAAGCCAAAAAGTACTTGGCAAGCACTGTCAAGAGTGACATATTGTCTTAACTTTATGGAAGGAAATTCGGGGAGAATTACTGGGGTAGACAGCAGGCAGAAAAAAAATCTGGTTTTAATTCTGCCGCTGTCATCTGTTGGGCACTACTGGCAGGATTTATTGCCTAGCGCAATACTCAAACGTAAAAGCTTAAGCAGGGGTGCTTAATTATTAAGATTATGCCTCGTGCTACAGAAGCACTTAACTTATTTGTTTCCCCATGATATTGGACAATAATCACTACTTTCCATGTACTGCATACATGTTACAGTAGTTACTAACAATTGATCTAAAGTCCATGACATATAATTATATCTACTTTCATATTTAGAGTTTAAAAGTACAGTTTTGTACCTACCATAAATGTAGATGTTCGAGGATTCCATTGCTGCAGTCCTGACTATTGGGTATAGTCCGCGTCCCAGTCGGCCCGAATACCAGAGTATAAGGCTGACGTCGGTCATGGCGCCTTAGACTGACGTCAGTACGTCAGGGTACTAATGCGCATGACCGACGTCATTTCCTCAGTCTTTTCTTGCCCCAGATGTCAGAAGACCCAAAAAGACAAGTCCCAAAAAACCTGCACCAAAAAACATGTACAATATATACAACAATATATACAAAAATATAAGCATGTAAACTCACCTACACAACCACCCCTAAACACAGAGGGAAGGAGGGAGGGTAAATTGGACTGCAGCAATGGAATCCTCGAACATCTACATTTATGGTAGGTACAAAACTGTACTATGTTCTTCGTCTTCCATTGCTGCAGTCCTGACTATTGGGTAGAATCCCAAAGCAGAGGAAAGGGAGGCTGGCAAATTATAAGGAAGTAGGAGCTGATAACATGCCTTGCAAAACAGCAGTGGCAAAACCAGCCCTAGACTTAGAGTAGATAGGAAGATGATAATGCTTAGAGAAAGTATGCACTGAACTCCAAGTAGCTGCTTCCAAAATATCCTTAGTTGCCACCCTCCTTAGAAATGCTGTAGAAGTGGCAGTAGCCCTAGTGGAATGAGGCCTAATCCCAGCTGGAATCTCCTTGCCATGATGGGAATAACAAAATGCAATGCAAAAGCCAATCCACCGGGAAATAGTTTGTTTTGACACAGGCTTGCCCTGTGAACTCAAGGCAAAAGAAACAAACAACTGCTGAGACTGCCTAAAATCCTTAGTCCTGCTTAAATAATATCTCAATTGCCTGTGTACATCTAAAGTGTGCAAAATCTTTTCCCCTTTATTTTGGGGATCTGCATAAAAAGTAGGCAAATGAATAGTTTGGTTTAAAGCCACACTAGAAACCACCTTAGGCATAAAGGAAGGATTAGTACGTAATGATACCCTATCCTTATGGAAAATCAAAAAAGGCTCTACTGCCATAAGGGCCTGCAACTCAGACACCCTTCTTGCAGAAGTAATGGCCAACAGAAAAGCAGTCTTCCATGACAAGTATTTCAACTCAGCCGTAGCCGCAGGCTCAAAAGGTTGTAGAGTAAGTTTTTCCAACACAAAATTGAGATCCCAAGCAGGAGTAGGAGCTCACGTGGGGTCTTATATTCTTTGCCCTCTAAGAAACTGCTTGAACAAAGGATGCGAAAACAAAGGTGGGTCACAATCATAATGAGCTGAAATTGCTGCAGCATGAATCTTAATGGAAGAGAAGGACAAACCTTTGTCCAATAACTCAGTAAGATATTGAAGAGCCACACTCAAATTAGGCTCAGAAATCTCCAAATTCTTTGCTGTACTCCAAAATAAAAATCTCTTCCATTTGTCTGCGTACACCTTCCTTGTACTAGGTCTTCTAGCTTCCATAATCACATTTAAAACTTGCTGAGGAAGTTGAGACCTGCTGTGCTTCAAGAGAGAATATGCCAGGCTGTTAGATGAAGAGAGTGAAGCTTGACATTGAGCAGATGACCATCCTTTTGAGATAACAGATGAGGAATCGGAGGTAAAGGCCATGGAGGCTTCCTTACCAGACTCCGTAGTAGTGGATACCAGTGTTGCCGAGGCCAATCTGGAGCTATCAAAATCATCCTTGGCCTGTCTTGTCTGACCTTTAATAAAACCTTTGGAAGAAGAGGCAGAGGTGGAAAGGCATAGACATGAAGGTTTTTCCAACTGAAAGACAGAGCATCCACTTTCCAAGCTGTGTGATGAAACCCCTTTGTGCAATACTGTGGCAGCTGGTGGTTTAGTGGAGAAGCGAACAGATCTATGTCTGGAGTTCCCCATGACACTGTCAATTTCTGAAATACATGAAGATCCAGTTTCCACTCGTGGGGATCCATGATTTGTCTGCTTAACACATCTGCTAGGGAGTTCTGTGCTCCTGGCAGAAACCTTGCCTGAAGAGTTAGTTGCAGGCTTAACGCAGTCTCCCATAAAATCATTGCTTGCCTGCATAGAGGATAAGAATGTGTTCCCCTTGCTTGTTGATGTACCACATGACAGTTGTGTTGTCTGTTAGAATCAACACCTGCCCTGGAAGAAGTAACTCCTTGAAAGCCATCAATGCAAACTGGACTGCTAACATCTCCTTCATGTTGATATGTAGATGCTGTAGTCTGGCAGGCCACTTGTCTTGTATCCACTTTCCATTTAGATGAGCTCCCCAAGCAGTGTCCGAGGCATCTGTCGTTAAAATCTGACTCGCCTCTGGCCGGGTCACAGAGAGTCCCTTGTTTAGGTGACATTCCTGAGCCCACCACAAGAATTCCTTTTGAAGGCAAGGTATTATTTGAATGACAGTGTCCAAATCCTGGCAGTGCTGTGTCCATACATTTTGAGATACCATTGCAGCTTCCTCATATGCAGTTTGGCATTGGGAAGCACTAGAATACAAGATGCCATGAACCCTAATGCTTGAAGGACTGTCCTTGCAGTCAGCACGGACTGATGAGATAGTTGATGGAAGTAAAGTGACAGACTCTTTTGTTTGTCCGGGGTTAAAAAGGCCATCTGGGCTGCTGTATTCAGTCTCACACCCAGAAAGCACATGTCTTGAGAGGGTACTAGACTGGACTTTATTTCGTTCACAGAATACCCCAGGCATCTTAGCACTGCTATGACATATTCCAGATGCTGTAGAAGGTCTTCCTTTTCTTGAGCCAGAATCAGGCAGTCGTCCAAGTAAGGATAGATTTGAATGCCTTGAAGCCTGAAGTAAGCTATCACTGGAGCCAGAACCTTTGTGAATACTCTGGGCAGTAGATAAGCCAAAGGGCAATGCAGAGAACTGATAATGAAAATCTCCAGTTCGAAACCGCAGATACTTTCTGCAACCTAGCCTTATAGGCACATGAAGGTAAGCTTCCTTGAGATCCAAAGTTACCATCCAGTGATCTTTGCCCAGCAGAGGTAACAGTTGTTGTAACGTCAACATCTTGAACTTGGGAATGTCCAGATAAGTGTTGAGGATAGATAAATCCAAAATTGGTCTCCACGTGTTCCCCTTCTTTGGTACTAGGAACAGGCGAGAATAAAATCGAAGCCCCTTTCTGATACAGGGACTGGCTGAATGGCCCCTATCTGGAGTAACTGAGAAATTTGCTTGTGAGCCTCTTTTCTTTGTGGAGGAGGAACATCTGGCATGCCTTTGAAAGGGGGCAGTGTGTGGAAATAAAATCTGTAACCGTGATGAATGATATCCAGCACCCATCTGTCTTGAGTGACTAAATCCCAATTTTCTTTGAAAAGAGACAGTCTTCCTCCCAAAGGAGCTGCCAGACGAGAATCCACTGGCAGCTGAAAAGGCAGGTCATTGGGTCTGCTTACGAAAGGACTGACCCCTGCCCTCACCAGAAGTCTGAGCAGGTGAACTGTCTGATCTAGGCCTAAAGAACCTTGAGCCCTGCCCCTACCACGTCTAGACCTACCCCTAGACTGGGAACCATAAGCAGGATATGTCCACCCCTTAGCAGGCCAATTTCTACTAAACTTGGAGGCTGCACCTGCAAAAAATCTTTAACAGTCTGCATAGACTTAGCCTTGTCCTCCATTTTCTTTAAAACTGCTTCCACAGGCGGTCCAAACAACACATCAGACTGTAAAGGAGCATCCAAAATCCTGGTCTTAACATGCTCAGCTAAATTCTGATCCTTCAACCAGGCATGTCTGCGAAGAACAGAACTAGTAGCAGCCACCCTCGAGGAGGCCTGAACAGCATCAAAACCACACTGCAAAGAATGCTTACCCACTTGTTCAGACACATGAACCAAATCCAGCAATTCTTTACACTCAATACCTTCCGCCAAAGCATCCACCTTAGATTTCAATTGTGAAAGGAGATAATTCTGATATTTCAGCATATGGAACTGACAATTCAACACCCTCATGGCTAGAGTGGAAGAAGTATATACTTTCTTACCCCACCTATCCAAAGCCCTTGCCTCTTTATCAGAGGGTACAGGATTTTTAACCACAGAAGCTTTAACACCTTTAGGCCCCTGAGAAACAGTTTCTGGGTCCGCCCTAGGACTCTTAAACAAATACTTATGAGCTTCGGGCACCCTATAATACCTATCAGGCTTAACAGGAGCAGGAGGCAAGGAGTCAGGGTTCAGGGAAGCCTCTGCAAAAACATCCTCCACCACATTCAACACAGGAGGAATAGCTAAGGGCCTATGCTGGGGTAAAAACAAGAATTCCCTAAGCCTTTTCCTGGAATCAGAGTAATCCTGGCCTTCCCATTTAAAGTGCTCCCTCATGGAGTGAAGAGTCTCTGAAAATGAAAAATCCTCAGGAGGAGAAGCTGTAGGAGTGGAATCATCCACATCAGAATCAGAATAAGTAGGAAACTCTTGCAAGTCTTCCACAGAAGACTCTGAAGCCTGTGAACACTGTTCAAAACTATCAAACTCCTGTTCCACCCTAGGCCTCTTATCAGGCGGGGCATAGAACCTCTAATCAGAGTAATCAAATCTTCTGCCATTTTAAGCATATGTTTCTTAGGCACAGAGCCCGAAATGCTAGGAGAAGCCCCCACAGAAGCTGAACTTGGCCTACCTCTAAAAGAAGCTTTGGCAACAGAAGGAGAGGCCCTAACTACCTTGGGAAGAGAGGGAAGAACAGTTACCTGAGAAGCCCCTCAGCCTGGCCTACCTCCTGAGAGGGCACATCCTGTAACAGTAAAGTATCTGCCTGAGACTCCATAGAGACTCCTGGCAAAACCTCTGGCTCCCCTGAGCCTTCTAAAGAAACGGCGTCCGGGACTGCGGTTCCTCACCCCTAGGCTTCACTGTTTTGTCCTTGCGCTTCTTGGATGAAGCGGGCCGGAGCATCCGACGGCATATTATAATTGCAACGCTTCCCAAACACTAACCTAGCACAATCTAGCCTCCTCTTAATAGTGCGCTTGTTAAATCTAGCACAAGAGCGGCAACCAACAACGTCGTGCTCAGGCCCTAAACAAGGTATACACAATGTATGATAATCCCTATGCGGTATCTGCTTCCCACAAGAAATACAGTTATTCACTTTTTCTGACATCCGGTTAAATACTGAGGCAAGAAAAAACCAAAATGTTCCCCAACGGGGTTACTTAGCCAACTCTGTTTCGGTCTGAAACTCCGGTTTCGGAAAATCTCAGAACGCCAACCTGCACTCGCAAAATTGCTTCTGCATCGGACCATGCGGCAAAAAAGACTGGGGAAATGGCGTCGGTCATGCGCATTAGTACCCTGACGTACTGACGTCAGTCTAAGGCGCCATGACCGACGTCAGCCTTATACTCTGGTATTCGGGCCGACTGGGACGCGGACTATACCCAATAGTCAGGACTGCAGCAATGGAAGACGAAGAACATCTGGCAATGTAAAGAAAAGTAAAGATTCGAGCATTTAGTTTGGTAATTCTGGATTTTATGTATGATATGCTGACCTCAAATATCCCCAGTACAATCTATGAACTTATTTATTTATGTGGAGTATCTGCACTCTACCTCAACTATCCCAAGTGTTTTAGATCTACATCTCATATGAATTAGGGAAGTCTTTTAGATAAAGACATAGGTTCATAGGTGTGTACTAGGCTACTAGCCCTGGAGCCTTTACAAGCCTAGCCCAAAGAAATTGCTCAGGCACCGTGCCCCTATCCAGTAAGGCAATTGGAGTGATCCCTGGGATGAACTTTTTGTTGCCCATCCAGTCATCAAGATTTCTCTTGAAGAGGGCCAGCGAGGTGCTCTGCTTGACATGAATGGGAAGCTTATTCCAGAGTATGGGTAGTCTTTGGAAGATGAACCTGTCCCTCCAGCACGTTCTGTTAATTGTGGCAATAAGGTTGTGATCTATGGAGCATGTGGATCAGGGGGATTTCTTTAGTCGGACATGGCTTTATAAGTCAAGCAGAGATTACCTCTAAACAGATGATAGGAGAATGAGAACAGCTGAACTTTCTTGAGTCTATCAGTGTAGGGCATGTGTTTAAGGCCTAGGATCCTTTTTGTGAGGTTCTTTTGTGGCCTCTCCGGCTGTTGTAGGTGTCTGGTCAGGTACATGCCAAACAGGGTGTTATTCGATGACTTTTCTAATGAGGGATGAGCAGAGAGGATGATGACCTCTTTCTTCCTGGATGCAAAACCTTTGGTTTTAAGATGTACCATGTAGAAGGACTTTCTGACCACAGTGGCAATGTGGTGGTCGAAGGTGAGGTGGCTGTCGACCTGGGTGCCCAGATCTCTTACCACCCCTTCAGTGTTCAGTGGGCTCCCACCAACGTGGTAATTCGTGGCAAGTGAGTTTTTTCCAAAAGGGATGATAATGCATTTTTTGGCAAAGCTTCAGGCCATGGTTCCGACGCCAATCATTGGCCCTTTTGTAGGATGTCTGCATAGCTTGGGGAGTTGATAATGACTCCTAGCTTGCAGTCATCAGTGAACTTGGTCAGCCAGAGTCCTTCTGTGTTGGCCTGGACTTCTGAGAAGCAGATGCCAAACAGGAGAGGGCCCAGGACTGAGCCCTGTGGGACTCCACTCATGACTGGTCAACAATCTGACTTGGAATCTGCAACTTTCACTCTGTGGGTCCTGTCTGTGACCAATTTGCAACCCATCTAGTGATGTAAGCATTGATGCCTAGTTTGGTGAGTTTATCAATGATACCTGAGTGGGGAATGGTATCAAAGGCCTTGGCCAGGTCGAGGTAGGCTGTATCTGAGCCTTACCCTCATCCACAGCTTTGGTGACTGCCTCGAAGAAGTCGACCAGGTTCAGCAGGCAGGATCTCCCCTTGACAAAGCCAAACTGTGTGGGGTTGAGAGTTTGGAGATTGCCTACATCTTTGTTAAGCAGGTCCATGATGATGCGCTCCATAGCTTTGCATACCAGACTCGTCAGGCTAATGGAGCGATAGTTCCCAGGGTCTGTAGTTGCTCCCCCTTTATGGAGCGGGATGACTGTAGAAGCGCACTATTCATTAGGGACATAGCCTGAGGTAAAGCTGTGATTGAACAGGGCACACAGATGTGGTGCCAGTTCGTTTTGTAGCTCACGTAGGACACAGCCAGGGATATTATCAGGTCCCATGGACGCTGTATTCTTGGCTTTGGATAATGAAGGTTCTGCCTTGTAAAACCATTTCCAGGTATTAATGACTGCGGATGTAAGCTGCTTAGTATTTCAGAGGTACTCTAAATAAGGGATAAATGTGTCACTATTCTGAATAAATTAATGCAAACACTTATATGGCAGCCAAGATTGGACCATCATGCCCCATTAATACCTCTTTTCACAGAAATGCCATCATGAAATTATGAAAGGTGTGTGTGTGTGTGTGTGTGTGTGTGTGTGTGTGTGTGTGTGTGTGTGTGTGTGTGTATACATACATATATATATATATATATATATATATATATATATATATATATATATATAAAAAAAAATATATATATATATATATATATATATATATATATATAAAATATATATATGTGTATATATATGTATATATATATATATATATATATATATATATATATATATATATATATATATATATATATAATACATAAATATATATATATAAATATATATATATATATATATAACATATATATATATATATATATATATATATATATATATATATACCAAATCCCAAACTTTATTAATATCAGAGTTCAATATCTAAACACTTTGTACATGTTATAACAAAATATGAATATTACATAATACAGCTTAAACTTCACAAAAATATGACAATTGATGAAATTCCCACAGTTATGTAGTAGAACAGACACTCTGGATCAGACAAAGTTTAAAACATCTTGCAAAATTATCTTGTGTGGGTTTGATACTCATACATCTGGTAAAGTAATGACTTCCACAAGACAGAAGCCTGGTAAGAGACATATTGCCTGCTAGAAGTCTAATGTCAGACTCGGGGAAGGGCATCAACAGCTTTAAACCTTTTAGGATAAGCAGAAAACAGGTCACTTAGGGTTTGAAAGGTTGAAAAAAAATATATACACAAACCTCTAAATGACAGGCATCCAGTCAAGACTCTGCAGAAGGGTAATGTGATGAAAGTGGGGGTACTCAACGTAACATGACTGCAATGTTCTTCATAGGAAGAAATCACTAAAGCTCAGTTTCATGAGATTATAGTTACAGGGCAATGAAGTAATCGAAGCAGGAAAATAAAAACAAGAGTAGCTTTAACAAGGTCCTCAAAAAGAATTTGGTGCTAAATGCAAGATATATAGATAAATGATAAAAATCAAAAAAAAATTACAAAAATTGTCACCTGGCCCTTCACTAGCAGTACATCATGCAGAATTATACCCAGATCCCACAGTCTTGAAACAGACTTCAGCCTATTCCTTTGATACTTGTGTATGAGGAAGAATCAATCAACTATCCACCGATTTAAATTCATTTGCTCAGTGACTGCCTTGACATTGACAGGATGGATACTTGTAAGACTGATTAATCCAGTTAAAGACAGTTCCCATGCAGTTTGTGAAGTCCACCTGCTAACCTCAGTAATGCACACTAACGCTAAATCTGCCCTTTATCCTAATCCTAACCATGCATCTTACCTTAAAAAAAAAATTCCATAACACTACCACTATTCAAAAACAATTATGCTGTATGTGTGGTAGGACTATGGGCAGTACATTGGAAGGGAAATTTGCTTCCTTTTGTGACGTACTGGATAACAGTAATTTGTGCTGACAAAATAATCAGTGGTTGACACGTTCTGGTCAATGTTTTTTGTGTTGATCATTTAACATGTCAACCATTCATTATAAAATCATACACACACACACACATATATATTTATACATACACAAACCAGCTAAGAGGTTGCATAAACTCTAAGAGGAAAATGTGGAAAGCAAATATAAATCCACCATGGATGACATGCCAATATGTGGGACCCCTTTCCCTAAAACATTTTGTCTCAGTTTGGCAAAGATTCACCTCATTTCATCTGCTGGCAAGCAACCCCTACTTGTCTTATGCTCTGTCAGGATCCTTAAGTATAAGCCAGTGTTTGTATTCCTTGATGGCAAAAAGGGGAAAGGGACAAACAGCAGTCCCTGTTACACTAAATACCCATTCCAGAGGGATCATGACATCTGTTAGCAAAAGGATGGCAAAACTGCTACACAGGTGTAAAACAGGACTAATTAGTCAAAATAACAATTACATAACAAAATACACTAAGCAAGAATGCAAAAACAATAAAAAAATAAAACACTGCAAACAAGCAAAAAATTCTCCTGCTGATAAAAATGGAAAGCCTCACAACTGTACAATAATATGGAATGCTACGTTAAGTCAGTGATAAGGCATATGATGCAACAACATTTTTTTGCCTCCCAGTACTAAAAAAGTACAGTTGTGTACACTTAGCATAAATGTAGATGTTCGAGTGTATTCAATGTTGCAGTCATCACCTGTGGGTTATCCCTGCTGTGGTAGCCAGAGCAAATGTTTTTCTGTGACGGCCGCTGTCGCCTGTAATCTGACGTCAGGTCATCAGAGCTATAAAGCAAGGAAGCCGAGCCATTACATCAGTTTTTCTTGCCCTACCCCATCAGAAGCACAAGGTAAAATGGTAAAGTGGTCCTGGTGGCAAAAAGCCACCGTGGGAAGCTTATGTCCCCCTAGGGAAAGAGGATATAAGGGGGAAGGAGGGAGGGAAACCAGGACTGCAACAGTGTAATACACTACATTTATGATGAGAGTACACAACTTTACTATGTTCTTCATGTTTCACTGTTGCAGTCATCATCTGTGGGAGGATTTCCAAAGCTGAGGAGAGGGGTGGTAGGATTAGTTAGAGCCCTAGGCAACGGCCAGCAAGTCCTGCAGAACTGCAGGGGCAAACCCTGCCCTAGCTTTAGAGAAAAGAGTTAGGTGGTAATGCTTTGTAAAGGTATGGAGAGAGGTCCAGGTGGCAGCTTCCAAGATGTCCCTGGTATGAAGTCCTCTGAGGAATGCTGTTGAAGTGGAGGCTGCCCTAGTGGAATGGGTATGAACAGACTTAGGGGGTGGTTTCCCATGTAGTCTGTAGCACAAATGGATACAGTGCGATAACCATTTGGAAATGGTTTGCTTGGAAATGGGCTTCCTCTTTGCCCCTGGGGCAAAGCTGACAAGAAGCTAGTCTGTTTTTCTGAAGGGTTTAGTACGGTCCAGGTAGTATCTGAGTTGTCTGTGCACGTCTAGTGAGTGCAGAATTCTTTCCCCCTTGTTTTGAGAGTTAGGAAATAAGGTGGGGAGATGTATGGCCTGGTTGACAGTCACATCAGATACCACCTTGCGCATAAAGGAGAGGTTAGTCCTCAGGGAGACCCTGTCTGCATGCAAAATGATGAAGGGTTCAACGGCCATGAGTGCCTGAAGTTCTGAAACCCTTCTGGCTGAGGTGATAACTAGTAGGAAAGCAGTCTTCCAGGAGAGGTATTTCAATTCTGCTGAAGCAGCAGGTTCGAATGGCAGTAAGGTTAGTTTTTCTAAAACATAATTCAGGTCCCAGGCTGGTGTGGGTAGCCTTCTGGGAGGTCTGATATTAGAAGCCCCTCTGAGGAATTGTTTAATGAAAGGATGTGAGAAGAGGGGCTGGTCTGTTTCGAAATGAGCTGAAATGGCTGAGACATGGATTTTAATAGAAGGAGAGGCCACTATTGAGTAACTCAGCTAGTACTCCAGGATAAGAGGGATGGAAGGTTGTGAGGTACTGCCCCCTCTGGACTGGCTCCAGGAGCAAAATCCTTTCCATTTCCCTGCATAAGATTTTCTGGTGCTGGGTCTTCTGGCCTCTGTGATAATGTCTAGGACCCGTTTGTTTAACAAGGACTCCTTGTTTGTTTTTAAAGTATTAGCCATGCTGACAGTTTGAGAGTCTGCAAGTCTGGGTGCAGCATCCCCCCCCCCCACCTGGGTCAAGAGGTCTGAGATCAGGGGAAGCTGCCTGGGAGGCTGTAATGTCAGGCTGCGCAGTAAGGGGTACCAATGCTGTCTGGGCCAATCTGGAGCAATGAGGATGGCCTTTGGTCTCTCCTCCCTTAACTTGATCAATATCCTGGGAATAAGAGGCAGAGGAGGAAATGCGTACACAAAGGGGGAGTTCCAGGGGAAGGTGAAGGTATCCACCTTCCAAGCTAGGTGGTGATAATCCCTGGTACAGAATTTTTTTAGCTGGTGGTTGAGGTGCGAAGCAAAGAGATCCATCTCTGGAGTTCCCCACTCCTGAATGACTGGCAAAAAGATTTTTCTGTGGAGCTGCCATTCGTGGGGGTCCAGTAAATTTCTGCTTAGGTGGTCTGCCAGGGTGCTGTTGATCCCTGGTAGATAGTGGGCAATTAGGTCTAATCCCATGGAGTAGGCTGTCAGCCAGAGGTTTATGGCTAGCCTGCACAGAGGTTAAGATTGGGTCCCTCTCCCTCCCTGTTTGTTGATATACCACATTACTGCGGTGTTGTCTGTTTTGATAAGGGAAAACCTCTGGCCTGAGATGGGGTTTGAAGGTTGCCAGAGCCTTTTGTACTGCCATCATTTCCTTCTGACTGATGTGTAAGGGAAGGTGCTGGGCATCACAAAGACCTTGGGTGCACCTGCCTGTTAGGTGAGTGCCCCAAGCAATGTCTGAGGTGTCAGTGGTGATGGTCTGGCCGGTAGGGCGGAGGATGAAGGGAAGACCCTTGTTCTTGGCACAGGCCCCTGCCCACCCAAGAAACCCGGCCTTTATACAGGTGATCAGAGGGAGAGAGGTCTCTAGAGGCTGAGAGTACTGACACCAAAGGTTCTTTAGATACCACTGAAGTTTTCTCATGTGAAGCCTGGCCAGAGAAATTAGAAGGATGCAAGATGCCATGTACCCCAAGGCTTGCATGAACTTCCTCACAGTGAGGTGACTTCTGGAAGCCAGCTGGGTAAAGTAGAGAGGCAGGAAGCTCTGCTTTTCTGGGGATAGGAAGGCCATTTGGGATGCTGTGTCCAGCAGTGCTCCCAAGAAAATGATCTTCCTGGAGGGTGTTTGCTTTGATTTGTTCTTGTTGATGGTGTACATTAGGGAAGTTAGGAGGGTTTTGACAAAGAGAAGGTCCTGGAGCAGCTTTGCTTTGCACTCTGTATGAATGAGGCAGTCATCCAGATAAGGGTAAATCTGTATATTTCTCTGTCTGCAAAATGCTATGGCCGGGGCTAAACATTTGGTGTATACTTTGGGTGCAGTACATAAGCCAAAGGGTAGTGCAGAGAACTAAAAGTGTTGTGAGCCTGCTCTGAAGTGCAGGAATTTCCTGCAGGATTCCCTTATGAGGATGTGGAGATAGGCATCTTTTAGGTCTAGAATCACTAGCTAGGCATTTTTTGTCAGCATAGGCAGCAGCTGCTGCAAAGTTAGCATTGTGAATTTGGGGACCACCAGGGAGGTGTTCAGAATGGATAGATCCAAGATAGGGTGCCAAGTGCCCTCTTTTCTGGGAACAAGGAATAGTCTGGAATAAAAGCCTTTGCCTGTTTGACCTGAGGGAACAGGTTCTACTGCCCCCTGGGATATGAGTGTTTTGACCTGTTTCAATGCCTCTGCCCACTGTTTCAGAGGTAGGTCTGAGTATCCTCTTGGAATTGGGAGTTCGTTGAAAGAGAAATTGTATCCCTGAAAAATGAGCTTTAAGACCCATTGGTCCTTTGTTACAGAAAGCCAATTCTCTTTTCAGAGGGAGAGCCTTCCTCCTAGCTTTTGGTGAGTGAAAGAAGAGCAGAGGGGGGAGAGGAAGTCATTAAGAGTTTTTGCCATAGAAGGGTGGCTTAGAACTCCCTGCCTTTGGGGCAGAAGTGGTTCACTGTTTGGTTCTCTGCTGCCCCTGGGATAGGGGCCTGGGTGGTCTGTCCCCTGCGGGGCTTACCTTGGCCCTGTCTGCTAGGTGCAGGGAAGGACCACTGCTTAGAGGGAAAGTTCCTGCTAAACCTTGGAGGTTGAACCTGAAAGAATTTTTTTTACTGTTTGCATAGATTTTGCTTCGTCTTCCATCTTTTTAAGCACCTCTTCTGCTTTTGCTCCAAACAAGCGGTCCTTATCCATGGGTGCATCAATTAGATTAGACTTGACATGATCAGAGCGAGGTTGTTCCTTCAACCATGCCTGATGTCTCCTAATGACAGATCCTGACACTGCCCTGCTTGAGGCATCTAGGGTGCCATATCCACAGTGTAATGAATGTTTGGCCACTTGACAAGTAGAGTACAGTAAATCTGCTAACTCTTTCGAGGCAGTTAAGAAAGGTTAAAATCTTTTGTTTTAATAGTTCCAAAGTGTGTTGCTGATATTTTAACATATGGAATTGACAGTTGAGTGCTCTGATAGCTAAGGTTGCAGAGGTGTGTACTTTTTTATCACATCTGTTCAGAGCTCTGGAATCCTTGTCAGAAGGAATAGGATTCTTGGCAGAACTAGTCTTAGCTCCTTTAGGTCCCTAAGTAATGACCTCTGGGTCTGCAGCAGGATTTATGTGCAGGTATTTGTGAGAATCCAGTACTCTAATACCTGTCAGGCTTACTGGGAGCAGGTGGGAGGGCGTCAGGGGCTAAGCTGGACTCATGGAACACATCATCCACCACTTCTAAAATAGGGGGGATGGCCAGGGATCTGTGCTGGGGCAGGTCCAGAAACTCTCTAAGTCTTTTCTTAGACGGGGGAAATCCTGAGATTCCCATTGGAAATGTTCCCTGAGGGTGTGAAGGGTTTCCCCAAAGGAAAGGTCTTCTGGTGGAGAGGCAGAAGGAATGGATTCCTCTGCATCTGAATCCTCATAAGCAGTCAGAGGTTGTTATTCCTCTTCAAAATCTGAATAGTGAGACTCCTAAGAATCCTGTTCTCTCATAATTTCTGGAGAATGGTGTCTTTTCCTTTTACAAGTTGTGGCTTGAATCTCACTGAAAAGGGAGATGAGATCCTCTGCCATTTTTAGCATTTGTGCTTGAGGTGGTGGAACAGGAGCAAGATGGTGGCTAGATGCAGATTTTGTAGGAGTGGCCTGATTTCTAGGCATAAAAGTATCCGTCGGTCTGAAAGAAATGGTAGTCGGATGAGAAGATGGCTTTTGTCTAGATTCGGTAGTGCGAGAGGCCTCCTCAGAAGCCCGTACCTGCATTGCGGCTCTGGACCCAACCGATGCAGAGACAGCCAAAGGCTCGGAAGACAAAGAAGATTTCTGTGGCATATCGTACTGAGAAAGGGTCTCGGTAGAGGCCTGCGTAGATATCGAATTGGGCATTGGGACTGCGAAAGCACCTCACTGAATCAAGGAGAACTGACGACCTGCTTAGCAGTAGAGTCGTCGGAAGGCTTAGCCTTGTGTGGTCTGTCTTTATATTTATCTCTGTGTTTTTTCAGAATGTCCATGGACTGTTGGCTGACAAACGCCATTTCAGAATGCGAAAACGGAAGGCAAAAATACTTGTCTACAATAAGAGCTCTACGGCAAATGTTTCTCACGTTAAAGACGGCACAGAACTGGCAACGGGGGACGTCGTGATCTGGGCCTAAACAAGTGACGCAGTATGAATAGAAGTCTCGGTGTGGGATCTGCTTTCCACAGGCAAGACAATTGTTAACTTTTTCAGACATTGGTTAGTGCAAGAAAAAAGGATCCCCAACTGGGTACTTAGCTTTAGATGTTTTCAGCTGAAATTCAAACTCTGATAGCGACCAAACGGCACACTTGTGAACTGCTTCTGCTACGGGCTCCATGGCAAGAAAGACTGATGTAATGGTGTCGGCTGCCTTGCTTCATAGCAGTGATGACCTGACATCAAACTATAGGCAACAGCAGCCGACGAAGAAAAACATTGACTCTGGTATTCGGGCCGGCCGAAGGCTACCACAGCAGGGATAACTCACAGGTGATGAATGCAACAGTGAAACATGAAGAACATCACCACAGCAGCTCTATTAGTATGAATGCTTCCAGCGCCTATTAAATATAGCTTACCAGACCACAGCAGGATACAAATGGACAGACAGACAAAAGTGCAAACTACAGGACTACATAGCACAAGGTGACAAATTTCAAAAGACTAGGCCAGTGCAAGATACAAGACAATGACAGCATCCAAATTATATACAAAGCCAGAGGCAGACCAAAGTTATGAACAAGTAGATCCAAAGGTGGAATTCCAAAACTCCATGCAAAACGAATAACAGTTAGAAACGCCACTGCATGACTTAAATCACATACAAGTGAAAAGAGGAACAAATGTCCCACAAAATCAGCAACACTGCAGGGGGCTAAATCTAGGAATATCTGTATTAAATCCAGTAGCTAAGTAACTCAAGTGTTAAAAAGAATCAAACACAATGGGTAATGAAGTGTGTTAAAACTTCTTGAAAAAGATAAACAATCAAATCTAGGCAGGCCTAAGAAGCTCTATAATGGTAAAGTGAATACTAAAAATGTTGCCCCCCCAAAAAAAAATCACAATTAAAGCATCTAAAACACAGAAAAGGGACTACACAAACATACATCACAAAACATCACACTAAACTTAAAAACAATTTTTGCAAGGAGGTTCACCTGCACTCCTCAATATGGTGACATTGCGCTTACCTCTGTCTCTAAATAGTACCTTTGGGGTCTCGCAAACAAGGAGAAAAATGGAAAACTGAAAAAACAATTCAACTCTTCTCTTTCCTCTGAGTCATGGACTTCAAAGAACCTATTACAGCACCTGCAGTAAAATAAGTTTTGATGTTCTGTGACATCAACACTATTAGAAAGTGATATGATAGTTGTGATCTGATGGGTGTCAACAAACTAGCTGTCAACTAACCATAAGCATGCAGTAGTAGAACACATAAAATCCACACAGGAAACCTGCAATACACACTATCAGGAAGACAAAAGCAGCAAGGTTGAACTCATGACCATACACCACTATCACCAAATTCTGGCCACATAAATAACCCAGACTTGTTTATAACACAATTCAAATAGGTGTATCACTGGCTTACTAAGCGCTGATCACTAGCAAAGCAACTGCCATTCTCATAAGCATTGTGTTAGTCACGAATAATCGTGGGTAACAACAGAAAGCTTGAACAATGAAGGCAGAGACAGAGAACTTTTGATAATGCTCAAGCTAGTGAAATTAACCAAAAAGTGTTCCTATAAAAAACAAAGAACAAAAGAGTGACATGATGGAAGTGTTGAGTTAAGTGCCTGTCCTGTCAGCTCCCAGAATGTTTTTTTTTTTTTTTTTTTTAAACAAGAAACATGTTTATTGAATTATCACTTAACACACTGGCAATCATATATTTTCTATAAATGAAAAAAAACATACTGACATATTTTCATTTGCAAACATTATACATCACATATAATCTTCCTCACAGTCACCGTCATTCAAACATTACATAGCTCATTCAGTTCCTGCCTTCCCTTAAACTTCATTCCTCCTCCAAAACATTATTCTGCATGCATTGTTCCCATAATTCCCATTTTTCTATGCAATTTCTCCCACCCTTTTCTTAAGATCCCACTTCCAGTTCTTTTTATCTCTGTTATTATATTCACTACTTATAAGAGTGTTAGTTTAGACTTTGATTTCCATTTTCTATTAACTGCTTTTAAACTCGACAAAGCCCTATGTATGGGCAATTCTGATTCTGTATCACAGCAAAAAAAAAAAAAAATAATTTCCTTAGTTACACCAATTTGCTAAGCCAGTATTTCTGACAGCGTACTCTGCTGGGAATTTTTAAACTCTGCAAACTCATTACACTCACCAAATACATGTTCCCAGTTACCTTCTTCTTCCTCATCACACCTCCAACATTTGTAATCTACCTGAAGAAAAATTATTTTCGAGTCTGCTTGGTGTATAAAAATACCTATGCAAATATTTTGAAGCAAAAATCCTGAACCTTCTACATTTTGCTGCATATTTGGTAGTGATACATACATCACCCCATTGTTTATTTGTGAATTGCTCATATAATCTCTCTTCCCAATTCATTCTAACCTCCTTTGATTGATTCCTATAGTTATCATGAAATATTTTATACGCCCTACTAATTATCCATTTTTAACAGCAGCTTTTATTCTAGATTTTGCTAAAAACTCTACTAGTGCTTGTCTTTCACTTAGGATCCCCTATTTGCTTCTCGTTACCTGTACTCTAATATCAATCCTTGATAGGGAAGGCAATCTCTAGCCTGCAGTCCACATAAATTCTTGGCCACTTACCATTTTATTACATTTTCCTCTCTACTTATTTGCTCCTAATACACTGGTTCCTTTGCCAGTATTTTCAAGTAAATTCCAGCTCCCTTGTGCCTATTATCTGTACCCCTAATTGCAGTTAGCCATGTCAGCAGAAAGTACAGTTGTGTACACTTACCATAAATGTAGAAGTTCAAGTGTATTCACTGTTGCAGTCATCACACTTGGGTTATCTGCCTGCTGGTAGCCCTCAGTCGGCCTGAATACCAGCGTCTTGGGATTTCTGCATCAGTTGCTGTTGCCTCTTCCATGATGTCAGGTCGTCAGGGGTATAAAAACTGCAGCCGATGCCATTACATCAGTTTTTCTTGCCCCAGATGTCAGGAGCCCCCAAAATAGGAAGCTATTACTTGGTGTGGAACACCTCAGGTAAAAAGTAAATGCCCCTACCAGAAAAGGTGACCATAAAGAGGATAGGTAGAAAGGATATAGAAAACCAAGGGGATGGAGGGAGGGAAATCAGGACTGCAACAGTGAATACACTCGAACATCTACATTTATGGTAAGTGTACACAACTGCACTATGTTCTTCGTGTTTCACTGTTGCAGTCATCACACTTGGGTTGATTCCCAAAGCTGAGGAAAGGTGGAGGCAGTCAAGAAGTGCTAGGGCTGGCTAGCAGGCCTTGTAAGACTGCTGTAGCAAATCCAGCTCTGGATTTAGAAAAAAATAGGTACGTGGTAATGCTTGGTGAATGTGTGTACAGAACTCCAAGTTGCAGCTTCCAGGATGTCTCTGGTAGGGGACTCCCCTGAGAAATGCTGTAGAGGTTGAAGTAGCTCTAGTGGAATGAGTTCTGATCCCCAAAGGGGTAGGTTTTCCATGGTGCTTGTAGCAGAAATGGATGCAGTATGCTATCCATTTGGAAATGGTTTGCTTTGAAATGGCCTTGTCCTCTGCCCCTGTAGCAAAGCTGACTAGCAGCTGGTCAGATTTTCTGAAAGGCTTAGTCCTGTCAAGGTAGAACCTGAGCTGTCTGTGCACGTCCAAGAAGTGCAGGATCCTTTCCCCTTTATTCTGAGGATTAGGGAAAAAGGTTGGCAAATGGATGGATTGGTTTAAAGCCACATTGGATACCACCTTGGGCATAAAGGAAGGGTTAGTCCTGAGGAAAACCCTGTCAGCATGGAAAATAATGAAGGGCTCCACCACCACTAGTGCCTGTGACTCACTCTTTTTGCTGAAGTAATAGCTAGAAGTAAGGCTGTTTTCCAAGAGAGGAATTTTAACTCTGCTGAAGCAGCAGGTTCAAAGGGGGGAAGTGTGAGCTTCCCCAGTACAAAGTTAAGGTCCAAGGTCGGGGTGGGAGCTCTCCTAGGGGACCTTAAATTGTTAGCTCCTCTCAGGAACTGTTTGATGAGAGAGTGAGAAAAGAGAGTAGGCTCAGTATTATAATGAGCTGAGATGGCAGAGGCATGAATCTTAATGGATGAAAAGGATAGGCCTCTGTGGAGCAGCTCTGCTAGGTAATCAAGGATCTGAGGTAGGTTGGCACAGCTGTGTCCTTTCCTTGAGAATGACTCCAAGAACAATATCTTTTCCACTTTTCAGCATAGGATTTCCTAGTTCTAGGGCTTCTGGCCTCAAGGATGACGTCCAGCACCTGTTTGCTGAGGGATGCTGGTGGTGCAGTTAGGGAATAAGCCAGGCTGCAAGGTTTAGGGTTTGCAGCTGTAGATGCAAAATCTGTCCCTCCTATTGATACAGCAGGGAAGATGTGTGATGTAGGTGCCAGGGTGGCACTGCTGTCAGGCTGCGTAGGAGTGGGTATCAGTGCTGGCGTGGCCAGTTTGGTGCAATAAGGATTGCCATTGGCCTGTCCTGTTCGATCTTGAGTACTACTTTTGAGAGGAGGGGCAGAGGAGGAAAGGTATAAATTGAGAGCTTTTCCCATGTAAAGGATAGCGCGTCCACCTTCCAGGCTCTGCTGTGAGGGTTCCTGGAGCAAAATTTGTTCAATTGGTGGTTTTGGGGGGAGGCAAAAAGGTCCACCTCCGGTGTTCCCCACCTCTGGGTTAGAAGTTTGAATGAGTTGGGGTCCAGTTTCCACTTGTGAGGGTCCAGTAGATTTCTGCTTAAGTCGTCTGCCAGTGAATTTTGCTTACCTGACAGAAATTGAGCTTGCAGGTGCATTTGGATGCTCAAGGCTGTGTTCCACAGAGCCATGGCTAACCCGCAGAGTGGGTAAGAATGAGTTCCGCCCTGCTTGTTTATGTACCACATAACTGTGGTGTTGTCTATCTTTATCAGGAGCTGTCCTGGAAGGATAAGGTATTTGAAGACTGTCAGAGCATTCTGTACAGCTAGCATCTCCTTTTTATTGATATGCAGGGGAATTTATTCTGGGCTCCATTTGCCTTGAATGCATTTGCCTGCCATGTGAGCCCCCCATGCATAGTCTGATGCATCTGTTGCCAGGGTTTGGGCAGGGAGGGGTTGAGTGGAAAGGAGGTCCCTTGTTCTGGTTGCATGCTTCTGTCCACCAAAGGAACTCTGCCCTTAGACAAGGTATGATAGGAATCACTGTTTCCAGGTCCTGAGAATGTTGACACCAGAGACTTTTTAAGTACTGTTGAAGTTTCCTCATATGCAGTTTGCATATGGAATTAGCAGAATACATGAGGCCATGAACCCTAGGGCCTGCAGTATTTTCCTTGCAGATAGCTGGGTTTTGTTGGTCATTAGTTTGAAATAGTTTGTCAAATGGACCTGCTTTTCTGGAGTGAGTAATGCCATCTGGGAAGTTGTGTTCAAGCTTGCTCCTAGGAATACAATTTGTTGGCTGGGCACCAGTTGTGATTTCTTTTCGTTGATAGTGTATCCCAGTGAAGTTAGAAGTCTTTTTACAAATGTCAGGTGCCGAAGTAGCAATTCCTGACTGTCCACCTGAATCAGGCAATCATCCAAGTATGGGTAGATTTGAATATTTCTCTGCCTGCAGTATGCAATGGCTGGAGCCAGGCATTTTGTGAATACTCTGGGTGTAGTAGATAAGCCAAAGGGAAGTGCAGAGAACTGATAGTGCATACAGCCTGCCCTGAAACGTAGATATTTCCTGCAAGACTCCCTTATGGGGATGTGCAGATAAGCTTCTTTTAAGTCTAGGGTGACTTACCAGGCATCCCTGGCTAGCATAGAAAGACGCTGTTGCAGTGTAAGCATTTTGAATTTTGGGACCACCAGAAAGGTGTTGAGAATTGACAGATCCAGGATAGGGTGCCAAGAGCCCTCTTTTCTTGGCACCAGGAACAGTCTGGAGTAGAAACCCTGTCCTCTTTGTTCTACTGGAACAGGTTGAATAGCCCTGATATGGAGACAGGAAAGCACTTGCTTTTGAGCCTCTGCCCACTGGTTTGGAGGAAGGTCTAGCAACCCACTTGGAGTTGGCAGTGAGTGGAAGTAGAATCTGTATCCCTGGGATACAATGTTTAGAACCCATTGGTCCTGAGCAACGGACATCCAGTTAGGGCAAGTTTTCCTCCTAGGGGCACAAGTACTTGGGCATGGCTGGCAAGGATAACTGGAAAGTCATTGTGAACTTTTTCCATATGGGGGTGGCTTACCATTCCATGGTTTTGAGGTGGAAATACTCCATTGTTTAGATCTCTACATACCCAGAAACTGTAGTCTTGGTGGACTGTTTCCCCTGGGTTTGGACTGAGATGGCCTGAGAGGGATTGGAAAGGACCAATTTTTGAAGGCCAATGCCTGCTGAATCTAGGTGGCTGCACCTGTAAGAAATCTTTGACGGTTTGCATAGATTTAGCTTTTTCTTCCATCTTTTTAAGAACTTCTTCTGCTTTTGTGCCAAAAAAAACACTCCTGATTTAATGGAGCATCTAGTAATTTTGCTTTGACATGGTCAAGCAAGACTTGTTCCTTTAGCCAAGCATGCCTTCTCAGTACAGACCCAGTGACAGCAGCCCTGCAAGATGCTTCTAAGGCATCAAACCCACACTGCAAAGTATGTTTACTAACTTGGTTTGCAGAATGCATTAACTCTTGTAAATCTATTTTCTGCACAATCTGGACGTAACACCATTTTTTGTTTAATTATTTCCATAATATGTTGCTGGTACTTCAACATGTGAAACTGGCAATTCAAAGCCCTGATGGCAAGAGTTGCAGAGATATATACCTTCTTACCCCATCTGTCTAAAGCTCTAGAATCCATGTCTGAAGGGGTAGGGTTTTGGCTGTAGGAGCCTTAATGCCTTTACGTCCCTAGGAAATGGTCTTTGGATCTACTGTAGGATTCTTAAAGAGAAATTTGTGAGAGTCAGGTACTCTGTAGTACCTGTCAGGTTTTCTAGGAGCTGGTGGTAAGGTGTCAGGAGTAAGACTGGACTCCAAGAAGACATCATCTAAAATATCCAGGACAGGGGGTATAGCTAGAGGCCTGTGCTGAGGCAAATCTAAAAATTCCCCGAGTCTCTTTTTGGACTGAGGATAGTCCTGGCATTCCCAGCGAAAATGCTCTCTTAAGGTATGCAAGGTTTCACCAAAAGAAAAATGCTCTGGAAGGGAGGCAGAGGAAATGGATTCCTCTGCATCTGAGTCCTCATAGGTAGTTAAGGGTATGTCCTGGTAGTCAGAAGGGTCAGAGTCATTAGACTCCTGGTCTGTAGAATTAGAAGGAAATTCAGTTCTTTGCCTTTTGGCAGGGGAAGGCTGGCTTCCCCTAATTAGAGTAATAAGGTCTTCAGCCATTCTAACCACTTGTTTTTGTGGCATGGGAGCTTGAGCATGCGCTTTGGATGTCGGTTTTCTAAGCATAGTGCGAACTCTGGGTCTGAGAAACTCTGTAGTTTTAGTTGGAAATGAAGTTGTTGGTTTAATATGAATGGGAGGTCGGAATACACTCTCAGAAGCCGTTGCCTGCATAGTGGCTCTGGACCCATCCAAGGTAGAGAAATCTACAGGTTCCATAGTCGAAGAAGCATCTTGCGGCATACTGGACTCAGAATAGGTCTTAGCAGAGGCCTGCGAATCTGTAGAAGCGGGCATCAGGGGCTGCAAAGGCGCCTCACTGAGTACCGGTGGACTGGCGACTAGCTTAGCGGAAGCGTCGTCGGCAGTTTTTGACCTATGCGGTCTGTCTCTGTCTTTATGCTTTTTCAGAAGATCGGTAGTTGGATGGCTTACCAAAGCCATTTCGGAATACGGAGAACAAGAGCAAAATAATTTAGCTACAAAAATAGCCAAACGACGAATGGTTCAGGCATTAAACAAGGCACAAAACTGACAGCGAGCGACATCGTGGTCTAGGCCTAAACAGGTGACACAGTAAGAATGAAAATCTCTGTGAGGTATTTGCTTTCCACAGGCAAGACCAATTGTTAATTTTTTTTGACATCGGTTAGACCAAGAAAAAAGAATCCTCAACGGGGTACTTAGCTTTAGAAGACTTCAAGTCTGAAACTCGAAAACCGAAAATTTCAGGTAGCGGCCAACCGGCACTTGCGAACTGCTTCTGCTTCGGGCTCCTTCTCGGCAAGAAAGACTGATGTAATGGCATCGGCTGCATGTTTTATACCCCTGGTGACCGGATGTCATGGAAGAGGCGACAGCAACCGATGCAGAAATCCCAAGACTCTGGTATTCGGGCCGATTGAAGGCTACCTGCAGGCAGATAACCCAAGTGTGATGACTGCAACAGTGAAACACGAATTAACATTCTACTTTCTCCATTCCCATGCTGACTTAGTTCTTAGAATACTTTCTGCTATTTTATGAATATAATAGCCTGTATGGTTATGGTTATTCTCGTTAATGATCAGTGTCCATAATCCCAATCTCTCCTTATTTCTTGAGCTTCCCCCGTTTCATCATCATCCTTTTCCACTCTGAATCATAGCCTTCTACTTGTGCTATGTATAAGAGCCTTAACTGTGTAGCTCTGAAATAAATATCCCATTCAAATCAGGTAATCTCAAATCAACTTGTTGAAAGGACTGTCTTATTCTATTTGACTCTTGCCCTCTCCCCCACCCACATAAAATCCTTCTTTATTAATTGCTATCCTTAACTTCTCCTCTCGTTGATAAAAATATGCCTGACTTGTGAATAAAACTAAAGGGATGAAATACATTTTCACTGTATGCACCTTGCTAGCCATAGCCATAAAACAGAGGTTCCAGTTTCTCAGTTTTTGTATTATCTTTTGTTTAGTCCCTTTCCACATTATCCTTAGCTGCCATAACAGAATCCTTTTTAACCCTTATTCCTAAGTACTTAATTTTATGTCCTCATAAATATGGATACTGCTTAACCATTTCTTACATGGGGTACATACTATAGGCTATTGCCTTTCTTTTACTTTCAGTAATTAATTCTACTTCCTAAAAATACATGAAACTGTCTCTGAAAATACCAACACTGAAATATACTTTTCTGGTTTTATCAAGTACAAAATAGTATCATCTGCAAATAAAGCCAGCTTTTCTTGATTACCATGCCAGTTATATCCTTGAATTTCTGAGGGCTTTATTTTCTTTGCTAATGGTTCAAAATGTAACACAAATAAAGGGGAAAGAGGACACCCCTGTATGCTTGTTCAAACAGAACTCACAAGAGAGGAACCCCTCCCCCACTTAAATTCTCACCTCTGATCCCTCATATGTCCTCCTAATTAACCTTATCATTGTGTCAGGAAATACAAATGTTTCCATCGTCCTACTCATAAAATCCCAGGTTACTCTGTTGAATGCTTTCTTTGCATCAAGACTCACCAACAACAGTGGTATTTTCTTATATTCTGCTTCTCTCAGGAACATCATAAATCTATTAATGTCGTCAAATATTTGCCCCCTCTCCAAAAACCACACTAATCCATATCTATCAATTTTGGTATCACCTTTGTCATTGTTTTAGTAATTATAGACATAAACACTTTATAATTATGGTTTACATTCAAAATAGGCCTAAATGAAACTGGATCTGAAGGGTCTTTACAATCTTTAGGTACTACAGCCACCACAGCTTTCTTCGAGGATGTTGGTGGATCTCCTCATTTTAAAATACTGTTAAACAAAACCGTCTCTATCTTTACCACCTTCTTCCCTCATAGCTTCCAAACTGCCACAGGAATACCATCTACTCCTGGAAACTTTACCGTATATTAGTTATACGTCACAATTTTTATCTCATCTCCTCCAGTCCTTACTGTTAATAACTGCGCCTCATCTACCGCTAACCTTGGCATATTAATTCTTCCATAAACATTTCCATTTGTACGTTTTTCTTGTTTTCCACATTTCTCTGCTTTATACAAATTTTCATAAAATTTCTGAAATATTTATAATGCCTCTACATGATCTCTGGTTATTTTCCTTGTTATATGCTCCCAAGCTTGGCAACAACCCTTTCTACTTTCTGTTGCCTGAGCCATTGTGCTAAAAATTGTTATGCTCTGGGGTTATTTTCAAAATTATCCAGGTAGTCCCTTACTTTCTCTTAAGCACTCTGCAGTTGCACCTCTTCCTGTTCCGTGAGATTCTCCCTGTTCTGTAATACTTTAACCTAGCTCCCACAATGTCTTAATATTGTTTCTTTATTCTCCTTCTTTTGTGCACAGCAATATTCATGTAATTTATTACTAATTGTGCAGTAGCAAATTACTTGTATTTCAGGAGAATGTTCATTTTCCACATGCCACAATCTTGATATATGAACAATAGTCTTTCCAAGACACAGCACTAACCCTCACATAACTCTAACAAAGACAACGGACTCAAAAAAGCAGACACTTGTTAAATCTTCCACTACAAAAAATAAAAAGTGAACTATTACAAAATCTAAATACAAGTCACATTTTCACAACAGGACTTGAAATACAACTGATAGATCCCAGACAAAAGAGCAAAGCCTTCACATGTAACTTTTACAAGAGAAAAGCTTTTGATTCTGAGCCCAGAAGCAGAAAGAATAACATAATTTTAATTATACAATGATTGTCTATTAACATTCAAAAATGAGCATGTTGACTGGTCAGCCGAACCAGTGTGCCCACTGTAAATTGAGCATATACCAACAGGAAAAGTCTGCCCACTATGGTATCATTGGATGGCCAAACTTACCATGAACTAGCTAAACTACAAAATCAAAAAAGCCAAACACTAGCAGGTTCAGTCACCACCAACAAGCTAAGTAAATGTGAACTACATTTGTAAATCCAGCTAAAATAAATAAGCCAAACCATGGTCACCAGCTGAATTAAAAACAGTTTATTGTGGGGGGAAAAAAAAGAGCACTTTCATCCCGGTAGTACAGAACTTCATTAGAGTCAGTCTCTAATGAAGTTCTGTCCTACCGGAGCAAAAGTGCTCAGTTTATTTTTTCCACAATAAACAGTGTTTTTAATACAACTGGTGACCATGATTCAGCTTCCACCACATTTGCTGGACTTACAAATGTATTTCACGTTTACGTAGCTCGTTGGTGAAGGCTGAAGCTGCTGGTGCTTGGCTTTTCTGAATTTTGTGTACTTATTTCTCGGTAAACTACTAAATCACTCGCAACATTCTTTCTGAAAAACAAGTCAAAGAAATGAAAAAAAGAAATCAGAAATATAACTGACACTTATTGCAGAAAGAACATCATGGGTGCTACATGAACTTGCAAATACCTTCCACGTACAAAAATAAAACAAAACTTTTCTTCAATGGTGCCTGCCAACCATCATACAATTCACAATCACTCGGACCATCCTTTCCCGGGTTATGGGATGACACTACTCTTACTCCCTAGCTGTGTACAGGGAATACAAGGCAACACAGATGAAAAAACAAACAAAAATTTACTTTCAAACCACCAGTGTACTGTGTTAAGTGTGGGAACGCAAGTCCCATACACGTGCATAGTTCATCAAGCAACCCCAAGACATAAAATTAGTGTGGATGAACACCAAGACGCCGTTATACAAGGACATCATTTGAGAAAAATAATTTTTTCCCCTAACTAATGTCATTGTATAACAGCAATAACACATGGCTAGGTGTGGGTAATGCTGGCTTTATCCATGACTGGCTTTGTTCAACCTCGTGACCAAACCACGCCAACCTTGGGCAAATCCAGCATTACCTACACCTAGCCATGGGTTATTGCTATAATAAATCATTAAATAATTATTTCTAGAACTCACTGACTTGGAAAAAACTAGAGATCATTTACAATTTTAAAAGCTCTCTGTGCTATTAGAGACCACCAGTACATCTCCTCTCTTAAACCATCAATCCACTCGTTTTGTGTATATTATGTTAAATTTTCAAACTTCTTGTTCATTTTAAGAGCTGCAAAAAGCCAGGAAGTGCCATTATTTGTTGGGAGAATGTCATCCATGCTTTATTTTTTTTTCTTTCTTTCTATTTCCATCTCTGCCTGTTGACCATTTAGCCACCTCCAATCAGTTTCAAGCTCATTTGTTTCCTAGGGATACAGGGAGTCCCCTTGTTGATCCTCTAGTGCAAAAGCCATCCAGATGGATCTCATCCAGATAAACATCAGGGAGTTTAGTGCTCTTGCCAGCACCCTGGCAATGACATGCATTTTTTTAATTACTTTTTAATTTTTTTTCCATGTGTGTGAGAACCCCCCCCCCCCCCGGATTGTGATGGAGACACCTATATCATCATAGGGACTACTTATGTTCTTCTATCAGTGTGCACATGTTCCTTCACATGGCCAACAGCACTAACATCACTAGCTTGGGAAGTCATACTTATACTGTCCCTGCATTTACTCCATCTTTCAACTCCAACCCTGTCCTCTGGCAATGGTCAGGAGTGACTGCATGAGGCATCCAAAACCCCACCACCTAAGATGTGCATGCACATCATCCCAACTGTGTTGTAAAGAACTCAAGCTGCTAACCCATGCACCTAGGCCATAGTCAGGGTTATAACCCACTACACACTTCCTTTCTGAAGTAGAATCAAAGGCCTGGTGTTGGAGTTTTCTGAACCTTAGAGATTTGGAGCCCGTCTAATTCCTACAAGCAAAAGCAAAACCACTGCATCAGATAAAGTCCAGACCAGGCTCCAAAAATATAATGCTAGAAATCCAAGCAGGCAAAGGACACGCATGGCTTAAAACCAAACTATTTATTTAGTAAAAAAACATGCGTAGTACTCCTATGCTTCATCAGACATAAAATTCTGTCACAAGCCTAAACATTGTTAAACCAATCACTGCTAGCAACCTTTTTCCCTCCAATTAAATCTCATCATGCTGTTGCAAATATACTGATGTATTGGAAAATTTAATGCAGAACTGTGTCAACAAAAGCTGAAACAGTCCTGCCATCCCCATACTTAACTAAGTATACACCTTATGTGAAATTTACAATAAAAAAAAATAAAAAGTTTTTATTGATGAGATGGTTTATGTATGATGCATATTAAACTGTTTAGATATCTGCAATATATGCCTTATTTATTATGTCTGAAATTTATTATACAAGTTGTGGTTGGAACATACTACAAATGTGCTTATTTTGATAAAGTGTTAAGGTTACTTTAAATCACTTGGTTTCCACTAATTATTTAATTGGAGGGAAAAAGGTTGCTAGCAGTGATTGGTTTAACAGTGTGTAAAATGTTTAGGCTTGTGATAGAATTTTATGTCTGATATAGCGTAGGAGTACTATGCGAAATTGCTTACATGTTTTTTACTAAATAGTTTGGTTTTATGCTGTGTACGTCCTTTGCCTGCTTGGATTTCTTCCTTTCTAATTCCTACTGAAAGGTCGAGGGTTCTCAAATCTAACTCCAATGGCAAACAAAGTCTTGTGTTCTTTGTCACACTTCAATATTTATTTTTTACTCGTCAGACCAAACAGAGTGGTACCATTATAGGAAGTACTGATGAAGGATGCTTTGAAGTTATTTGCAAAATAACATCAGCGGAGCAAAGCATGACAGTGCACAGTAAGGCCAGTGCTGTCAGTCAAACTGCTCCATAAGAAGCATTATGAAGGAGTTGCATGGAGAGGTTAATGATACTCACCACTGTCCCCCAAGATAGCCTGCAACTATTTTCGGAAATCCTGTTTTGGAAGCCTCTTCAAAGTATCTACAGTTTGGTTTGCCAAGTCCTTTTGAAAGAGATTCATGTGTGTTAATTAATTTAATGCTCACAAGGAAAACATGGTTAAGGCATATGTTCGCTTCCCCATTCTATCTACCATCCTAGACTCTCTGTGAGGAAGATGGATTGAGGAGAACTCTTCAGAGAGTTTCTTCTTGGTCGAAGCTGTAATGATCATGGAGTAGACTGGAGGACCCTTTGTCTAGAACTGCCTATACTTATTTATTTATTTATTTTACTTATTTTACATTTTTAGGTTCATAGGTAGGTACTAGGCTATCTGTCCGAGGGCATTTATAAGCCTAGCCAGAGTGTGTCTGCTTTAGCCGCCCCACTGATTAATTAACTGATCCTCTGTCAAGCAGAGCCAATGAAGTGATCCCAGCGGTGTATTTTCTGTTACCCATCCACTCGTCAAGGTTTCTCTTGAAGAGTGTTAATGAGGGGCTCTGCCTGATGTAATTTGGAATTTTGTTCCAAAGCATGGGGAGTCTCTGTGACAGGAATCTATCCCTCCAGCATGTTCTATTTATTGTTGTGGCGAGGTTTAGCTCACTAGAGCGCGTGGCTCACAGTGGCTTGGATTTCTTTAGGTGGAGCATGTCCATCAATTCTGAGTTGGACATGGCTTTGTAAGTCAGGCAGAGATCACCTCTGAGTAAGCGATATGCCACTGAGTACAGCCGGAGTTTTTTCAGTCGGGCTGCATAGGACATACGTTTGAGGCCAGTAATCCTCTTGGTGAGGTACTTTTGTGGTCTTCCAACTGTTGGAAGTGTCTTGTGAGGTACATCCCAAATGGGGCATTGTACTCTATATGATGGGTCTAATGAGTGACAAGTACAGGGGCACTATAACCTCTCTATTTCTAGATGCGAACCCTTTAGTAATTAGATGGGCCACATAGAAGGATTCCCTAACTACTTTGGCAATGTTGTTGTTGTTTCTTTCGGCTTATCCTGGTTAGGGGTCGCCACAGCAGAACTCCGGTCTGCTAATGTTTGGTGGGGATTTTTACATGCCGTGTTACCAGCCCTGACGCACAAACTTCAACGAAGGCACGCCCATTCACACATGCCTCCACACAGAAGACGCTCTAGCTGAGGAGAGATTACTATCTACCTGGGTCCCCAGATCTCTTATTACCTCTTCTGTATTAAGGGGGCTGCCACCTATGTGGTAATTCGTGGGTGTTTTGTTTTTCCCAAATGGGATGACTATGCATTTTCTGGCATTTAGCTTGAGGCCATGACTTTGACACCAGGTGTCTGTCTCAGTAAGGCCCTTTTGGAGGATGTCCATGTCAGCCGGAGAGTCAATTATGGCTCCCAGTTTGCAGTCATCTGCGAACTTGGTTAGACATAGTCCTCCTGTGTTTGCCTGTACTTCTGAGAAGTATATGCCAAACAGTAGGGGTCCCAGGACCGAGCCTTGCGAGATACCACTTGTGACTGGTTTAGAGTCGGACCTGGAGCCCGCTATTCTTACCGTGTGAGTTCTGTCTGTAAGCCAGTTGTGACATAGGGGTTTATGTTCAGGCTGGTGAGTTTTTCTGTAATACCCGAGTGGTGAATGGTGTCGAAAGCCTTGGCAAGGTCAAGGTTGGCTGTGTGAACCACCTTTCCCTCGTCTATGGCCTTGGTGACTGTCTCGAAGAAGTCAACCAGGTTTAGTAGGCATGATCTGCCCTTAACAAAGCCGAACTGGGTCGGGTCAAGTGTTTGGAGGTTCCCAATGTCTTTGTTAATGAGTTCCATGATGATGCGCTCCATAGCCTTGCAGACCAGGCTTATGGGGCGATAGTTACCAGGGTCAGTTGTGGCCCCTCCTTTGTGGAGAGGAATAACCGTTGCTGTGTGCCAAGAGGCTGAGGTTGAACAGCGTGTTTATGTGGAGGGTTAGTTCGTTCTGTAGTTCGTGCAAGACGCAGAGTGGGACACCATCTGGTCCCATTGACGCTGTGTTTCTGGCTTTTGAAAGGGCTGTTTTCACCTGTGCGTCTGTGATTTTTGGGACACTACACTTTTCCGGTATTATTGTGGGCCCTTTTGGAGGTGAGAGGGGGGTGAAGTTTGCACTGAATCTATCTGCCAGGATATTGGCAACATCAGTAGGTTCAGTATATTTTGTGCTATTTTGCACTAGTTCAGTGCATATCTGTGAGTTGCCACTTAGATTCTTAACATAGCTAAAGAAGGCTTTGTGGTTATCTTTTGAAACCTTGGCTATTTTTCTTTCGAAGTTAGCCTTGGATGATTTCATGAGGGACCTAAGTTTCTTACCGATACTGATCAGGGATGTCTTTTTTTCTTGGGATTTGCTTTTTTTCTGAACTAGTTTCCTCCTTCTATTGTATAGCCTGTTTATTGCAGGGGTCCACCAAACTGGTGTCCTTCTGTTGAGCAGGTTTGTCCGACTGAGCTGACAGCCCTTTTTCATTGGAGGACTGGGGAGAAAAGCTCCACAGATTTACAATGAGTAATAACATATAGGACATTTAAAAATAATAGATAAGAGCATTTCAACTGCAACAGTCAAATCATACAAATTAATTACAGAGTGAAGTTGCCACTTAATATAATTTAGGTGTGGAAACAAACTAAACAAAAATTACATAAAGGCAAAAGAAAGTAGTCAGTAGGCTATCCTACGAAAGGTAGACAGTTTAAGGTGGTTGAGTACAATGGCATAACCAGTGACATTTCATGTACTCTTCTGAGCTTGTTTTAAATTCTTTCAGTTTATTGAGAAACCTAATTTCCAATGGCAGTTTGTTTCAGGATAAGGAAGGATAGTAACTGTAGAGGTTATGACCAATTTTGTGTTTGGGTTTATAGATCTGTAGTAAGTCTTGGTCAGAGCTTTGGAGAGTCCTAGATGGAGTGTAGAAAGAGATTAGTGGAGATAGGTTAGGACAGTATGATGGTTGGTGTAATATAGAGTGGATAATCTGAAGCTGAGAGAGGAGAAGCTGGTGGGGTAGTTCTAGCCAGTTTACATTTTTTTTAAGGAGATACAGTGATGGGATCTATAGTTTTGGTTTGCTGCAAATCTGGCCACTTTGTTATAGGTGGTTTCTAGCTTAGTTAGGAGAGAAGTTTAGAGGTTTGTGAGGATTTTAGAGCTATACAATAGGTTTGGTGGTTTACTATCAACATTTCGAACATGTTTGTTGCAAGTACTTATGTCCTCAAAAAAACAATGTCGAAACTTATGATAGTGATCAACAAAAAGAACGAAGTCGAAATGTCGACATTTTTCGAACATACCACCGCATCCTGTGTCATACAACAAACATTCTGCCCATGCGCCCCCACACCCCCTGTTACTTACATATACAAATTCTGAGATCACAATACAGTGACGGAAAGGGTACATTTCCCAATCCCCACTACAGTGCGATCTCCACTCAATATGCCGAATTCACAACAATGAACGCACAATACCATTCGCTGTTGTGTATTCGGCATGTTTTTTTTGCACATACAAACCTGTGCAAACTTACTTTCAGATATCCATTGTCACACACTTCAGCTGCGACATTTCGATGGTACACAGATTTGGTAGCAGGTATGCATAGGTGAGGGACACTTTAGCTTTGTTGGTGAGAAGCTTTTTATTTCTACATAAGAGACCAAGTTTTTGATTTTTTTTAATACAGTTAACATGCAAATCAAATTTCAGCTGGTCATCTATAATGACTCGTAAAAGTTTTGTGTTAGGTTCGACTTTGGCAGATGTGTTATTTAGAGAATGGATAGAGAAAGTAGATTTAAGATGGTTTAAGTTTTTGGGAAGAAAAAGTAAGAGTTTATTTTTTTGGAGATTCAGGATTAGCTGGTTATTGGAGAGCCAGGTTTTGACTGAGTTAAGGATGTCTGAGTAACAGAAATTAGGTCGGACAGTGTATCTGCAGTGGTTATGACTGTAGAGTCATCAGCATATTGGACAAGGGATGACTTAGGACAAGAAGTATAGAGTAGGTTAGTAAAAATATTGAAAAATAATGGGCCAAGAATCGATCCCTGGGGAACACCCATTTTGACAGGTAGAGAGGTGGAGAGAGCAGAGAGCCACTTTACTGATTGTAGTCGATCAGTAAGATAACTAGAAAACCAGGCAATGGTAGTGGAAGAGAAATTGCTGTTAGATAGTTTATTCAGAAGAAGGGAGTGAGAGACTGTACCAAATGCTTTGGAAAGATCTAGAAATAAGCAGGAGACTAGTTTATTGTTATCTCAGGCAAGAGAAATGGTGTTGAAGGAGAGGAGGGCAGTAATGGTACTGTGTTTAGGACGAAAGCCATGTTGTGTAGGAGTGAAGAGATTTTCTTGGAGTAAGTATTGCATGACTTGCTTGTGTATGCATTTTTCCTAATAATTTTGAGGGGGGTGAGAGGATAGCTATAGAGGTCTGAAACTGGATATTTCTGTGGAGTTACCTCCTTTGTGTATGGGTAAAGTATAGAATTCTTATATGTAGGAAGACTTCAAATTTTGTCTGGTTTACAAGATGTGGCTTCTACTGTGTTGGGTTCCTCTCACAGCCTCCTAGGGACCAAGTCCATAATTCCATCAATTGGAGGAAACACCCAAGAAGTAGACAGAGCAGACCCATGTACCTCAAAGATAACTTTTTTGCCCTTAGAGGAAGGTAAAGTGGACCAAGATTCCCCTCTGTCTCATTAACTCAAAGATTTTGCTGAAAATATTACCTTCAGAAGGGGACTGCAGGGAACCCTCTCAATCATGCAAGTCCATATCTGAGGTGGGACTACGTACAACAGTCTCCTTTTGCATGACCTCTTCCTGGGGATCTCCAATTGTGTCTGATCCCCAGAGATGTCTGTTAGCACTGTAGCTGTATCTCTGAGAACATTTGGGCTTCTCTGTCCCTGAAAACCATGAAATGAGGGCTTATAAGCAAGTGGGTAGGTAACAAAGAAAGGAGATGGTGCTGATGCAATCCATGTGGAATCTCTCAGTGGAGAAACTATTACCCTCTCCATGGCTTCAAAATCCAACTGTGGAGCCAAGCCCACCACTCCCTAACCAGAAATTGCTGGGGCCAAGAGTCGATTACCTAGAAATGAGGAACCAGGCAGGTTTAAGATGGAAACTAGTGCTAACACTTCAAAGGCCAAAGAGTATAACATCGAAAAAAGTCCCACACATGTTGGGGCCAGGTATATGGCATCGAGGACCCATTGTGGAGCTGTCAGAGCCAGGACTCAATTGACCCCAGGTGTTTTAGAGTAGAGTGCATTGAAAGGGTAGGTATCAGCACCAAATGCACTGCCACTTGGGCCAATATGACTTGGTCCAGGTTGCAAGACTGCTCAGAGGCCAATGGCATGGAGACAGGAGCTAATTTGTTGGTGAAAGAGACCAATCTGATCTGTCCTGGAAGCAGAGGGATGGAATGTTGCTTAGATCCATCTGAGTTTTGAGAAAGGCCCTCATCATGGGTTCCTTGTCCACTTCAGTTGTACTTCTTACTGATTTGAAAGACCCCCTGGAGGCCATTTTAGAGGCCCTCATAAATATGAGTGTAGATAGTTCCCTGCCCAACAAATATCTACTCAGAGTTGCAGGAGGGTTTTGTCTCAGTAACATTTGAGACAGTGGAACCTACTTTAGAGTCCCATCATGGTGAGAATTAATGGCCAAAAAATAGACTTAACATACTAATTCTGAGATGGCCATTTCTCAGAATATCTCGTTTTCTTCAAATAATGGCAATCTTAAAATTAGTATACATGAATTCAGGGGGTCTGAACACATGGGGGTGAAGTGGGGTTTGTCACCCTACAAAAAAGTATTTTAAAGGTGAAAAGCGATGTTTGATATTCACTACTCTCCTGCATTTTCAGTGTTTTGTTTTTGGCATGTTTCAACTCAGCATTATAAGTGCAGGCATTTCAAACCACAGCCAGTAATCTGTAAAGATCTTACTGATGCAGTAGAACTGGATGGAAAATGGCAGTCCGTATCCTGGCTTTTGGGCATTAGCATCTGAGGAAGAAGTCAAATCTTGTGTCTTTCCTTTACTCAAATCTTTATTCATTTCTCTCTTTCTGAAGTCTGAGGGTCTGGGGGGCAAAGGGTCTTTAGCAATCAGCTTACTGCAGTGATCTGCAAGAGCTCTGACAAATTTCACAGTCTACAGCAAAGTGATTTTGTGTCCAAAACTGGCGTACTTTTTAAAACTTTTGGCTGTGCCTATCTTCATAATATAATATTCCCCATCGCACACAAACAAACATACAAACAGAATGAATTTGATTAAAGGAGGAAGAAAAAGGAGAGAACATACTTAGGCAAAAATACTTTTTTTTTTCTTTCGAGTAAAGCCAAGATGAAAAACGGTAGGCACCCGCCTTAGCATTTAGAGGAGCTCAGGCTAAAAGGGAATTTATGAAGATTTGACAAAATTCAGAAAGGCCAAGCAGACACACACACACACACACACACACACACACACACACACACACACACACACACACACACACACACACACACACACAGAGTAACCTTTCAAAAGGATGAAATACTATGTTAGAGAAGCTGGAATGTCTAAGAAACAAGAGCATTTAGCTGCACGGGTTGAGGATTGCCTGATTCCAATGGTGGCAAATGGGATTTGAGAGCAGAGGGGAAGGAAAAGGCTTCATATAGATCCCACAATTTCCAAGCATGCAGCTGACAACTTCCATTACCAGTTTGCTCAATCCTCACCCAAAGGAATAAAGGGGGTAAAGGGCTCCCACCCATGGGGTTTAATGGATTTAGGGGTAGGAGGAAGACAGGACTCGTCCAAAACAAATTACATGATACTACTACAAAAATCAAACAGTAAAAATAAAAAATAAAAATATATGCATGGAGGAAGCCCTCCTGTAATCCCACATATGAGGCTCTGCCTCCTACGTTCCCTTATATCTACATACGGTCTGTGCTCACACAGACTTGCAGAAAGGGAAACATCCTAAAAGCTGAAATAGGTTCCTGCACCTCACTGATAGCATTCTGTTGTTTATAATTCATGAAAGCATACACCAACCAATATCAAACACCACTACAAAAACTTAAAACATTTCTTCTAAGTAAATACTTGCCACCATTTCCACTTCAGCTAGAAAAGTACAGTTGTGTACACTTACCATAAATGAAGATGTTCGAGTGTATTCACTGTTGCAGTCATTACATTTGGGTAATCTGCTGGCAGGTTGCCCTCAGTCGGCCTGATTAACCAAGTCTTGGGTCCTGCGTCGGTTGCTATCCCTTCTTCCATGATATCAGGTCATCAGTGGTATAAAACATGCAGCCGACGCCATTACATCAATTTTTCTTGCCCTAGATGTCAGGTGCCCCCCAAATGGGGAGCCAAATATTTAAGTAATTAAAAACACAAAAATATACCTCCAAACAAAAGCAAATACACCACAAAGGCTTTTACGCATAGCAAAGGAAAGTAGAGGTATAGTAAGAGAAAAACAGGGGGTCGGAGGGAGGGTAACCAGGACTGCAACAGTGAATACACTCAAACATCTACATTTATGGTAAGTGTACACAGCTGTACTATGTTCTTCGTGTTTCACTGTTGCAGTCATTACATTTGGGTAGAGTCCCAAAGCTACGGTTGGGAGGATGGATTTATACAGCATTAGGATCAGCTATAAGGCCCTGCAGGACAGCAGTGACAAAGCCAGCTCTGGATTTAGAGAAGAAAGGTAAATGGTAATGTTTGGTTAACGTATGAACTGAGCTCCAGGTAGCAGCTTCTAGAATGTCTCTGTAGGAACACCGCTGAGAAAGGCTGTAGAAGTAGATGCAGCCCTGGTGGAATGAGATCTGATCCCCTGTGGGACAGTTTTACCATGGTGCATGTAGCAGAAATGAATACAATGGCTTATCCATTTGGAAATGTTCTGCTTTAAAATAGCCTTTCCCTCTGCCCCTGCAGCAAATGCCACCAGTAGTTGTTCAGATTTCCTGAGAGATTTTGTCCTGTTTAAGTAAAATCTAAGTTGTCTGTGTACCTCGAATGAATGCAGAATCCGCTCCCCCTTGTTCTGTGGATTGGGAAAGAAAGTTGGCAAATGAATGGTCTGATTAACAGCCACACTGGATACCACCTTAGGCATGAAGGATGGATTGGTCCTGAGAGACACCCTGTCCGCATGAAAAATAATGAAAGGCTCCACTGTCATAAGAGCCTGTAATTCAGAAATCCTTCTAGCTGAACTGACTGCTAAAAGGAAAGCTGTTTTCCAGGAGAGAAATTTTAAGTCTGCAGTAGCAGCTGGCTCAAAAGGAGGGAAAGTGAGTTTTTCCAATACAAAATTGAGGTCCCAGGCAGGAGATGGAGCTCTCCTGGGTGGTCTTAAGTTTTTTGCTCCTCTGACATACTGCTTTAGCAGAGGATGACAGAAGAGAGGAGGTTCTGTGTTGTAATGAGCTGAAATGGCTGAGGCATGGATTTTTATGGAAGAAAAGGAAAGGGCCTTGTGAAGCATCTCAGTTAAGTATTGTAAAATCTGAGGAATATTGGGCACTGTTGTGCTTATCCCTTGTGATTGATTCCAGGCACAAAATCTTTTCCATTTATCAGCATAAGATTTTCTAGCACTAGGCCTTCTTGCCTCCAAAATGACATCCATCACAGGTTTGCTGAGGGATGAGTGAATTTAGGTGATTAGCCACGCTGCAAGTTTCAAAGTTTGGAGCTGAGTGTGAAGAATTTGGTTGTTGTACTGAGACAGTAAGTAAGGTGTCTGAGGCAGGTGCCATGGTGGAAGGTGTGACACATTGTGCAGGAGTAGGTACCAGTGTTGGTGAGGCCAGTCTGGAGCAATCAAAATCATTTTTGGTTTGTCCCTTGTGACGTTTAGTAGAACTTTGGAGAGCAGAGGTAGAGGTGGAAAAGCACAGACTGATAGGTTTTTCCAGCTGAATGATACAGCATCCACTTTCCAGGCTTTTTTGTGATGAGTCCTTGTGCAGAATTTGTCCAGCTGATAGTTCTGGAGCGAGGCAAAAAGATCTATGTCTGGACTCCCCCATTTGTGTATCAACATGTTGAAAATCCGTGGTTACAGTTTCCATTCGTGTGGGTCCATGAGATTTCTGCTTAGTTCGTCTGCCAGAGTATTCAGCTTCCTGGCAGGAATTGAGCTTGTAGTTGTATGTGATAGGTCAAGGCCGTGTTCCACAATGCCATAGCTAGTCTGCAAAGGGGGTAGGAGTGTGTACCCCCCTGCTTGTTTATGTACCACATAACTGTTTTGTTGTCTGTCTTTATCATTAATTGTCCTGGATGAAGGTAGTCCTTGAAGGCTGTCAGTGCATTCTGTACAGCTAGTATCTCTTTTTGATTGATATGAAGGTGCATTTGATTTGGGCTCCATTTGCCCTGAATGCATATCCTCGCCAGATGAGCCCCCCAAGCATAGCCTGATGTGTCTGTAGTTAGGGTTTGGGCGGCAGAGGGTGGAGTGAATGGTGGTCCCTTGTTTTGGTGGCAGGCCTCTGCCCACCACAGGAACTCTAGTTGCAGGCAAGGTATGACAGAAATCATTGTTTCCAGGCTGTGACAATGTTGACTCCATAAACTCTTTAAGTACCACTGAAGTTTCCTCATATGCAGTCTTGCATATGGAATTAGAAGAATGCAGGAGGCCATGAACCCCAAGGCTTGCAGAATTTGTCTTGCAGATAGCAGGGTTTTTGTGGCCACTTGTTTGACGCAAGTTACTAAATAAATTTGTTTTTCTGGCGTAAGGTAAGCCATCTGGGCAGTTGTATTCAAGCTTGCACCCAGGAATGTAATTTTTGAGAGGGTACCAGTTGTGATTTCTTTTTGTTTATGGTGTACCCTAGACAAGTATGAACCCTTTTTACAAACGCCAGATGTTTTTGAAGAATGTCCCTGTTTTCTTCCTGAATTAGACAATTGTCCAGGTATGGATATATTTGAAAATTTCTTTGCCTGCAAAATGCAATTACTGGAGCCAGGCACTTTGTGAAGACCCTGGGCGCAGTAGATAAGCCAAAGGGCAGTGCAGAGAACTGGTAATGCAAATAGCCTGCTTTGAAGTAGAGGTATCTTCTGCAAGATTCCCTGATTGGGATATGCAGGTAAGCCTCTTTAAGTCTAGAGTTCCCAACCAGGCATCTTAGCCTAGCATAGGAAGTAACTGTTGAACAGTAAACATCTTGAATTTTGGAATGTCCAGAAATATGTTTAGAGTAGATAAGTCCACAATTGGACGCCATGATTTGTCTTTTCTGGGTACCAGGAAAAGTCATGAATAGAAACCTTGTCCCTTTTCCTCTTCTGGGATTGGCTGAATAGCTCCCATGTTCATGAGAGACAGTACTTGTTTCTGGACCTCTGCCCACTGATTTGGGGGCAGGTCTGGCCATCCATTTGGGATTGGCAACGTGTGGAAATGAAATCTGTATCCCTGGGATACTATATTTAAATCCCATTTGTCCTAGGTTACACGTTGCCAGTTTCTTGCATGAAGTGTCAGTTTTCCCCCCTAAGGGGCGGCTAAAAGGTAAGTGTAGAGGGAAGTCATTGAGACTGCTTACCATAGGGAGGTGCCTTGTTGTTTCCAGATTTGGAGGAGGAGGCGGCACCCCATTGTTTTGTTCTAAAAGTCCCTTGTGACTGAAACCTGGAGCCTTTGGAATGTCTGGGTTTAACTTGAGTGTCTCTTGAAGGAAGTGGAAAGGACTGGTTCTTAGTAGGCCAGTGCCTACTAAATCTTGGAGGTTGCACTTGTAAGAAGTCTTTCACAGTTTGCATAGATTTAGCTTTATCTTCCATCTTTTTTAAAACTTCTTCAGCCTTATTACCAAAGAGATGGTCCTGTTGTAAAGAAGATTCCAACAATTTTGCTTTAACATGATCAGGCAGAGTTTGCTCTTTGAGCCAAGCATGCCTTCTTAGCACAGACCCAGTTACAGCAGCCCTGCAAGAGGCCTCCAAAGAATCAAAACCACATTGCAAAGTATGTTTTCCAACTTGTTCAGCTGAATGCAATAAATCCTGTAAACCTTTATTTTCCACACAGTCAGAAATTAACATCATTTTCTTTTTAAGCAGTCCCATGACATGCTGCTGATATTTAAGCATATGAAATTGACTTTAAAGCCCTGATTATCAAGGTTGCAGAAGTGTAAACCTTCTTACCCCATCTATCCAGTGCCCTGGAATCTCTATCAGAAGGGGTAGGATTTTTAGCAGTAGAGGCCTTAATGCCCTTGGGACCCTGAGAAATGGTTTCAGTATCTGCAATAGGATTTTTGAAAAGGAATTTGTGGGAGTCAGGAACACTGTATTATCTGCTTGGCTTACAAGGAGCCAGAGGCAGAGAATCAGGAACCATGCTAGATTCTGAAAAAACATCATCAACAACGTCTAAAACAGGAGGTATAGCCAAAGGCCTATGCTGAGGAAGAAGAAGAAAATCCCTAAGTCTCTTTTTAGATTCAGAGAAATCCTGACTTTCCCAGTGGAAATGTTCCCGTAAGGTATGTAAAGTTTCCCCAAAAGAAAAATCCTCAGGGGGAGAAGCAGAAGGAATGGAATCTTCTGCATCAGGGTCCTCATAAGTAGGTATAGACAAATCCTGTTCATTAGAAGAGTCAGAAGAAACAGAATCATGTTCAGAAGATTCATAATCAATGTCTTGCCTAGGCATCTTAAGAAGGGGGGGGGGGTGTTGGCTTCCCCTGATCAGAGTAATTAAATCATCAGCCATTTTGATCATTTGTTTTTTAGGCATAAGGGCCTACACATGTGGCCCAGGCGTCAGTTTTTAGACATAGATTTAGATTTTGGCCTTAGATTTGAACATGGCATCGGTCTAATATACAAATCTGTAGGCTGAAAACACCCTCAGAAGCCGGTGCCCGCACAGTGGCTCTGGACCCATCTAAGGTAGATACATCTGCAGTTTCCATAATTGAAGCATCTCACGGCATACCGGACACTGAATGGGTCTCAGTAGAGGCCTGAGAATCACAAGTAGCGGGTATCAGGGGCTGCGAAAGTGCCTCACTGAGTAACAGTGAACTGGCGACTGGCTTAGGAGAAGCGTCGTCGTCAGTTTTGGACCTCGACGGCCTGTCTCTGTCTTTTTCTTTCATTTTTTAGGTATTCCGGTAGTCGGATTGCTAACCGACAACATTTCTGGATAATTAAAGCATGAGCCAAAATATTTAGAAGCAAAAATATACCGACGTTTAATAGTGCATTGATTAAATTTAGCACAAAACCGACAGCAAGGTACGTTGTGGTCAGGGCCTAGGCAAGGAATACAGTACAAATGAAAATCCTTATGAGGTATTTGCTTTCCACAAGTATTGCAATTATTAACTTTTACTGACATCGGTAAGGAGCAAGAAAAAGTTTCCCCAACGGGGTACTTAACTTTTAGTTGAAGACTTCGGTTCTGAAACTAGAAAATGAAAATTTCAGGAGTCGGCCGACCGGCACTTGCGAAATGCTTCTGCTTCAGGCACCGCACTGCAAGAAAGACTGATGTAATGGCGTTGGCTGCATGTTTTATACCCCTGTTGACCTGACGTCATGAAAGAAGGGACAGCAACTGACGCAGGACCCAAGACTTTGTTAATCAGGCCGACTGAGGGCAACCTGCCAGCAGATTACCCAAATGTAATGACTGCAACAGTGCAACACGAAGAACATCATCAGTGTCAAACTTTTACAATAATTAATGTTACAGTAACCAGTACTAATGGATGCAAATAATGAAACACCTTCAGTCATCATACAATAAGACCTTCCATATAAGCAGTTTCAGTAATTCACTAATAATTTACATTCATCCATGCTTTTATTACCTGCTTAATTCATTTGAGGGACACAGGGGTTCCACAGCCCATCCCAGCACTTAGTGGAACAAGTCAAAGGAACCTAATACTGAACCGTCTGACAGCCCTTCACAGAACAGACAGACAGATGGACATATGCATGGGGAGTGCACGGATTGAGTCACACACACCTATAAGGAAACTGAAAGAAAGCCGTTTCACTTATGGCACTTCGTGATGTAGGATGAAACAGAAGCACAAGCAGAAAATCAGGCAAGCACAGGGTGGATGTGCAGAGTCCACAAAGTAGGCAATGCAGCTGTACCATTTGATGGATGTACATGATTTATATTCTGCTTCATGACTATCATGGTCTGTTTTAGATAAATGCACTTAGGTGAAACCATCTGTATTTTCAGCAACACGTTTCACCACTACATTCCCTCAGTTTTCTATAATCCTCATAAATTCCCTCCAACCAGCCTATTCTAAACCTTTTAAATAAAGTCACATTTATATTTATTCATAAATATCTCTGACTCTTATAAGATTTACTTTCACTTTGGAACTATCACATTAGCAACACTGTAAATAAATAGTTTTACAATTATATTTTAAAATGAACAGGCACACATTTAATGGCTGGGTATGATAAACACTATATACCTTAAGAAATGGCAAAGATCTGACAGTAAATTACAAACAGAACAGGCACAGGTGCTGACTGATCCCTTGAGTTAAATAGCTGCATGTATTATACCCAAGCATTAAATGCGCAATTTAAATGACACAGAATTTTGTTTTCTACAGGAGCATTCTTCTTTCATAAATTTAAAAGGAATTCAGTCTTAAGTTGGCTGTATTCCTATTCTGCTCTTTGGCTCTTAAACTGCACAACAGCTGTCATTTCTACATACTTTTTTCCCCGAGTTTTTCCTGTAGTGATAACAGAACTGATGTCTCCAAAATGAAACTATCAGACACAAAAACACACAGCTGGATTGAAAATATATTGATATTGTCACACCAGGCATGCCACTTCATGACACAGAGCCACACCTGCCATATGGTTTCCTGGTTTACTTAGTGTAAATTAAACTATGTATTTTATTAGCCATTGCAGTGAATCATTTGTGCTGCATGAAAAGTTTTCACACAGAATAAACTGGTTGATTCATAACAAAATGAGCATGCAAGTAATTATTAACTTCTACTCTACATGTAAAAAAATATCCCTTATTTCTTTTCAGAAAAAAATATTTCTAAGGAGTTTTATAAACAGAAGAAGAAATTTTAGAATTACATTACATTAAACTTGTTCTAAAATCAAGCATATGTATGCTTTGGTAATGCTATTTGTTTGAAGTATTTGAAACAAAACAATGATTTTGCATTTATTCTATGTACAAAATGCACTAATTCTACACAGTAGTGAGGTCTTGATTTTGGTCATGAACATCAGAAGGGTTCTCCTGGTATGTTCAAGGACTGTAATTGTGATCTTTGGAACTACGATAATTTAAGTGCAGTTATGCAGAAATATATACTAACTCTGAAACTGCTGTTTCTTGGAGTATTCCCTCTTCTTCAAGGTACAACGATCTTGGAGTTGTATATATAAGCAGTGGGGAGTGGGAAGATGCAGACCTCTAAATCAGGAAGTGCAGAGTGATTTGCCCTCCTGCAGAAAAATTCTTTAAATATGTAACAATGACCTTCAAAATTTACTGTTGCTTATGTTAAATTGCACTTACATTTTTATAGTTTTGGGCCAAGCATGATCAAGTTTTAAAGTTGTCTTGAACCACAAATGGGCATTTTAATTATAGCAATGCAAGTTTACATTTTCTGGTAAGCTTCACTGAATCTGCATTTTACTCTAGTTTATTACCTAGCAATATTTCAGAAACCCATGTCAATCCATTAAGTTAAAAATATGGAAAAGGATATTTCATGCAAAACATTAAAATCGATACTTTGTCAAGTATGTGAAGCAGATGGAATAAGTAACACAATGAATTATTAACACTGATGCACTGGTGGTTTGTCTGTGGTAACTTACCATTAACAGCATAATCTATACAGGTAAGTAGATTAACTTGTTTAATTAAATCTAGTAATACATGGCCAAAACATATAAATACAGTAACAAATGTGCAAAACATATGTACAGAGTGTCTGACAATTATAAAATCCTGATTCTGGCCATGTTTAACCTCTGAAAGTGCTGCTTTGTCAAAACAGTGTTATCTGTCTGAGACAACATTACAATTTGCTTTTTCTTTTCAATGAGATGTGATGACCTTGCAGAAGATTTTCTAAATTTTTGGGCTGTAAAGGAAGTACCCTTCACAAAGCAATACAAAGTACAACCCCACAAAAATCACAATTTCTCTCTTGTGATAACTGTTTCTTTTGAGAAACAGTATTCAGTGGGGTGTGTTTATTAAAGTGTATTTTGTAATATAATATTTCTACAAGATGCCTTACTTATGGAAGGCTTAGTAACTACATTTGTTTTGCCAACATATTTTACTTTTTAAGAGTACATTTAGATTTTTTTGCATTCATTAATCAGCTTTATTAAAACATTTAATCAAAATCCTCACCTACCTAACCTGTTACCTTAGCCAGTGGTTTGCTGCAGTTTCTTGCAGAATATTATGGACAGTGCAATTTACTAAAATGCACACACAATTTAAGTACGTTTTGCAGCAAACTACATTTAGGCTTGAATTTGTAATAAATTAGCCTCTTCGCTGTGTCTAACAGCCCATATGACCACAGTCAAATGAACTTCTGAGAGACTTGGTTGGCTACAATCACCTGCATTAGAAGCTGAAATTAAGTGCAAACTTGTAGTACTGTGTTTTTTTCTTCTGTTAAGTGCAAACTTGCAGTTTTAAAAGTACTGTATTTTATTTTTTCTGTTACCTAATTGTTTCACTGAATAGTGTGTTGTGTGTCTCTCTCTGCAGTTAGTTCCCCATCCACCCTCCCTGTTCTTGGTCTTGGTGTTAGTGTTGGTGGCTCTGGAAATGCCTGTCCCTCCTGTGAGTCTGTATTTGAACACTCCTCCTGGGTCTATCTCATTTGCTCACTTAACCGAGAACAGTGAGATCATATTCTGAGTCTAGTGTTCACTCTACTAAATACAGAGAAGATTTGAGAAGGCCAACCCATTTAGATTCTTCCTTCCTCTCTCCTTGCACTTTACTAACAAAAAAACTGCACTTTATTCATTTGCTTTTACTGTATTTGTGTTTCCTCCTACTTTATTTAGCTTTTGCCTCTTCTTAAAAGTACTCAATTTTATTTATTCTGCTGCATTTATTACTGCTTGGTAGCAGCCTGACTAAATTGTAACTGTTATTCTAAGTCTTTTGGTTTAAGCACATGGGCTTCATACCGGTTGTTTTACATTAAGAAGGTTTGTGGTCTGCATTGTTGTGGCAGGACAGGTAGCTTACATCCTTCTAAGCTGGGAATTGCTGATTGAAGGCTCAGTGTCTGCTATTCTAAAAGTGTATTAGTTCTGGTTTAAGCACGTGGGCTTCAGGCTAGTTATTCTACATTAAGAAGGTTTGTGCTCTGCACTTTTGGGGGAGGAGAGACTGGATTCTGCCCTTCTAAGCTGGGAATTTCTGGTCACGGGCTTATTGTGCCTGCTTATTTGAACTGCTTCTTTCTGAAATTGGTGCGCCTTGTTGCTGTAGAATAGACCAGATTCAGGCCTGCTGAATCTAGCTTTGTTTGTATAACTTGAGCACTGATCCAGGCCATCATTTTTTGGAGAAGGTTCCCCTGCACCCTAGTGGCAGGAGAGTGCAGTTAGAACTTGTCTGATTAAAGAGTGCTGGAACAGGGCTCAGTTTTGAGCTTTTTTCTGTTTAACTGGGTAACTTGTTTAAATCAGTTTGTTCCCTTTCTATTGTTTTATTATATAAAATTGCACTTTATTCATCTGCTTTTACTATATTTGTGTTTCTTCCTGATTTATTACTAGGGGCATTGACTACAACTCTGATCTGAGATATATAACAATAAATATCCTTGTTTGTGCATTTAAAGTGTTTTTGATTGTATCTGCTTTATTTTCTGAAAAACAAAAACAAAAAATATAATTGTTTCCCGCCTTTCTAAGCTAGTATAGTCCAGTTTTCAGGTTAGTGCTGAATTCAGGGCTGTGTTACAAATCTCTGTGTTTGCCCATACCTTACCTGGATAGAAGGAAGTTTCTCTGTTCACCTGTGAGAGAGGGGAGCTTTGAGCAGCCTATCTGTCCCTGGAGGAGTGGTTTCAGCCCAGAAATTAGTAGTTTATTGGCCATTTCGGGCTAATTTATATCTCTTTCATTTCCCTGCTATAAAAACCGCATTTGCCCGGTTTTGCATGCCGGGCAGCACCGATTAGCTAGGATATAACTATTCCCGGCTCCACAAAGTCTCCTCTTCAATTTTTCCCTTGGAACTAGACAAACTTTCAACTTAAGCACTCAAGCCAGTCATTTCTCACCTCAGCACTTACTCAAAACTCATAGAAAGCACTTATAAACCCTAGCACTAGACCCCCTATACTGTACAGAAGGACAAAACTCTCTATTCGACCTTACCAGCCATTCAGTAAAACAGTTCACTGTACCTATCCAGGCATGTCCAAAGGGCAGTTTCAGGTGTACTCTCCAGTCCAATTGGTGAATCTGGGCATTTTGAGGCAATGTTACAACTGCCTCGTGTACATAGACAACCCTCTCCTCCTACACCAAACACTAATACATACGAGAGATGCAATTAATCAGCCAAACTGGAGGCTAAGCTCTCTCAACCAAAGACTGGATCAGACAGTCAAGAGGAGAAGGGAAATACTTGCATCACACCACCAGTCTCACATAGACTCATTAAACCAGCACCAGCAAAAAAACACACAAATACACGAAAGCATACTCGGAGTCTCTAACAAAAATCTGCAAAAGCAACAGAGACCTCCAAAGCAGATATCCAAGCAACCTCCACCCCCAACACAAACCATGAAACACATCATACACAAAACCAGTGTGTCACGTAATCACAGCCCTTAAGGCAAAATAACATACCCAAAATACTAGTAAGAGGTGACTCTATAAGTCAGGCACACTGACGTCCCACTCACTAGGCTGAATAAGGAGAAGGTTACTGTTAGCTGCCAGTCGGGTGCCAGGATCTGCCACATAACACAAGCACTCAGGTCAATCCAGAACAAGTACAAATACGACTCTGTCATTGTCCACGTTGGTGTGAGTAACCTGAGCCGTACCTCCCTGGACTACATGAAAAGAGACATGGAAGAGCTCTCTGATCACGTAGCCCAGGCCGGTATGACCCTGACCCTGAGTAGCATCCTGCCCTCACCAAGAATGATACCACGGTATAAAGAAAAAAATATCAATTTCAACAATTGGCTAAGTTTCTGGTGTCATTCAAAGGGGATCCAGTGTCTGTCCGCCTGGGACGACATGCTCAACAAGCCACACTGCTTTGCTAGAGATGGCCTGCACCTGTCACCCTTAGGCTTTCAAATACTGGCCAAGGCTCTTGCCACCCCACAGTGCCTTTTTTAGGCAAGGCTCAAAAGACAAACCCACCGCCATAAATAGTACAAGTAACAAAAAAATAGAAGTTATGTTCTTACCATAACGTTCCATGTTAGTTGCCTTCTTCTCGCCTTCTTCTTGCTGGATGGGTTCGGAGCCGACCTCGGCTCCGACTCGGCCACTCTAAAAGCTCGAGAGTTGGTTCCACCGGCTCGAGGCTCCCCTTATATCCCACAATGATAGGCGAGAGTTACCTCAGATCTCGTTTGTAAGCTAACCCCAGCTTATAATAGTAACAGAATAACTGTAAACAGAGTCCACCTCTAACAACAGGAAGAAAGAAGGGTGACCTACATCCTGATCCAGGAAATATGCAGAACAGCATATGTCTAAGAAAGAGGTGGTAGAAAGAGAGGTCACGATCACAACTCCTCTAGGTCTGTCCAGGCCAGGGGGAAGGAGGGTGGGACGCAAGAAGAAGGCGAGAAGAAGACAACTAACATGGAACGTTATGGTAAGAACATAACTTCTATATGTTAAGTTGTCTATCTCGCCTTCATTCTTGCTGGATGGGACCGCGTCCCTAGCACCTTGTCCCGGGTGGCTTAACGGAACAGACTCCTGAGAACAGTGGAACCAAAATTAGCTCTATGCCTATAAGCTAAATCCAACTTATAATGAGAAATAAAAGTGTGAGGAGTAGCCCAAGTAGCCGCTGCACAAATGGTGTCAATAGGCAGTCTGTCTTGGAAGGCTAAAGAAGTAGCCAAAGCTCTGGTGGAATGGGCTCTAGGTTTATTAGGCAATTTTTGTTGTCTAATTTCATATACCAGGGAAATCAAAGATGTTAGCCATCTGGATAATGATACCTTTGAAACTGAAAGTCCCTTTCTGCTTTCCGCATAGGAGACAAACAGCTGATCAGATTTTCTGAATTGTTTTGTTCTATCCAAGTAGTACCTCAATTGACGATGAACATCCAGGCAATGTAATTTTTGTTCAGACCTATTGGAATACTCTGGAAAAAAGACAGGGAGGTCAATGCTTTGGTTTAGATTTGATGTCGAGACCACCTTAGGCAAAAAGGACGGGTTAGTTCGTAAGGATACTCTGTCCCTATGAAACAAAAGATAAGGAGGACGACAACTGAGTGCTTGAAGCTCTGAAACTCTTCTAGCTGATGTAATAGCTACCAGAAAAAGAGTCTTCCATGATAACAATTTTAAGGAACAGGAAGCTGCAGGTTCGAAAGGGGGAAGAATCAAAGAAGCAAGAACTAAATTTAGGTCCCAAGGAGAAGGAGGATTTCTTATAGGAGGTCTGAGAAGAAAAACTCCTTTCAAAAAGGCTTTGCAGAGTTTGTGGGACATTAGGGCAGATTCAGAAATACCCACATGAAAGTTAGAAATAGCTGCCAATTGAACTTTAAGTGTAGAGGGAGATGAACCTGCATGGAAGAGTTCAGCTAGAAAATCAAGGACTAGTTGGATGGAAGCGGTGAAAGGATCTATGTCCTTTCCTTGAGCCCAATATGTGAAACGTTTCCACTTACTCAAATAAATCTTCCTAGTGGAAGATTTATGTGAAGCTATCAATATATCTCTAACAGAGTGAGATAATTGAGGAAGCCTGGCTAAGGTTGGAACTGGAGGAACCAAGCAGTGAGGTTCAGAGAGGGGAGGGAGCGATGAAACTGACCCGACTGATGGATCAAAAGATCTGGAACTAGGTCCAGATTCCACGGTCGCTCCAAGAGAAAACGATGTAGAAAGGGGAACCACACTTGTTGAGGCCAGTAAGGAGAAATGAGGATCAATGAGGCCTTCTGAGCGATAGCTTTCTGTATTACTTGAGAGATCAGTGGGAAGGGAGGAAATGCATACAGAAGTCCCCGGGGCCAAACTTGGACTAGAGCGTCTCTGCTGGGTTGGCCTGGTAAAGGGAATAGAGTGAAATATTCTCTGCACTTGCTGTTTTGGGGAGTAGCAAAAAGATCGCAGCAAGGCTGACCCCACTTGAGAAAAATTTCTCTCACTACAGAGTCTTTCAGAGACCACTCGTGAGGCATGAGTATAGCTCTGCTCAACTTGTCCGCAATATGATTGGACTTCCGGGATGTGCGTTGCTATCAGAGACCGCTGAGAAGAAGTCGCCCGTTCCCACAGTCTGGGGGCGTCTCGACACAGGGGTATGATCTGGTTCCGCCTTGTTTGTTGATGTACCACACTACAGACATATTGTCTGTCTGGATTGCAATCGTTCCCAAGGGAAGAGAGTCTTGAAGGGCTTGCAACGCTAAAAGCACTGCTCTCATCTCCAGAACATTTATGTGCAAGTGGCATTCGTTTGGTTGCCATGTGCCCTGGACTGTCCTGCCCTGATAATGCCCCCCCCACCCGATCAGGGAGGCATCCGTTGTCAGAGTAGCAACCGGAGGAGGTGGAACAAAGGATCTTCCCGACAGGAGCTGGGGGGAAGACATCCACCACATGAGATGCTTTTTGCACGCTTGCGTGATCACAATGGTGTGAGACATTGGAAGTTCCTGGTATGACCATTGAGTAAAAGCATCCACTGAAGGATCCGCATGTGGTATCTGGCTAATGGAAGCAGAGGTATGGCGCTGCCATAATTCCCAACACCTTTAGAACTAACCTGGCTTTGATTCTGTTGTTGTTGAGAAGGAGTGATACCAATTTGTGAATGTCTGATATTCTCTGATGTGTTAGCCTTGCAGACATGTTTATTGTATCTAGATTTGCGCCTATGTAGGTAATAGTACGACAAGGTGACAAAACAGACTTTTCGCAATTTATTGAAATACCCAGCTTTTGACAAACGTGAAAAGTGTAATCTCTGGCCATCAGAAGGAGATGCTTGGTGGGAGCTGTGAGGAGCCAGTCGTCCAAATATGGAAACACCTGGAATCCTCGTCGTCTCAGGTGAGAAGCTACCACTGCCATGCATTTGGTAAACACCCGGGGGGGCAGTGGTGAGACCAAAGGGCAGGGCCCTGAACTGAAAATGACTGGTTCCCAGCCTGAAGCGGAGGAATCTTCTGGAGCGTCTGTTCATCTTTATGTGATAGTACGCATCCCGAAGGTCTATAGAGCACATCCAGTTTCCTTTGCCCAAAAGGGGAAGGATGGATTGCAGCGTGACCATCCGAAATCTTGTTTTCTTGACTGATTTGTTCAAGACACTGAGATCCAAAATTGGTCTCCAGTCCCCTGTTTTCTTTGGAACTAAAAAGAACCTTGAGTAGATTCCGGATCCTTGCTGGTCTGCTGGAACTGGCTGAATTGCTCTTTTTGCAAGCAGTTTTGAAATTTCCAAAACTGCTAGATCCCTTTGAGCGGTGGAACATCTGGAAGGGATTTTGACTGATTTGGAAAACGAAGAAAGGGGATAGAATAGCCTTCGGAAATGATGGACTGTACCCATTTGTCTTGAGTCAGGGATAGCCAGGCTTCTGGGTACAGTGACAATCTTCCCCCGACTGCCTCCGAAGATGGGCAGTCGGGCAACACCTCAGGGATGCTGAAAGGGTTTGTCAGGGAAGGCTTCCCGATTGCCCTGGTTCTGGACCCCCTGCCCCTAGGGCGACGTCTACCATTGTTATTCCCACCTCTGCCTCTGGTGGGAAAACGACTCTGTGCATCAGGCGAAGTCCCTTGAGATTGTTTACAGAACCACATCTTTCCACCTTTCTGGCCTTTGGGGTAAGGCCTGGAAGGAGTAGAAAAACGGACTCCGACGGCAGAAAGGGTCTTGCCATCAGTCTCGCACCTAGTCAAGGTTTCTTTCACTTGAGGACCAAAAAGAGATGATCCATCAAAAGGGGAGTTCGTGAAAGACGTCTTGAAGGGGTCCGCAAAATTGCATAGCCGCATCCAGGCATGCCTACGTAAGGCCACACCTGTCCCTGCGGCTCTGCTCGCTCCATCAGCCGCGTAAGAAAGAAGGCGCATGGAGGAGTTGGTTATGGAATTAAGGGTAGCCAGCTGCGTGTTCATCTTATCTTGGAAACCCGCAGCTGTAGGATCCTTTAACATTTCACTCGCTTCCTTGATCAAGTCCCTTTGAAGACGAGTAAAATGGCACAGGTAGTTCAGCTTAACGCATGGTAAATGTCGCTGACGAGAACATCCGCTTCCTGTACCTATCCATGGACCTAGATTCCTTGTTAGGTGGATGGACAGGTACTGAAGGATCAGCTAGCTCCTTCTTAGTGGCAGCAGCTACCACCATAGCATCCACAGAAACTCCTTTTGTTAAAAATTGTTTGTCTGCTGGAGCTGTTATGAACTTAGAGGGTCTCCTGGGAGTGGGGTCCACTGAATCAGGAGCCGTCCATGCCTTCTTAGCAACCACCTGCATGAGGGGTCAAGGGGGACACCCAGGAGGTGGAAGGACGAGAGCCAAACGCCTCAAGATACACAGATTCGTCCTCCGAAGGGTTGAGGGCTGGCCAATTTCCCTCTGTTTCAGGATCTCCAGAATGTCTGCAAATGAGACATCTTCAGACGGGGAACGGGGCGAACCCTCAGAATCATCCAAATCTGTGTCTGACGTGATGGGCTCAGGTGAGTCAATGTGTTTCCTCTTACACTTCCTCTTCCGAGGGGCTCTTCTGCCAAATCAGGAGAGGCCTCGGAAGAGGATGAAATCCCCACAGGGGGCTCCTGAGGAGCTGGCTCTCTGCGGTCCGGGATGAGGGAGTGAGTCGACTTAGCCTGAGGCACCATAAAGGGAGGGGCGGACGGAGCCGACTGTGGAGTAGAGCCAGGCTCTAACACACTCCGCATGACCTCGAATGCACCCCTGTCAGGCAGAGCCAGAGGTCCCCGCTCCGAGAAGCTAAGAACCCCCCTCGGCACCGACAGTGATGGCTCCGAGGCCGATATCGGAGCCGAACTCACCAGCGCCGAAGCACCGAGAGGGAGAGGGGGGTCGGACAAGGATCCGATGCCACTCACCCCCTCGGAGCCGACGAGGGAAGTCCGGCGCCGAGATTCTTCCAAGGAAGAAAACGGAGCCGACGACGGAGCCGAAGACAATTGTATCGGCTCCGACGCAATCACATTCTCGGTTCCGACACGACCCGGATCCGAGCTCAAGAGAGTCGAAGGAGGAATATGTTAATGGACCAGGGCAGGCATCGACTGATGAGTCGGGCTCTGAAGCATCTGGGCCAGTGCCTCGGACTTAAGTAGTCGACTCACTACCCTCTGAAGGTCATGATCCGACAGCCTCGATGATCTAGAGGAGTGAGACCTTTGGCTCCGTTCAGACAGCAGGGGAGATCCTGGAGCCGAATGAACGCAGCCAAGAGATGGTGACCTGGACCTCTTCCTAGTTGTCGGCTCCGAAGGTCTGGTCGGAGCCGACACGGGAACTTCTATTACCTCGGCTCCGGCCGGAGCCGAGGGGGCCACAGAAACTGTGGACTGAGACTTATCGGCTCCAGCCGGAGCCGATGAAGGCAAAGGTTGAGAAACCTTAGGTCTCGGCTCAGTTGCCGGAGCCGAAGACCTAGATGCCTTAGAGGGCTTCCCTGTTGAAACAGACAGGGAATCCTCTGGCTTGAGTAAGCCTCTAAGAATTAATTTATTCTTTCTTTCCTGCAGGACCCTGGGGCTGAAGCCATGGCACACAGCACAGGAGTCCTGCAGGTGCAAAGGCCCCAGACAATAGACACAAGAAGTGTGAGCGTCTGTCAGAGACATTTTCTGACAGCACGCATCACACTTCTTGAATCCGGAGACCTTTGCTTCTTTAGACATTTTGTCTGAACAGGTGTACACAAACACACACACAAACACACTAGTTATACCCTGTCAGATAATACAATAAAAGTAGTAATAGTACTTTAAACTATAATAAAACACACACAATCCACTAGGGAAGGAAAGGCCTATAGGCCCGAGGGAAGAACCAAAGGTTCTTGGGGAAAGAAACGGAAATTTTTTGGGTAGGGAATAAAAGTTTTCTAACCTACTCTAAACTAAGTAAAAAAATTAAATTAAAGGGGTTTTTAAAGACTAATTTCAACTAGAAAATAGTACTCACCAGGAACCGGTAGAAACAACCAACCTCGAAGCTGTAGCGGCAAACGAGATCTGGGGTAACTCTCGCCTAGCATTGTGGGATATAAGGGGAGCCTCGAGCCGGTGGAACCAACTCTCGAGCTTTTAGAGTGGCCGAGTCGGAGCCGAGGTCGGCTCCGAACCCATCCAGCAAGAATGAAGGCGAGATAGACAACTTAACATCTGAGGGTAAGGCTACTCAATGCCAGAAGTCTAAACCTCAAAATGCATGCACTCGAGGCACTCCTCAGTATGGAGAAAATAGATATATGTGCAGTAACAGAAACCTGGTTTAAGGCTCCAGAGAGCACCCCAGCACTACCAGGCTACAACTCATACCATACATTTTGGCCACAGAACCCGGACCGAAATACAAAAGGCGTATCCACATTCATCAAGGATACCCACACCTACAGGTTAGTGGCACAGCACGATTCAGAGATCATCTACTTGCAACTAACAATGGGCAAAACTGCAATTCAAATTGTAGCTTGTTACAGATAACCCACTATGTCCTAGGACCCCCATTCCGCGTTTATGGAAACACTGGGAAACATAAAAGTCCTACCAAACACCCAAATATTGGATGATTTCAATTACCCAAACATTAACTGTGAGAACTACTCAAGTACTAATTCCCTTGCCCAACATTTCCTAGAATTTATAAACTCAAATGCCCTGGATCAACTGGTCAACACCCCCACCAGAGTTGACAACATATTGGACCTGGTCATCACAAACATGGGCGACCGGTGTTCCACACCAGAGGTCAACCCCTCGCTGGTTAGATCTGACCATAAACAAATCACTTTGGATATCCACATTCCACCCCCACTCCCGGACAAGGAAAAACTTTTCAAAAGCAAACTTCACGTTACTTAAGACCGGGGTGGGAAGTTTCAAAGCCCCCATGCTAAAGGATAACACTGTCCAAGCTGCAAAATCCTGTACTAATGCATTCTACGGGCACCTACAAGAATGCATGGATTGTGCTATCCCAAACAAAACCAAGACTCAGTCCTCCAAGAAAAGAAAACCAGTCTGGTGGACCCCTGCCATAAACAGGTTATACAACAGGAGGAGGAAACTAGTACAGAAAAGAGCAAAATCCCAAGAAGGGAAGACATCCCTGATCAGTATTAGCAAGAAACTACGATCCCTCATAAAATCATCCAAGGCGAGCTTCGAAAGAAAAATTGCCAAGGACTCCAAAGATAACAACAAGGCATTCTTTAGCTATGTCAAGAATCTAAGTGGCAATGCTCAGATCTGCTCGGAGTTAGTGCAGAATGGCACAAAATACACTGAACCGACCGATATCGCCAACATCCTGGCAGACAGGTTCAGTGCAAACCTCACCCCCCCTCACCCCCAAAAGGACCGATAACCATACCAGAAGAATGTAGAGCCCCTGAAATCACAGACACTCATATTAAAACAGCCCTCTCCAAAGCCAAAAACACAGCATCAATGGGACTGGATGGTGTCCTAGGCTGCGTCCCACACAAGCTCAAAGACGAACTAACCCCTCATCTAAACACACTGTTCAAACTCAGCCTCTCCACAGTCTACGTACCCATAGAGTGGTGCACAGCAATGGTTATTCCGCTCCACAAAGGTTGAGCCACAACAGACCCTGGGAACTATCGTCCTATAAGTCTGACTAGCTTGGTCTGCAAGGCTATGGAGCGCATCATCATGGAAGTCATTAACAGACACATTGGGAACCTCCAAACACTGGACCCTACCCAGTTCAGCTTTGTTAAGGGCAGATCATGCCTCCAAAACCTGGTGGACTTCTCTGAGACAGTTACCAAGGCTATACATGAGGGAAAGGTGGTGCACACAGCCTACCTGGACCTCGCAAAGGCCTTCAATACCATTCCCCAATCTGATATTATAGACAAGCTCACCAGCCTGAACATAAACCCCTACATCACAAGATGGGATGCCAACTGGCTCACGGACAGAACCCACATGATGAGAGTTGCAGGAGCTAGGTCCGACTCTAAACCAGTTACAAGTGGCATTCCCCAGGGCTCAGTCCTAGGACCCCTCCTGTTCGGCATATTCTTCTCAGTGGTACAGGCAAGCACAGGAGGACTATGGCTGACCAAGTTCGCAGACAACTGCAAACTAAGGGCTATAATTGACTCTCCGGCTGGCACAGGCATCCTCCAAAAGGGTCTCACTGAGACAGATACCGGGTGTCAAAATCATGGCCTCAAGCTAAATGCCAAAAAGTGCATAGTCATCCCCTTTGGAAAAAACAAAGTACCCACAAACTACCACATAGGTGGTAGTCCCCTAAATACGGAAGACGTAATAAGAGACCAGCAAGTCCAAAGCCACAGGACCCGAATCTCTTATCTCCAAAAAACGTAATTCCAACCCAATTAGGTTAAAAACGACACCTTTATTCACACGTTGTCAAAATCACAAAAGTACACCACCAACAATAAACCAAGCGCTTTCACTCGGTTATTACCGAGCTTCTTCAGAGTAAAAATGTTTGTAATGTGATTAACCATGTTAAATACTGAATACAAAGTCACATGACATGCCCTCCCTCCTCAAATGAACCACCCCTAATCAATGTTTAAAAACATAGTGCATGTAATATGCCATATAAATATTTAGTAAAACCTCTAACTAAAACCCAAAAACCAGAATATAGTCCCAACAGTGTCAAAAAATGCATATAGAAAATGTATGCTGCATGACAAAGCATATAAAAATATGTATAAACATATAATAATAATGTATATAAAAAGTTGGTAATAGAAACCAAATAGATATATATGTGTGTGTAACACAGATAAATATAAATACACATGAAAATGTGTATACACAGTCCCCCTTATTATAAGATGTATCAGAAAGTTACCTGACCAAGACATAAAATTGTGTAAAGATGTGTACAAATACATGCAATACCAATCCGCTTAATGATGAAATTAAACACCTCTTGGGAACCCCATTATAATCGTGCCCTTCTTAATTTGAGCACACTATTTATGTTCAAGGCATCATTCATGCCTGGTGGACTAACTGCATCCAATCTGAGCTGCCAGAACAATTCCCGGTACTCCAACCTGGCTTCCCAATTACCCCCTTGTGGATCGGGGCTCACTTGTTCTAAAATGGTAAACTTAAGTTGCATATTTTCACATACTTGGGAATGCTTAAAAAAGGCGTTGGTCTCTCTACCTTTGCTAATATCGTATTGATGTTCATAAACTCTTTTTCTAAAGTGTCTTTCTGTCTTGCCTACATAAAAACTGTAACAATGTAGGCAGACTCCTAGATATACAACTCCTTTAGTTGCACAGTTAAAATATTGTTTAAACTTGTATCTAAATTTTCTAGAAGGGATAGAGATAACATCCTGGTCAAATTTATAGATCATGTAGCTAAAAGAGTTTTAACACCGATTGTGCACCTGGCATTTTTTAAAAGTCATTAACCGGCAAATGTTTAATCTAAACCTCTATATGGTAACTACTGACATTACAGATTTGTTTTCGAGTATTCCACACATGGTAGGGCTTGAATGGTTCAGGCAAGTGCTCACTTTTGATGGCACGCTGGGTAGTAGTTCATAGGTTCATAGGTTCATACTAGGCTATCTGCCCGAGGGCATTTACAAGCCTAGCCCATAGTTTTGTGGCTTACGCCACCCCTTTAGTATGGGGAACTATACCCATTATTTTGCTGTGCCTCTGTTGAGCAGTGACACTGAGGTAATCCCTGGGGTATATCTGCGATCTCCCATCCATTGGTCAAGATTTCTCTTGAACAAGGCCAGCGAGGTGCTCTGCCTCACATATACCGGGATTTTATTCCACAGCATAGGGAGTCTTTGGGTGATGAATCTATCCCTCCAGCGTCCTATTAATAGCCGTGTCGAGGTTTAAGTCTCCCGCCCTTGTGGCTCTGACGGATCTAGAGTTTTTGAGGTGAAGCATATTCATCAAATCTGGGTTTGACATGGCCTTGTATGTTAGGCAAAGGTCACCTCTGAGCAGCGGTGGCGACTGAATAGAGCTGGAGTTCTTTCAGTCGGGAAGCATAGGACAGATGTTTGAGACCCTTTATCCTTTTGGTGAGGAACTTTTGTGGCCTCTCCAGCTGCTGCAAGTGTCGGTTCAGATACATTCCGAATGGGGCATTGTACTCAATCATTGGTCTGATGAGTGATGAGTATAGGGAGACTATGACAATCCTTGATCTAGATGAGAATCCCTTCATGATAAGGTGGGCAATGTAGAAGGTCTTCCTAACTACTTTAGCTACATGGGTGTCGAATGACAGGCTACTATCAACCTGGGTCCCCAGGTCCCTGATAACTTCTTCTATGCTCAGTGGATTGCCACCTATTTGGTAGCTAGGGGTAACCTTGTTTTTCCCGAAGGGTATGACTATGCATTTTTTGGCATTTAACTTTAGGCCATGGCTCTGGCACCAGTTATCCGTTTCTGTGAGACCCTTCTGAAGGATATCTGTGTCAGATGTGTTTTCTACTATGGCGCCCAGTTTGCAGTCATCTGCAAACTTTGTCAGCCATAACCCTCCTGTGTTTGCTTGTACTTCGGAAAAGTAGATGCCAAAAGATTTACACCACCAGGTGGCTAGCCTGCCACACACCACACACTCACACGCACACTCACACCTATGGCCAGTTTAGAGTGTTCAATCCACCTACTGAATGTCTTTGGGATGCAGGAGGAAACCAGAGCACCTGGAGGAAACACACCTGAACACAAGGAGGACATGCAGACTCCACACAGAAGGCACCCCAGCCAAGAATTGAACCAGGGAACCTCTTACTGTGAGGCGACAACACTAACTGCTGCACCACTGCTAGTGTTATTAACCTGGTGGTAGATTTAATGGACACAGTTTTGACAAACAATTTTATTTATTTTAATGGAGAGTTTTACCGCCAAAAGAAAGGTGTGGCGATGGGAGCATGTTGTGCTTCGCTTTATGCCAACTGTGTACTCTTCCACTGGGAGCAGCAATTTGTTTTTAACACACCATGGAAGAAGTTTATAACACACTACACCAGATACCTGGATGATATCTGCCTATTATGGAATGGTTCTAATGACGACTTGAGTAGGTTTTTAGACTACATTAACGGAAGTACTGAGATTTTAAGATTCACTCATAGTATTGACCAAGACATTTTACACTATTTGGATGTAACATTAATTGAAGATTATGTAAATAGTTATTTCCAATCTAAACTTTTCAGAAAGACTACCTTTTCCAACACATACCTCCACTTTAATAGTGGGCACCCTTTCTACCAGAAGAAAGGGATAGTTAAGGGCCAGATGATTAGGGCCTCAAGAATGTGTAGTACTTTGGAATATTTTTTAGAAAAAGTTAACACACTCAGTGCTCTATTCACAGAGAAAGGATACCCGGCCAACTTGATTGACGAGTTGACCAAAGAAGTAATTGAAAAAAGGGAATCCAGGTGCTACCCCTTATTAGGAACTGGGATACATAATACAGAGTCGGTGACAGATAACAACCTTTCAAGATTTAAAAACAGTTTCACATATACATATTCCTCTAACTCTCAAATAATAGAACAGGTCATTTTAAAATATTGGCCTATAATATCAGTAAATGATGACATAAAACAGTTCATCCCCCTGGTGCCGAGTTTTCTTAGAAAAAGAGGAATGAATTTAAAGGAGTTTTTTGAGAAAAGTAAGGCTGCAAATAATGAACCCACTAGAATGAAGACGGGTACCCATAAATGAGGTTCATGTAACCAATGTGTTTTCATGTTGAACCAGGATGTTATCTCTATCCCTTCTAGAAAATTTAGATACAAGTTTAAACAATATTTTAACTGTGCAACTAAAGGAGTTGTATATCTAGGAGTCTGCCTACATTGTTACAGTTTTTATGTAGGCAAGACAGAAAGACACTTTAGAAAAAGAGTTTATGAACATCAATACGATATTAGCAAAGATAGAGAGACCAACGCCTTTTTTAAGCATACACAAGTATGTGAAAATATGCAACTTAAGTTTACCATTTTAGAACAAGTGAGCCCCGATCCACAAGGGGGTAATTGGGAAGCCAGGTTGGAGTACCGGGAATTGTTCTGGCAGCTCAGATTGGATTCAGTTAATCCACCAGGCATGAATGATGCCTTGAACATAAATAGTGTGCTCAAATTAAGAAGGGCACGATTATAATGGGGTTCCCAAAAAGTGTTTAATTTCATCATTAAGCGGATTGGTATTGCATGTATTTGTACACATCTTTACACAATTTTATGTCTTGGTCAGGTAACTTTCTGATACATCTTATAATAAGGGAGACTGTGTATACACATTTTCATGTGTATTTATATTTATCTGTTTTACACACACATATATATCTATTTGGTTTCTATTACCAACTTTTTATATACATCATTATTATATTTTTATACATATTTTTATAAGCTTTGTCATACAGCATACATTTTCTATATGCATTTTTTGACACTGTTGAGACTATATTCTGGTTTTGGGGTTTTAGTTAGAAGTTTTACTAAATATTTATATGGCATATTACATGCACTATGCTTTTAAACATTGATTAGGGGTGGTTCATTTGAGGAGGGAGGGCATGTCATGTGACTTTGTATTCAGTATTTAACATGGTTAATCACATTACAAACATTTTTACTCTGAAGAAGCTTGGTAATAACCGAGCGAAAGCGCTTGGTTTATTGTTGGTGGTGTACTTTTATGATTTTGACAACGTGTGGATAAAGGTGTCGTTTTTAACCTAATTGGGTTGGAATTACGTTTTTTGGAGATAAGAGATTCGGGTCCTGTGGCTTTGGACTTGCTGGTTCCTGGTTTGTGTCTGCACTTGTTGATATTAAGACGTAATAAGGGATCTGGGGACTCAAGTAGATAGTAATCTCTCCTTTGATAATCACACTGCCAAAGTGGTTAGCAAATCCTTCTATGTGGCCCACCTAATCACAGAAGGGTTAGCATCCAGATCAAAAGAGGTCATTGTGCCCCTCTACTCATCACTAATCAGACCCATCATACAGTACAACGCCCCATTTGGGATGTAACTTACAAGACACCTGCAACAGCTGGAAAGATCACAGAAGTACCTCACCAAGAGGATCAGTGGCCTCAAACAGATGCCCTATGCAGCTCTACTGAAGAAACTCCAGCTGTACTCGGTTGCATACCGCCTACTCAGCAGTGATCTCTGCCTGACATACAAGGCCATGTCAAACCCAGAATTGATGGACATGATCCACCTAAAGAAAACCATATCCCCTCAAGCCACTTCCTCTAGGGATCTAAACCTCACCACAACAATAAATAGGACGTGCTGGAGGGACAGATTCCTGTCCCAGAGACTTCCCATGATTTGGAACAAGATTCCAATCTACATTAGGCAGAACTCCTCACTAACACTCTTCAAGAGAAACCTTGATGAGTGGATGGGAAACTGAAAGTTTACCCCGGGGATCACTTCAGTGGTGCTGCTGGACAGAGGCACAGTGAACTAATCTAAGGGGGTGGCGAAAGCCAACACATTCTGGCTAGGCTTATAAATGCCTTCGGGCAGATAGCCTAGTACCTACCTATGAACCTATGAACCTACTAAGTTACTAATGCTTTAGGAAACAGCAAATGAAGTCATACTAACATTGCTATATAAATATCCTAAACAAGTCACAATTCTGTTATTCTCTGAATATAAATTCCTTCATTATTAAAAGCTCAGTGCTATTTTTCATACTCTGGACCAATGAACAAAAGCACTTAAACTAATCCAGCAAATATTAAATACATTTTGGTGATGGGGCAGAGACTCTCACTTCTAACCAAATCAAAGTTTGTAGCAATGTGAATTCCATAGACACCTGTTTCTATTCTGAAATAAGAGACCACGGTATTTCTTGGTCAAGCAGTTATCACAGTGGAAATGTTAATACTCAAAGTGGCCCCGTTAAAGCCTGGGAGTATGCAGAAATAATACTCCGTAAACAAGTGTTTCTTGAAGCACTGACTGTTGTTCTCCAATCACAGAGAAAATACTTGAAAAAATAATATAGTTTTATTTGAAGCAATAGACCTGCAAAATGATCATTACAAATTAAGTAAACAAAAACTTGATCCTACTGAAAACATAAAATAAGCAAATAAGCAGGTTTACATGAGTAAAATTACCTTTGCAATACTCCACTTTCACAGTGTATGCCACTGCAATTATGAGATCTTTAGTCCCACTAAGCAAAACACAGATCAGTCTGTATTTTGATTTGTTTTATAAACAAAATATATCACCCCCAGTGCTTTAGAAAGGCAATATTATAGCATACTCCACAAATAAAGGAAAAATGTTTTACCTATGCTACAAATTCCAAATGAATATATGAAAATATTTTTTTCATTACACATCTTAGTGAAAAGAAACTTCTTCATCACTATTTATTTCACACTTAT